>NC_140936.1:41818812-42111312 GCF_014529385.1 Adiantum capillus-veneris | reverse complement strand
TTCTAGTCAAAGGGTAGTTACTGCCACTAGCTTTATCCAGAGAGAGGCTTGTGAGTGGTAGAGAGGGGCAAATAGTGCTCCGTGTAATTAATTTGGACCCTTGTGTTGGAGTTCATGTTATCGGTGTTTGAACCCGTGGGTTGGAGTTCAAGGTGCATGCATATGGCAAGGAACCAATTAGATGTATCTAAAACACTATGGATGAGTGCAATAATTCATTGTTGTTGGTCGGATTATGGACATGATGTGTTTCAAAGTTCATTGTCTGGAAAATATTTTGGACGTAATGTGTTCACAGTTCATGAATGGGGATTCTTGGACGTAGTGTGGTCTATAGTTTAATTTTCTACAAGGCAACCGATGTTCAAGATGTTATTCTTCTAAGGTACAAAGTTGAGGGTAGCACATCCGAGGTGTATCCAGTAGTCTACAGCTACTGGGGTGTCCATGGTAGATTCTTGATCAACTTGGTCTCACTATTGATGTCCACTATGAGCTGCAATGAAGGTGTTAGAGTTTTGGCATCTCAAGTAAACTCCCCAATATGATCCCAATATTTAGTTTGGCTTTTAGGTATTTATTTTATTTATTTGTCAAAGTCTTGGTAGGTCAATTTACAGAGGTTTCTATATAAGCAACCCTCAGTCCCCATTGTATTTGTATCAATTGGTTCAGGAGACTCTCTCTCTCTCTCTCTCTCTCTCTCTCTCTCTCTCTCTCTCTCTCTCTCTCTCTCTCTCTCTCTCTCTCTCTCTCTCTCTCGACATTTCCGAATCGTCGACTTTGACACATATTACCATAGGCCAAGTGAAAACATCTAGAATGAAGAGTTTTGAATGGTAGCTCTATGCTAACAAAGTAAAAATGTCTCAACTAATGGCAATAATATAAAACAAAGGTTATTAAAGTGTGTAATAGAGAGTACAATGTTCTTGGGTGGGGATCAAATCAAAGGCAATGGGATCAAAGGCGGATAAGTTCACGTGCTAAAATCGAGAAGATCGCAACCGTAAATATCAAATCAAAAACTAAACCTGGACACGTACGAAACCTGGATAGCCTAGGCAATGCATGTTAACTTGCTATAATAATGCTGTAAAAACAATTGTGGATACACAATGCATGCGCAGGTGAGGTGGTTAGCCCATGTGATTCTAAACTCAGATGACGAGGTCACGCGTTCAAATCTCTTTGCTGTGCCTCATTTTTCCCGTTGGCCATGTTTAACATGTCTCACTTTTCCGATGACGCACCTTGTTTTTTTCGCTGGCCAGGTTTAGTGCGCCTCGAAATCCCGCCCCCAACCCCAACCGTTGATCTCATTACCCCTCCCCGCATTAAATATAGGTGTCACTTAGTGTCAAGGACTTGATTGTATTAGCTAAATTGGAGAAAGCTTTGAAAAACAAGGTGAGGGATCACGAGGGCCTGCCCACAATGAGATTTTTTCCATGTATTTGCAACTCTACTTCATTAGCATGGCAGGGATGGACATATACTGGAGATGGGTATACACCACCCGCCTCAGTCGTGGGGAATGCAATTTCTTTACTTCTTTTGGCGTCATCATGGTCCCAGCAATTCAATGAGTTTTCATAGCAATTTCTGACATTTCTCAGAAGGAAAATCTTTGCCAAAAGATAGCTTGCACAACACATCATCAAAGGCTTTGTTCTGATTGAACTTTTGAACGTGTATTTCTCTCACAATGAAGGGATGGAAGGCATATATATTTTGATAAGAGCCCGAAGTACGAGGCTTTGATTCATCGCAAAGCATTGATAGATTGCTAAGCATGTGTTTTTATATCCTTTCGACTATACATTACAGGGAAGAGAGCATATGCTGCAAAACACCCATGACAGATATCATCTCGATGGGGGTAGGTTGAGAGTCTTCACATTAGTCTTGGCAAATGCTCGTCCAAACTTGACCAAATTTCATCATATTATCGTCCAGTGAGGCACAAGTAATGGTTCGAATGGACCTGAAGTGTTAGCCTTGGGAACAACACCTACAAACTTTGCCATGGGTTTGACCACACTCGATAGGTTCTTCATTCGATAACCTCTAGCCAAAGTGTAAAGCCATACCCCTTCAGTTTTCAGGTGCCTTCTCTTTCGTAGGATAGACATGGAGACTCAAAGGGCGTAGGAACAACGTGCACATGTTTTTCTGAGCCCTTGCAAAGACCTGACGTTTTCGATGTGTTTAGTGAGATTGCATGTAAACATCAAAATAAAACCTTCCCTACATGTCAAACAATTGTTCCCAAATTGTAGAGATTCTAAAGGACAGACATGCTGTGCACGTGAAAAAACCCAGGCCACAGTTATATTGGATAAAATCAGGCATTAGAAAGACTAAATATTGGCACCACCAACATAGCCTTGGTCAATTTTACATGTGCATTGAAGAAGCAAAAAGAAAAACTGGTGTGTGTGTGTGTGTGTGTGTGTGTGTGTGTGTGTGTGTGTGTGTGTGTGTGTGTGTGTGTGTGTGTGTGTGTGTGTGTGTGTGTGTGTGTGTGTGTGTGTGTGTGTGTGTGTGTGTGTGTGTGTGTCTGTGTGTGTGTGAGAGAGAGAGAGAGAGAGTTGACATAGTCATCAATACAACCAATGCGATCAGTCCATGCACCTGACATTGAAGTACTAACAAATAACCACTTTCTAATGTATTGTACTACTTTTGGGAGCTGCAGAAAAACACGCCCACAAATTTTAAACAACACTATCATTCTCCAATCCGGCAGTTACAACATCATCACTCTGTTAAACCTCTCATAGAGGAAAAACCACCTTACTTCTCTAAGCATAACCGTTGAGGTATCAAGTGCCACATTGAGCATCTATAGGCAGGCGAACCAAAGAAAGCTCAGTCAGGAGCTTGTGCCCCTATCCTCACAAATCAGAACAATGCAAGTCTAGGAAAACCACAAGTCTTGAATGCTAGGATCATAAATAGGTACACATCCCGGAAAAACGCATTCAGCAACAAGCTGAAGGAAATAGTATCAACAGTAGGCATTCACAGGTCGTAAGCTCCACATTGCCATTTGAAATGAAAGACATTTTGACTAACAGGGAAAAAAAAAACTCACACCCCACCTTGTACTTCAGCATTGTGGAAAGATCAAACTAAGTCTATAGTTTTGCAACCTCAAAATCAAAATAGAGGCGTTTTGATTGCCACCAACTGTTGAAGGTATTTTTGAACCCCAAAACAAGTGTTCACAATCAAACCCCATTGACACATAATTGTTGAAGACGCAAGCTTATTAAAAACAGTAAAAAAGCCAAGAAAATTTGATAAGTCTGAATAAGGCTTTTCCCGCGGATCCACTGGTTGAATGATACAATATCACATGATTGAGTTTGGCAGAGCATCCAAAAAGTGGCATTCAATCAGAAGGGAGCATATATTACTGTGTTTATCGATAGGACTTTGCTTGCAATTACAGCCCAAGGTAGCCTCTTTTGAGATGGCATGCCATTGGAGAAGATTCTCACGACAAAATTTGTAAAGAATGGTGCACATGACAGCAGGAATGTATGATCAGACCATTTAGAAGTGTAGACATGTAGTAGTGTTAGTGTGTATACGCGCTTCACCAGGGGCACTTTTCTCCCACTGGGTTTTTCCCCCTGGACATCCGGTGTGAAAGGACACCTTATCTCTTAGGGTTTCATATAAGCTTTGTAGCTCTGAGTTTGTATACACTATTATTCTAATACAGAGAGATAGACTACAGAGATCTCGTACGCAAGCTCTGTGTCTTCTCCTTCTCCATCTTCTTCCTACTCTGAGTTGTTGTCTTCCTTATGTTTCCTGTTTCATCATCTTCAACAATTGGTATCAGAGCGAGGTGATTTCCAGAGCCTCTACTTGCGTTTTCGCGTCCGCGCGCGAGTTTTCAGGCAGTTTTCGGAAAATTTTCTCGTGGGAGCATCCTCGACGTTCCGGGAGTATTCTGAGCAGGTGACCTACAGTTTTACCCCCCTCTCGAAGCCGTTCGAGCCCTTAGAATTTTGTTCTGAGCAGCGTAGCAAAAGTTACCTTTTGGAGGCATTTAGATCAAGAGGGTGTGCTTTTTGACAGATTTTCTTCAGGTAAACAGTTCTTTTGGGAAGCAGCTTGTCTTAGCTTTGTGCTGAGATTTTGTGTAGAGTATTGCTTGGATTGGAGAGGATATTTGTGAATCTCTTGGAGGTTCTTTTGCTCTCTTGTGTGCATCCACAGTATGGCTCAATCTACGGAGAAAGAGATTTTTGGTGCGTTTACATCTGAAGACAAATTGGATGGTACCAACTATTCTCTTTGGTCTTTTATGGCCAAAAATGTTTTGGTTGGTAAAGGATTGTGGGATTATGTATCTGGAGATGAAGTTCGTCCAGTTAGCATTGCACCTGCCACGCCTGGTCGTGGTGCAGCTGTTGGTGCAGGACCCTCACAAGTCACTCCAGAGCAAAAGAGATGGGATACTAAAGATGCACAAGCTATGGCTGTGATTGCCTTAACCATAAAGAGGACAATCACACCACATATCAGATCTTGCAGAACTTCTAAGGATGCTTGGAACACTCTGCAAGCTATGTTTGGAGGAAGAAACGCTGCCAGAATAGAGTTTTTGAAGAAACAACTTGACAAAATACAGATGGACGAAGGTGACGATATTGTCGAGCATCTTACAAAAATCAGGGATCTTAAAGAGCAATTGCTTAGCATTGATGAAGTGATTCCAGAGAAGGACTTGGTTTCCAAAACACTCAATTCACTACCACCATCTTATTTGACTTTTCAGACTTCTTTGACTCTGTCTTTGCGAGCTAATCCCGAGCCTCTTCATTTTGAAGAGTTAGTGGCTTTGCTATTGCAGGAGGATCAATCACGTAAGAACAAGTCTTTACAGGTGGATGGTATGGATCATGCTCTTGTTGTACAGAACAAAAACAAGGGTAAAGAGAGTGCTCATCACTCCAAGTCTAGTGCAGGACAATCTTCAGAGAAGTCTAAAGGTGATCCCGACAAGTCCAAGAAGAAAGGTAAATGTCACTACTGCAAGAAACCTGGTCACTACATTAGTGAGTGTAAAAAGCGAATTGCTAAAGAAAAGAAGAAAGAGTCAAGTTTGGTTGTTTCAGCTTCTGGTGATTCTTCTACAACTAAAGAAGAGTCTGCAAACTTTGTGCAGGATTCTTATGCTTTTGTAGTATGTTCAGATTTTTCTGCTTACAGTGTTGACAAGACACAAATGATTTGGTACTTTGATAGTGGTGCATCCAGGCATATTACTTCAAGGAAGGATTTGTTTTGTTCATTGGATGTAGCTCCAGCAGGAAAGAAGGTGACATGTGCAAATAATGCTTCTTATCCAATCAAAGGCGTTGGTAAGATTTTGATTATCATTTTAGATGGTTCAGATTTATGCTTGCCAGATGTCTTATATGTTCCAGGGATCAAGAAGAATTTGTTGTCTGTATCCTCTCTTGCAAAAAATGGTCTTCGGGTCATTTTTTAGGATGACAGATGTGTTGTACGAGATCGAGAGAATGGTTATTCTCTTATCACTACAGGTACGCTGGAAAATGGACTATTTTTGCTAGATCGTTATGAAAAGCAAATTCAGGTATGTATTGCAGAAACAAAGACTCAAGCCATGCAGGATGCTGAGTTGTGGCATGCTAGATTTGGGCATGTTAGTTATGGCAGTTTGATGACTTTACAACGTCACAATATGGTGCATGATTTGTCTTTATTGGAGATGCCACCAAGACATGTATGTGAAGGTTGCGTTCTTGGAAAGATGCACAAATTTGCATTTTCGCAGGATGGTTCAGTTAGAGCGACACGAAAGTTGCAGCTTGTACACAGTGATGTATGTGGTCCTATGAGGACTCCATCTATAGGAAACAGCCTTTATTTTGTGACCTTCATTGATGAATTTTTCAGGTTTTGTTGGGTGTATCCACTCAAAGCAAAGTCAGATGTGTTTGCAGTTTTTCAACATTATGTCGCCATGGTTGAAAATGAAACAGGTTGCAAAGTACAGACTCTTCGTACCGATCGAGGAGGTGAATACATGTCAGGTGCATTTAAGGATTTTTTGGGAAAGAAAGGCATTAAACACCAATGCACTATGCCATACACACCACAACAGAATGGTGTTGCAGAAAGGAAGAACAGGTCTTTAATGGAGACGGCTAGATGTATGCTCAAGGCTAAGAGTTTGTCTCCTAAGCTATGGATGGAGGCAGTTGCTTGTGCAACACATGTTTTGAACAGGTGTCCTACTCGTGCCTTGAAGACCATTACTCCATATGAAGCTTGGTATGACAGAAAACCTTCAGTCAGTTATCTTCGTGTTTTTGGTTGTCTTGCTTATGGTCACATCCCTCAGCAGTTACGTGGGAAGCTTGATAATAAGGCAATCAAATGTATATTTGTGGGGTACAGTAGTGGAAGTAAAGGTTATAGACTTTACAATCCTGCTACAAACAAGATTTTTGAAAGTCGTGATGTAATTTTTGCAGAAACTACTGCTCAACCTATGGTTGCTTTTGATGTACCTCATATGCAGACACATGATGTATTTGAAGGTTTGCTTCCTTCTTTTGTGGAGAATCAAGAATCACAACAGGTTGATAATCTTGATCAATCTTTTGATCAGCATGTGACACCTCATGATGTAGAGGAAATTGTGCGTGAAGAGCAAGAAGTTCTCAGGGAAGAAAGAACCTTGCCTAAATGGGTTCAGAAAACTTTGCAAAATAGCAAGTTGGATGCACCGTTGCCACGAAAAACACGTGCTGGTACTACTTTTGGTAGAGAGCAAGTAGATTTGGCTTGCTTTAGCACTCTTTGTGATGCAGATGAGTCTGATTCATTTGAATAAGCTTTAGAGTGTGTTCAGTGGAAAGATGCTATGCAGCAAGAAATTGATTCTATTCATAAGAATCATACATGGGATCTAGTGGACTTGCCTACAGGTAAAAAGCCTATTGGTACAAAGTGGGTTTTTAAGGTAAAAAGGAAACAAGATGGTACTGTTGACAAGTACAAAGCAAGGCTTGTGGCAAAAGGCTATGCGCAACAGAAAGGCATAGATTATGATGAAACCTTTGCTCCTACTTCTCGTGCGTCCACAGTTAGATCACTAGTTGCAATTGTTGCTCATCATGGTTGGAAAGTGCATCAGTTGGATATCAAAACTGCTTTTTTGAATGGTGATTTACAAGAAGAAGTTTATGTAAGTCAACCAAGTGGTTTTGTTGTAAAAGGTCAAGAGCAAAAGGTATGTAGATTGCGTAAAGCTTTGTATGGTCTCAAACAGGCTCCAAGAGCATGGTATGAGAAGATACATACTTATTTGATTGGCCAGGGATTTCAGAATAGTCCAACAGAAAGTACTTTGTATGTCAAAAAGAGAGATGGAGTTCTCATTATGCTAACACTTTATGTGGATGATATGCTTCTTACAGGTAATACTGCAGATGAAGTTGAAGCGTTTAAAGATGCTTTGAGAAAAACCTTTGAGATGTCTGATCTTGGTTTGCTACATTATTACTTGGGTATTCAGTTTGTGGAATCAGAAGATGGCATATACATGTTGTAGGCAAAATATTTGCATAACATTTTGGACAAGTTTGGTATGCAAAATTGTAAGCCAATCTCTACACCCGTAGAAACTGGATCAAAGTTGAGCATGCATGATGCTGGAGAACCTTTTGATGTACATACTTATGCAGCAGCCGTTGGTTGCTTGATATATTTGGCAGGCAACACTCGTCCAGACATTCAATTTGGGGTTTCACAAGCAAGCAGATTTATGCACAACCCAGGTATGCATCATTGGCAGGCTGTGAAGTGCATACTTCGTTACCTTTCAGGTACCCCTAATCTTGCCATGTTCTTTCCAAGGGGGGATATGTATGGAAAGCACAGTTCTATGCAGCTTCTTGGTTACAGCGATTCAGATTGGGCTGATGATTTTGACACACGACATTCCACAAGTGGCAATTGTTTTTTCTTGGGAAATGCATGTATATCTTGGCTAAGCAAGAAGCAACCCACAGTGGCTACATCAACTTGTGAAGCTGAGTACAGGGCAGCTTTCACGGCAACAGTTGATTGTGTATGGATACGCAGGTTATTGGCAGATCTTTGTGAGTGTCAACAGGCACCCACTACCATTTTCACTGATAGTCAGAGTGCTATGGAAGTTGCAAGGAATCCAGTATTTCATGCAAGAACAAAGCACATAGAGGTTCACTACCACTATGTCAGGGAAAGGCTACATGCAGGGGAGATCACACTAACTTACTGTCCTACACAGGATAACATTGCAGATCTATTTACGAAGGCGTTATCACGAGAAAAGTTTGAAGCTTTCCGAAAAGCTTTGGGCTTACTCTCATACACATGATGATCTGCTACCTTGTACGGATTCACACTATCACTACAGGGGGGATTTGTAGACATGTAGTAGTGTTAGTGTGTATACACGCTTCACCAGGGGCACTTTTCTCCCAGTGGGTTTTTCCCCCTGGACATCCGGTGTGAAAGGACACCTTATCTCTTAGGGTTTCATATAAGCTTTGTAGCTCTGAGTTTGTATACACTATTATTCTAATACAGAGAGATAGACTACAGAGATCTCGTACACAAGCTTTGTGTCTTCTCCTTCTCCATCTTCTTCCTACTCTGAGTTGCTGTCTTCCTTCTGTTTCCTGTTTCATCATCTTCAACAAGAAGTCCAAGCCATGCTCCCTAGCTGAATCTGTGAGTGCTTTGATACGACCATGGTACACAAAACCGCCTCGATCAAAAGCTACTTTTGATATGCCTTTGGCAAGATAGGATTTGGCAATCTCCTCGCCTATTTTCTTGGCAGCATCCTAATGCATTGAGCATACAGAACAAATTAACAGAAAAGAACCTTGTACAAATTCATCAAAATGGACTCATTCTTGCAACTTTTCAAAACTCAAGCACTTACAATTGTAGGTCCTGCCATAAGGTTAAGTTCATCTCGAAGAGATTTGTGGATGGTAGAGGCAGAGACTAGGGTACAGCCCTTGGTGTCGTCAATGACCTGGGCATACATGTGCTGGTTCGACCGAAACACTGCAAGGTGGGGCCCTCTGTCGTTCCACTAAGCTTCACAATGCAAAAGTTTCTCTAACATAGTTAGCCAAACGCATGCCCATCACCAACCAGAACCACCTTCTCATGTTCGACTCACATGATAGCACATTGAGCAGACATACGGGCATATACATTTTTCAAGTAGATTCACCGTGAGCGTCTCTCTCTCTCTCTCTCTCTCTCTCTCTCTCTCTCTCTCTCTCTCTCTCTCTCTCTCTCACTCACAGGCAATTGAGGGTTTGCAGGAGAAAGGTACACAGGAGGATCTGCAGGAGTATGGCTGCATTTAGTGAAGCGCAGGAGCCTGAAGAGACAGGTTGCACAAAACCAAGGTGATGGAACTGTTGAGCTCTGACAAGCCCCAACCCGTCTTCTGCGTTCCGCCTCGCGACTCCAATCTCCCATCTCGTGAAGTCACGTGGTTCAGTTGCAATTGCAGACGGCTCCAAGCTGATTTTCGCACGCCTTCTCACCTCGAAAATTGTTGTCCGTCCACATGGATGCCATCCGTGAAAGGACGCCTTAGCTAGCCCAACACTATGGCCTTTCTTTAGCAGGCCAAAAAGTACATCCCACTTTGGAAAAAGTTAATGTGTTATATGAAGAGAGTAAGTGCAATATAAAGGTGGATGCCGTTCAAAGTGAGTGAGTCTTACAATTTGCATCTACTCATTTGCATAGACTGCCCCTAGTAACCAGTTTAAGGAAAACCTCAATTGATGATATGTACCTGATAACCATGTTGCTTCAACGCAAAATGGGTGGTGAGTTAATGGTCTCAATAAATGATCTCTATATAATAATCAGTGTTAGAAAAAAAACCGGGGTACAATGTATTTTAACTGGTAAAAATTCTAAAATCCCAATTAGATTTTTAGCTTGCCTTGAAGAAAACCAACGAATTTACACAAGTTTTAGTGTAAATACCGGCAAAAGCTTCAAATTTTGACCTAAAAACCGGTAGAATTTCAAGTTTGCCCTTATTTTCTCCGGTCAGGAAAAATGTATTTTTTTAGCCCTGATGTTGCCTCAATTGTAAATCTACACGTTTTAAGGTAAGGAATCTTAAAAGATCCTTCTTTTGCAGTCAAATAGGAAAGCAAAGTGGCAGAGAGGATATTTTTTTGTTGCGGACAAGCGCAGCAGCTACTAGAAAAGATCACCAACTGCAAGCAAAAGTAAACGTAAAGGCCTGCGGTGTGCGAGAGATTGGCTACAGAGCAGCGCAGGCCTGAGGCGGGCTGGAGCCCCCAAACACCTATGTGTGTCCGTGTGTGAGAAGGACGCTAAAGGGCTTTGAATGGGAGCCAACCGAAGCAGAAGCAAGCGGAAGCTGAGAGGGGGAGAGAGGGATCGCGCGTGCTGCTGCATGCGACAGATGGAGGCGAGCACCATATGCAGGGGAAGGTCTAAAGGCTCCAAGAGAGAAACCAAGTACAAGAAGAAGCAAGGCAAGCAACAATGGCATGCAACCAATGAGAAGATGATGGAGTCAAGAGACCAAAGGAGTCGGAGCCTAGCCAGCAAGCAGTCTTGGCAGCAACTGGATGGAGGCGGCAAGAGCGCAGGCCTCTCTTTCGGCTGCAGAAGTCCTATGCGAGCGCACTAGTCGGTTTCACGCGGAAACGAAGGGAGGGGGTAGGCTTGGAGCACGACGAGAGCGTGCGAACACTGTGCTCAGCCTTTGCATGCACTTTAAAGGTGAAGTGGCTTGCATTCGTGAGTTCTAAGACTCGTTGGCTAGCAAAGTTGGCTCGTGTGTTGTGTCCTTTCTAATGATCCTCGAAAAACTGGCATCAAGGAGGGATGTCGGGTAAATGTTGCCAACACGTACGATGAGTCAAATTGGATAGATCGGAGGTCTCTATCACCTTAAGGTTTGGGGATCTAGATGGTTAGAGCATTTTGAAAAATATTTCAACTAAGAGTGCATGTGTATTGATAGTACTAGGATGGGAGACCTCTCTAGATGTTTGTCCCTCTAGATTTCTTGCTTGGTTTTGTACATTTAGACTGTCATGACAAGAGTTAGGCAAAAGAAGTAACATTAACATGCCATATGATTACAATGCTCATCCATTCATTGAAATAACTTCTTGTATTGTTCTAAATGTGCTTGCATAATAAATATCAAATCTTGGTGCGTTCTAGCAAGAATTTATGTATACGATCATCCTATAGTAGTCAAAGAAAAAATATAAAGAAAAAAAACATGTTGAGTACTTATGGGCATATAGTTACAACCCCTAGGGCCTACACACTTTGTATGTATGTATGTCCATAGCTAGCTTAAAGGAACATGTCCTTTAAGTGGGAGGTTGAGATTGAACGCATGTGTCTCGCTAGCCATTAATTCCCCACCACTAACTACTATCATTATCCACTCACAAATTTTCAATACTAGGATAGTGTCACTCAGATTTATCGCATACTCATTTCTTGCTTTCTTGTGCATGTGTGCTCTAGCATGGGCACCCTTGTTTGCCAACATAGGGTCCCTCCAAAGGTATAGAGAACATTAACCCTTCAAAGTTGTAAAAGGTAGAGATGATAGAGTGCATGTGAATATACATATCAGGGGTGAGATAGTGGAGATGAGATGGCGTAATTTATATGTTTTCTTAGGCATTGCTATAGAAAAAGGTGGGGTTGGCAATGAAGAAGCTATGAGAGAAATCTTGGCTTTGATAGTGTGTTACGCTCCATGCACCAAGATCCCATGGCTATAGTAAACCCATATGATAACTACCAACCTAGCTCCAAGGGAATAGAAGACGAACCGTATTATAAAACCAAGAACGAAAAACCAAAAAGACAACAGGAAGCCAATAAAATGAATAGATTGATAATACAACTCTTCACAAGACAAACAAAATTAATAAATGCAAATGTGAAATCAAATGCAAGATTATAGATCGTTACCGTATCGTACATATATTTTTTGAAAATATTTATTGTATTTGCCAAAGGCGGATAGACATGCATCCAAGGTTGATGGATATGCATGTTGTTGTTCACATCTTAACTAAGGACAATCAAATGTAAAAAAACTACACATGTTTATAAGCGAGAGGATGCTTTCTTTCCCATGCTGGTTTGAAATTATATGCACAAACATGTCGGCATTCTTTGTAGTATTACCTCTATGGTAGTGGAAGGTGTACTAGCACGATCTGCCAAGGGCTCAATGGTGAAAACATCCTTATGTCCCTCTACTATACCATGTTTCCAATGAGTTTTGCGGGCATGTCTAATGTCATGTTGATTTGAGTATATGCAACCTTTGATGGTGCTAATCGATAAGAATAATTCCTCCCCTCCTTCTCGGTGGCCTAAGCATCTAACTCGTGCACCCTCTTTGAGAAGCAAGTCCTCCATGGGCAATCAAATCCTCAAACCCATCTCTTACTAGTGGAGACAATTCCTTCACAAGTAGATTGTTTCCCTTTGGACTAGGCCAAACATGTGGAGTGTCCTTTGGTGAATGGACGATGCCTTGCAATGATTCCACATGTATGCCTCATATCCATGTTCCAATCAGCTAGCCTAGGAAGGTTCTTGTCTAACGTCCTTTTAGTTGCCACTAGCTTGTTATTCTTTGGAATTTCTCCAATGCTTCCTCTTGGGCTGCTAACATTCTCAACTTATCACACATCTCCTTATGCTTTGGCGGTGCTAGGTGTAGATTTGTTTTCGTGCGTGTATCTTTAGGTTGTCCTCCTAATGCTATGAACAAGTCCTTTGTATTCCACTGTGAGCCTAGGAAACTGTTAATATAACTAATTACATGTGAACTTAAACATGTAATGTCCATCACCCACCATCTACTTAATGGATTTGATCAATAAAACCTAAGATAGCCAAAGATCACATTGGCCATCTTTGTCCATGTTTTAAACTAGATTCAATCTTAACACTAGGCCTATTGTTGACATTTTGAAGATATAGTATCGTTCTTCTAATGTGGCTCCTTGCAATAGACATTGAGCTCTGTAGAAAACTTTGAAGTAGCACTTCCTCTTAAGCTCTATAACTGTATTGTACTATCACCTTGGGGACATGTTACCTTCCAACTTTGCAGCATCATTCGCTTTACCTTGCTGTTGGAATTAGGGTTTCACAAAAACACACACAGCTTGGAGAAGACGAAGGAAGCTCAAGGCACACAAGTTACAACAGAGAGTGTATTGCTTAGTGTGCAATGGAAAGATAAGTTAGCCCTAGAGTGATGGGCATATATACAATAATGTACAGGGGGAAAAACCTCCTAGTGAGGGAAAAAATGCCCCGGCGGTCGTAAGTGTGTTCACACACATCACTACCACATGTACATGGTAACAAATCCCCCCTGGAGTGATGTGGTGAACAAGAGCTGGCACATAGAATAAAGGGAAGTGTCATGCCATGAGGACATGATCAGTCCACCAAAAGGAGTAAACCCAAAGCTTTGTGGAAAGCTTCTAACTTCTCACAAGACAATGCCTTTGTGAAAAGATCTGCAAGATTGTTTTGTGTTGGCACATAAGCCAAGTTGATCTCTCTTGTTGAGAGCCTCCCTCTCCCTCACATAGTGGTAATGCACCTCAATGTGCTTTGTGCGAGCATGAAAAATTGGGTTCCTCGCAACTGTCAATATACTCTGACTGTTAATACGCTCTGACTGTCATTGTAGATAGTGTTGGCAGTGTCCTGTCCAACACCCAAATCATCCATAAGGCGTCAGAGCCATACACACTCAATCGTAGCTGTGAAGACTGCCTTATACTCAGTCTCACAACTGGAAGTGGCCAATAGGTTGCTTCTTGCTCAACCATGATATACGTGAACTGCCAAGCATGAAACAAAAACCAATTGTGGACACTTGCGTGTCAAAACAACCAACCCAATCTAAGTCTGAAATAGCATGTAAGTCTGGCGGCAATGATCCCCCCTTGGGATAAAACAAGCCAAGATGTAAAGTGCCACTCAAGTAGCAAAAAATCCTCTTGACAGTCCGCCAATGCTTACCCCTGGGCTATGCATAAATCTGTTGACATGTGAGACTACAAACTGAATATCTAGCCTCGTGTTGCATACATAAATGAGGCATCCGACAGCAGTTTGGTAAAGAGTGACATCTATAGGATCACCAGCATCATGAAGACTCAATTTCAAACGCGTTTCCATGGGAGTGGCGATAGGTTTGCGATCCTCAAGTCCAAACTTACATAGCAATGTCTCTATGTAACTTTTTTGACACAAGGCAATACCGCCATCACACTGCTTAAACTGTTTACGCAAGTAATGATGCAACAGTCCCAAATCTTTCATCTTAAAAGTAGCATTCAAATCAACCTTAAATTCAACAATATGTCTCATTTGGTCCAATGATCGGCAAATCATCCACATAAAGAACCACTGTGAGAAGTATATACAATGTGGTTTATGTTGGACTATTATCACGAAAGCCTCGTTTGACGAAATGAGTGTCAGCTTTCTCATACCAAGCACGAAGAGATTGCTTCAACCCATACAAAGCTTTCTTACATCTGCACACTCATATCCTCCCAAATCTATGGCATTTAAATCTTCCTTGTTTGGGCCATATGTAGTGGGTCACATGCACTCTTACTTGTGCTCGATGCATTTGCATTGGCTGTGAGCATCAGCGCACATGCACTCTCCAAAAACAGGCTTCGGTCTCTTCCATTGCCTTCTTTAAATTCAGTGAAAAGATAAGATCCTATGGTTGATCCTACTGTAAGGTAAATCCCCCTTTGTGTTTTCTCGTCTCTCTGCTAGTGCTGAGAAAGCATCATGCACGCAAAGCTGTAACAAACTTGAAGCTACAACGCATAGCAGAAGAACATTGCTCCTATCTCTAAGAGAGTGCTCATGAGAAACTTCTTCTACATTTGCTATCCGTACATCACTGAGTGCTAGCAGATGGCTTGCCTCTCAATCGGTAAGTGATAAGAACGGTGCAGAGTATATACAGCACTACCAATGGTGCATCGTGAAAATGATACAATAAGCCCACTTCATCTTCTCATAATGTATTCACCACAATCCAAAAGACATTCATATCCTGGAGGGCACTCAACACACAAGTTGCAAGAAAATTTTGCAATTGATTGTTAAGCTCATTGATTGAAATGTTATCAACTCCACAGTTTTACAGAACAACCGTTGTATAGAAATCCTCCAAACAAACAGAATTTGCCATGTTTACAACCAGCCCAAAACCTTGGCATTTAAGTTTCAGATTAAAGAATTCCTTTTGTCCAAGACTTGCGTTTAAGTTTCAGATAAAAGAATCCTTTTGTCCAAGACTTGCAAGAATAAAAACGGTTTCGCTCCAGAACTAAAACTCAAGTTCAAAAAAATGTAATACATTACAATTTCTGTACACACATACACCTTTGTTTGGTGTTCTGTGAGATTGAAGTCATCTATGCCTGATCCAGGAGCTCCATCAAGCTTCTAATGGTGATCAGAAGCGCTCCAATAAACTCCAAATTCATTTTGGAGCACTCTTGCACTCGTCTGTATATGGTTCCACAATTCATTGCTTTGTGATACCTTGACCAGGATGCATAGCAGTCAGCTGCCAGTGTCGAGCCTGGACATATTCACCTTTCCAGAAACTTGGACCCCCAAATTCTCAGAGTTCCTCAGCTGTGACCTTCCCACATTCTTTCAACAGCCCTTAAACACTCCAATTTGGGGCTACTGTGTCCCAAAAATTACGACACACACCTCTCAAGACCATCAGCCTCCTTTCTTCATGGCCTCTTTAGTTTGCTTGAAGTCCCTGACAAACATTCTAGGGGCTATGGCCATAGACATCAGTTCTTGGAATAGAAGTTTGCAAGCGTAAGGAATGTGCACCTGTGTCATAAAACCAGAATACCATCAGTAAACAGAATAAAATAGAATGTCATAGCATACATACACAAATAAGTCCTCACCTGTACAATTTCTGTTTTGTTCTTGCAACCCCGGCATTCAAATGTGCTTTTCTTCAGGTTTGCAATTGCCATCAAGCCACAATGTTCACAAACATGAATCCTATATGCATCACTCTGATCGAACAGCCTTTCTTTGAGGAAATGCGCAGCTCCATGAGCTATCATACAGTCACGCTCCATTTCCCCAAATCGCAAACCTCCATCTCGGGATCGCCCTTCAGCTGGTTGTCGTGTTAGAATCTGGACAGGCCCACGACCACGAGAATGTATTTTATCATCAACCATGTGCTTCAGCCGCTGATAGTACGTAGGTCCTAAAAATATCATCGCATTCAGCCGTCGGCCAGTATGCCCGTTGTACATTGTTTCGAATCCCCTCATTTGATATCCACACTTGTGCAAAGCTTTACTTATGTTGTCGACCTAAACAAGAATTGCAGCCAGTGCATCCATAAACACAATATTCAAACCTATTGGAAGGCATATTAAACAGGCATCAGAGTGCTGGATGCTACTAGGCTTATGTTTTGAAAACTTAAAAATGAGGCTTTACCGTAACATCCGTAAAAGGAGTTGCATCTCCTTCCTTGCCCATATGAGCAGCAACCTTTCCCATGATACATTCAATTAGTTGCCCAATTGTCATACGAGATGGGATGGCATGAGGGTTCACAATGATATCAGGAGTTATCCCCTCCTGTGTCCAAGGCATATCTTCCTGTGTGTAGGTCATTCCCACAGTTCCTTTCTGTCCATGGCGACTGCTGAACTTGTCTCCTATCTGAGGTATGCGAATAGATCTCACTCTTATTTTAACGAACCGCAAGCCATCCGCATTTGTAGTCAAAAGAACCTAACAATTAAAACTCGATGGTTAATCATGACACAACCCAAGAAAAGAAAGAGTTCAAAAATTGCAATGTAGCAAAGCTCAAAATAGCCGCTGTACCTGATCGACCATCCCACTCTCACTGTGACGTAAGCAAGTACTTTGATCCCGCTTTGAGTATCGCTGTGCTTGCGTGCCCGTATCATCCTGTGGAATAGGAGTCGTCTTGCCAATAATAACATCCTCCCCCGACACCCTAGTACCCGGAGGAGCTAAACCATCATCATCGAGCTTATCATAGGATCCATGGCGCATGCCCTGCACTTGCAACAAAAGATGTTGTCACACAATCCATTGGAAGTAACCAAACAAAAGTGCTCTCAGAAGACTGACTTGAGTGTGCTCTCTAATGGGACGCTCAAATTCTTCCTTCACCATTGTCCCTTGCTTTTTTTCTTCATCCCTGTTACATACGAATGAACAACTGTTTTAAACCAAGCAGCCACCACAAAGCAGCTCTCCTCTTCATCAAAATCATCAAGTACAATGAAAGTCACCTGTAGGATCGATAGAAGATAGACCTAAAGAACCCCCGGTCGATAGAAGATTGATTCATGATCACAGAATCCTCTTGATTATACCCCGAGTAGCAGGCGATGGCAACAACAGCATTCTGATGCCAAAATTTTCAGGGTCAATGCTGCTCCTGAACTGATGGTATTTAACACAATAATTCTTCACTTACAATTCCTGCAGGAAGCTGCCGGAAATGCAGATGCTCCATGGCACGGGTTGTCACCAATGGCTTTTGTGGATAATATAGAACATAGGCCAAGGTGTCCTACAAACCAAAGGAGAGCTTCAGCTCACACTATAAAGCAAAAATCGCCTGCTTTTCTAACCGTTTCGGAATTGAGAAGTACACAGAATATCTTTCATACCATTCGTAACTGATAATTCGTAACATAGATCCCCATAGCCTGCTTGCCCATTGCAGATTGATAGGTGTTTCGAGGAGACTGCATGACCACCATAATCAGAAAATATGTTGCCAAAAGTAAGATTCACCTATAAAATCCTAGTATATGGTCGAACATTGTCAAAGCCATATACCTGGTTATGGTCAGGAAATGGAATAATTGATGCACAAACTCCAAGAACCATAGAAGGATGGATTTCACAGTGCGTATATGTGTCAGAATAAGCTTCTTCTGGGTGATGCCTTGCATTCACAAGATCCTAAACCCAAAAGAAACGAAAATCAAAGTCAAAACTTACGGATAATTCGCAAACATGACAAACTAGATATAGAGGGCTGTCTTGGAGCACCTGAATTGTCATTGAAATCATAGTTGTCTCCTCCTCCTCGGTATCAACATACTCTATGAAACCTTTAGTAACCAGGTCATACCATCCAGGTTCTGTTGTTTCCTGCAGTCCCACCATCACAAATGTTAAAAGAATTTCGTATAATAAAGCGTTTGCTTTGATTTGAATATACAAAACAAACTGCTTTTGCTGATTTGTATGACAGAAAAAGACCTTTTGCTGCAAAGCCCTGATATCGGACTTCTTAATCAGCAGTCGTTGCTTCTCAACGATAAAAAGTGGCCTACTGCAACGCCCATAATCTGTATACAATCTCAACTCCTTCAACCGAATGTCTCGGACAACCCCAACTTCAGTATTCACATCAACCTGTCAGTCACATACAATGGAATTCAAACACCAACTCAAGAAAAAACAAAATATATACAGGACAAATAAAGCATAAGGCCATCGGGCTATGGCTGGCAGAGAAGTGACAAGGCACCCAAGACGAGATCTTGGGCTTGATCCCCTTTCGTGTCCACATGCTCATCAGCAGGAGAACAGGGCGGAAAACCCCAGTATCTTGGCCACTAGACCAAATCTCTCAATACAAGAAACCAGTGGCCAAACAATCAAAGCAATATCTAGCAAAAAGTACCTGTCGTCTCAGCTGTCGTAAGGTTCGCACAAGAAGCTCAGGGTCACGATGAATACCCACCCAGCAACCATTCACAAAGATCTTGGTTGCATTGGGAATGACAGCAGGTGAGATTTCCTGGAAATGCATGTAGTTAATCATCTGTACAAACCACCTACAGCATGAAAATTACTTTAAAATTGTAACACCACTCACCTCAAAGTTCTCTGTGCTCCACTCCTCCAAAAACTCCAAAATGGGATTTGCAGCTGACCCCACGGTTATGTATGACATAAGAGCCAAATTTTTCACAAGACCGCAGGCCTACAGCAGCACTGTTGAGTTAGTATCACATCACTAACTAACCAGTAAAATCTGTGTCCTTTCATGTACCTGTCCTTCTGGTGTCTCTGCAGGGCACATCATTCCCCAATGTGAATTGTGCAACTGGCGAGGCTTTGCCAATTTCCCTACCCACCCAGTCAGAACAGTAAGTAAAGAAATTAAAAGAAGTAGAATTTTCATCCGCATATGTTCCATTCACCTTCTCGACCAATTGGAGAATTGAGCCTCCGAAGATGAGACAAAGTTGATGCATATGTCAGACGGTTCAACACCTGCACATCCTCATAATAATATCTCACTAATCTGAGAGTTTTTCAAGACAATTGGATCACAATCTGTGCTAAAGGCTCACCTGAGAAACACCTGCACGTACACCAGCAGTGTTTGCTTGACCCCAGTTGCCAGTGGCTAATGAATACTTCAATCCACTAGTTATTGTCTTTGCTTTTACAGCATATGCAAGGTTGATCTCTTTCCCATTGTCAACACACTGTAATTAATAAAATGTCAGGACACTTTACTGCAGGGAAGCCTAGGCAAAAGACCACAAGTGACAAACCTTCTGGAGGTAACCACGAACATCCTTTGTAAGCTTTCGGAACAACTGTAACAAGAAGATACATGCTCAATAGGCGGAATAATACTGTTCACAAACTGTGATTGCAACCGTGTAGGCTACAAACTAAATTTGAATTTTATTTCCATCCTCTGAAACTTTTTACACCAAAACGACGCACCATGCGAAAAAGACCTCCAAGCAAAGGACCTGCGAGATCGAGCCTCTTGTTTCCATAATGATCACGGTCATCTTCTGCACGCCGCCCCAATGCACAAAGTAGAAGTCGGTGTATGATATAGCTACAAACAGATACAACGGGACAGAAAATGAGACATCAGCAACAAAGCAATCTTCACAGTCTGGGTTTGAAGCACAAAAATGCATGAAACAGGGGTGAATCATGTACCCAAAAAAGTAGGCTTTTTTTGTCTCACAAAATTCGCCTACACCAACATGAGGAAGCATCTCTTTCTGCAAAATTTCCTTTGCGTACCTGCATGTTCCAGATTCATTGCAAGTAAATACCTTCGCCAATCATTCCATATGACATTCATTGCTGAGTAAAAATTTCTCTCTCAAGACTAGACAGCGAGAGGTGACAAATATATTCCAAAGCCAAACAAAAAGAACAAATGATTACTTTATACGCTTCTCTCTAGCAACACCCACAGTAGAACCACGCTTTCCAATATAATCAAGAGCTACCTGTCCAGAACATATCAGGAACATTAAAATAGACCAACTACGATTGCAAAATCTCCCCTGAACAACCAATGAGGTATACCTGCTGATTCTGAATGACAAAGGCCTCTTCAAGTGATGGCCTCAGAAGCTCCATCATGGCAGTGTCACTAAAATCATAGCAGATGTGTTCTAAGATATCTTTATCAGCTACAAACCCCAGCGCCCTGAAAACTACAATTATAGGTATTTCTGTTCGAATATATGGTAAGGTTGCACGAATGTATTGCCCAGATGAGCCCTGGCAAAAAAGCCAAGGTATTCATGGATACAGGCATTACACATCTGTCCTAGATAAACCAATTTGTGGAGTTGAAAGGATAAACGTTAAACATCTACTCACCCCCTTCGCACCAGCTCTCGACAACATCCGTACAAACATGCTGCTAGCTGGTCTGTTTTGATTCTCAGCCATAGATCTAACTTCAGCAACATATGCATATTTATTTGGTTGCCGCTTTTTAAAGACATACACATGATTTGTACTCATCTTTTCTTGAGCAATCAAAACCTTCTCACTTCCATTAATTATAAAATAACCCCCCTGATCATATGGGCACTCCCCAAGCTCAGTAAGATCCTTCTCATTGTTACTGAACAAGGTGCAATAGCTCGAACGAAGCATTATGGGAACCTGAAACACACACCAAGCAATCAAAAGAAGGCTAACAAAATAGAGGTGTTTCTTGAAGCTTGAAATGGCAGAACAACACTTCATATCAGAATGAACATAGCAATGACATCAAACCCCATCTCTGTATCACTTCTATAAGCCTAAATATATAACAAAGCTTTTAAACCCTAAGCCTCTCTAAACTTTCCAATAAAAAGCTTATTCAGCCAAATGTTGTGGCAAACAAGTATCATCATACCTTGCCAATAAAAACCTTTGGTAAATCTTCACTTTCAATCTCCTCTTCTCCATCCTCCCCTTTCTTTATGACGTGCTTTGCCACGTCCACATAGAGTGGGGCAGAGTATGTCAAATTTCTGAGTCTTGCCGCTTTTGGAAATAAAGTAGCAGTTTCTCCATCAGATTCCGTCATCATTGGCTTGCTAAGATAAATCTGTCCGAAGCTTATTTTGTAAGTTGTCTGCATAACAGGGCCAACGCTTGGGTTAGCTAAAATTTCAGCTGCAACACAAATTACATCTCGCTTAAAGAACCATCATCCTTATAGATATGCAAACTTTCATTTTCATTTATAAGAAAAAAAAAGGCAACGATCTTCTACCTAAGACCCTGAAGAAGCATTGATCAGCTACAACCGTTTGAAAATTAAAAGAACGTCCTTACAACCCACTCAATCCATAATCAATGCTTCTGGTTACCAACAAAGTCTCTTAACTTCTGTGCCACACAAACATTGTCTGCCTTGCCTCATCTACATATATGCACACACAAACATGTTACTCATAGACACACAGAGGCCCCTTGATCAACCCAAAAAAATCTAGTTTCGTTCGTGCAAGTATGTCTTCTCTAGAAGGAAAACTTTTCAACAATTTTTGCTATGGCAAATGGCATGTGGACAGTGCATTATGATGTCAACAACAAACGTGGATAGAAACTACAGCATGAACTTAACGGAAAGAGCTTGAGATAAGAATCAAGAAATGTGGCATTACTAGGTATTGACGAATATGCCAAAAGGACACAAATTGAAGCACAAATGGCTAATGGAACCTATACATCATTGACATCGTTGATTGGATCACTTCGATGATAGGTCCAAACATTTACACATCCAATCGACTTCTACATTATGGAGTTGGGAGGATGTGATGTTCTATTGGGCATGCCATGGTTTTACAAGTACCATGTCCGATTTAATGCCAGAGAACGAACTATCCAATTGAACCACAAGAACAAAGAGTTGGTGTTGAAAGTCAATAATCAAGTACTCAAGGAGTGATGACAAATTAAAGGAAGAATTATGAATATACATTAAAATGAACCAACAATTTTTTTGTACCAATTTAAGATCAATAAAGATCATGATTATGAATAAGATTATGATCTTAGGTGTGTGCAGGCACTACAAGCAGGATCCAGTGACCTTTTAAGAGGCATTCTGAGGGGTGTGATTGACATCCAAGCATGATCCAATGATCTGTTATAGGCATTGGCTAAGATACCGGTCTAAGACAGATTTTCAGACGCACCTGAGGTGGCTACAACTAGCTTTTATGTGTGCACAGCCATCATGACACAAGAATGCATGACTGAATAATTGATTGTGAGATTTTAACTTGCATAAATGTTAGAAGTGTGGACATTTTCTTGTATCCCGAATCGAGGACGATTGCATTGAATTTAGAAAGCGATATGTGACAAGTTTTAGGGTTAGGGTTTCTATGTCAAGGTCATAGACGCATGAGTCCAATGCGTTCGTTTGACATGCCTCAGATTCAATCTGTAACAAACTGCTGACGTGTCAAAGCCTAAAGAATGGAGCCAACTTACAGATGTGGCCGAGGGGCCTACACCCTAAGAAGAACAAGTAACAGAAGAAGTCCTACCAAATTATGGGGACCCCGTTCAATGGGGCCCCAAGTGACATAAAGGAAGAAAATAAAGCAGGATCCGGACACACGCAAAAACTGATGACGTGGCAGATTTTCGAAAATTGCATTGGCATGATGACGTGGCAGGTTGTACGGATTTTCGTAAATTACGTTCGCAACTTTTGGCATTGCTTTTTGGACCAGAAGCTTTTGAGTTTTAAAGGCTTTTTACTATAACTGCTTTTCAAGCCAAGGGCCTTTAAATATGAGGCTAGGGCTCATTCTCTGGCATGCTTCCTGGAGAAGGTGCAGAGTCTAGAGTACCGGCTTGTACTGTGTTGATGCAATATAAAGAAATACCGAAAGGGGCACCAAGGTTTGGGGCCAATACTCTCTGTGGTGGTATTCCGCCACTCCGTGTCGCGTGTCGTCTCTCTTTAAGATCAGTTGTTATTGAAGTGCTAAAAGTCTGTTCAATCTGTTCTTTTCTATTGGCACGTGGTGCCCGTCTTGTGACACAATCTCCCTAGAAACGTGGTCCATGCCAACCTCTTGGTCAAAGCCAGAATCCTTGGTGCCATGATTAGTTCTCTCTATGCGGTATTTACATTCCTGATCATCTGTGTGGCACTAGGACATCTATGTGATCTTCGGGTCCCGAGCTAACTTGACTGTGTTTTGCAGATCTCGCCCAAGAGGCCTAAAATCTAGAAGAAGAAGCAGAAGTTTATACCAACTTATAGGACCCCGTCCAATGGGACCTATAATAAAACCAAGCAAGAGACCTTGCGTAAACAACTGATGACGTGGCAGATATTGTACGGACATGCCAAATATTGCGCTTATTGTTGACGTGGCAGATTTTTGGATTTTACTCTAAAAAGTGCCACGTGGCAATTGTACGGAATTTTCACTCTTTGCGCTGGCTGATATTAGCAAGTTTTAGCACTAGCTTTTGGAGCACTAGTTTTTCACTTGAAGTGCTTTTAGGATTAATGCTTTTGGGGCTCTGCTTTTAGCAACCCTTGTACTCTTTATAAGTGTCTGTCATTCTTTCAGGCATCTTGACGCAAAGCACGAAGATCTAGACCCAACGGAAGTTGTACCTTTGCAAGTCAATAAAAAGGAAATACCTCGGCCTACTCAGGCGGAGCAACGAGAGATGAAGCATCGTCAATTGATCGGCGATGCAACAAAGATGATGCTCAGTTTTGCGAAGGACCCAAAATTGGCAAAATATATGAGCGAGACTTCTTTTCAGGAAGTGCACGAGCAGTGGTAGAAAACCACAACACCACCCCTGAAACCCGCTCTCAAGAAACCTACTGCTCACAAGCAATATTCAGAGAAGGAATTAGAAGAGGTGGTTGATGCACGGATTGCTCAGCTTTTTGACGCGCAGGACAAAGCTAAAAAGCACGGCAAAAAGCAGAAGAAAGGCACTGACTTCCCGGGTTATTTGGGTCGTTAGTCGACATTTGATAAGGCAAAGAAACAGAAGAAGCGTGTTCGATTTGAAGGAGTACCCAGTTCTTCTTCTTCTTCTTCTTCTTCTTCTTCTGATAGTTCTTCTAGCTCTTCAGATTCGAGAGAAGAAGACAGAAAAGGCAAAAAGCGAAGCAAGAAACTACGCTTCGAAAAGGGCAAGAAAAAGGCAAAGAAGTCTAAATCTCGCCTAGTAAGTGACAGCTCTACAGAGGACTCGTCTACAGACAGTTCAGACTCTGATGACGGCAACTTTTATGCGAACAAGAAGAATTTTTATAAAGCCAACCAGTATGACTTTCTGGAAGATAAAAGCAAGAAAGTCCAAGAGTTTAAGGAAGGTGGACAGTCGATCAAATTTGACACATTTTCAAGATATAAAGATGCTTCGAAGGCTTTGTCTTTTATACAGCAGTTTGACATCGCTTTCGCGAGAGGACGCTACTCAGAGCACTCCAAGATTCGGAGAGCTGCCTCTTATTTTAAGGGGAATGCTCGAACTTGGTGGTCCACGATTCTTTTAAACAAGACTACGCCAGTTAAATGGCTGAAATTTGAGAAGCTTTTTATTTCTTCTTGGCTGATACAAGAGTATGAACTTGATATACGAGCTGCTTGGAACCATCTTCGGATGACCAAGAGAGATATAGTGGATGCTTATTGCGAGAGATTTTGGAACTCTTTTGTACCCGCCTCCTCATTCAAGAAGATCTCGTTCAGAGAACAGATTGAGCGGTTTACCTTGGGTCTACCTACAGAGATCCGAGATCACCGCTTGGAACAGTAGTCAGCTTCTATTCAGGAGTTGATGTGTCATGCGAAGCCGGGTTTTGCCATTCACTCTAGCAGTCTGACCTACCCCACCGATGAGGTCATGACACACCGAGCCGAACAGACTTCAGCGAATGAAAGTAGAAAGAGAAAGAGCAACCCAGAAAAGAAGGATGCACTACCCAAGCTTACTCCACCGGAGAGAGCTCGCTTCATCAGGGAGGGAAAGTGCTTTGGATGCGGGGAACATGGACATATCTCCGCGAAGTGCCCTAAAAAGGCACAGAAAGAACAGAATGACAAGAACGACGACAGGCCTGAGAGTTCGAGAGCAACTGAGGAGCGTGGAAGAAAAGGCAAGATGAAAACAGGACTAGTTCCAAATTGTGTGGGTACCGATCCCAACGCCATGGACGAGAGTACAGAACTTTGTCGAGCTTGGGGCAAAGTGAAAGACCAAGAGGCCCTGATCTTCTTTGATGGAGGAGCCAAGGCCAACTTCATTTCACTAGAATTGGCGGCGCGGCTAGAGATCACTCCCGATCAAATGGGACCACTTGCGGAGGCTGTTCTAGCGGCACCCGGCAGGGACGTAGCCATTACACCTGTCATTGGCAAACTTCGGTTGCATTGTCAGGGGTATTTAGGGCATGAGGACTTTTTCACAATGCCTTTGGAAGGTTGTGATGTTCTCTTAGGGATTCCCTGGTACCACAAGAGCAACGCCGTGGTTGATTATCGGGCGAGGAAAGCGACATTGACTACAGAGAAGGGCAGAACCATTGTACTTGACATTAAACTGAAGGGCGAGTCTGTCCCTATTATATCGGCTTCGGCCATTTCTAAATTAATGAAATCCAGTCTGTTTGTTTACTCGATCTTTATGAAAGAACTGAATGATAAGGATAGAACAAATATGTCTAAACTAGATAAAGAACGCCAAGATTTTCTCCACTCTCACGTCGATTGCTTCTCAGAGGGCCTACCAGGCGAGTTACCACCTGCTCGTCCTGAAGATCATACCATTGATCTGATACCTGGAAGCACACCACCGAACCGGCCACCTTATCGTGTGAGCCGAGCACAGAATGAAGAGATTATGAACCAAGTGAAAGACCTCTTGGAAAAGGGTCTTGTCCAGCCTAGTACTTCACCGTATTGCTCTCCAGTGTTGTAACAAACTGCTGACGTGTCAAAGCCTAAAGAATGGAGTCAACATACATATGTGGCCGAGGGGCCTAAACCCTTATGTCTGCCAGAAACCCTAACTGTTGAAACCCTAATGCTGGAAACCCTAACCCTAAAACCTGCAAACCCTAATTCTGAAAACCCTAACCCTAAAACCTGCAAACCCTAATTTCTGCCAGAAACCCTAACCCTAACCCTAAGGCAACAGACAAATTCCGAAAATTGCGTTGGCTGATGACGTGCCAAGCTGTACGGATTTCCATAAATTGCGCTGGCAGCTTTTTGGCTTTGCTTTTGAACCAGAAGCTTTTGAGTTTTAAAGGCTTTTTACTATAACTGCTTTTCAGGCCAAGGGCCTTTAAATATGAGGCTAGGGCTCATTCTCTGGCATGCTTCCTGGAGAAGGTGCAGAGTCTGGAGTACCGGCTTGTACGGTGTTGATGCAATATAAAGAAATACCGAAAGGGGCGCCAAGGTTTGGGGCCAATACTCTCTCGGGTGGAATTCCGCCACTCCGTGTCGCGTGTCGTCTCTCTCTCTCTTTCAGTTCAGTTGTTATTGAAGTGTTAAAAGTCTGTTCAGTCTATTCTTTTCTATTGGCACGTGGTGCCCGCCTTGTGACAGTGGTATCAGAGCATCAGGCGTGTGCTTTTCTGAAAGCATACCGGTCCCACAAAAGGGCAGACAGAGCTTTATTCGAGGATATTAGCCACTCCCACCCTTACTTCATCCCGCATCGGGCGCGCTCCCGGCTTCACCGAAGTGTCTTACAGGGCATCAGCCAATTAAGATCACTTGCAAGAGAAGGATCCAGATTTGTTTCAAGTCACTGTTTTTCTCAGAAGCAGTGTCATGCAGATGTTGATGTCTACAGCTACCAAGCAGCATACTCCAAGTACTTGGCAAGCTTTCAAGAAAATTTTTGCCCAAAGTTATACAGTTTCTAACATCTTCCTTCGGAGTGCAACTTCTGGCAGAGTGGGGTATCCCAAAATGCTTGCCATGGAAACCCTAGCAGATTATAACTTGAAGTTTCTCGACATCTCCCAGTAGATGTCTCTTCACGAGCAGATGAACTTGGAGACCGAGTGCGATGGCTATCTTGGGACTACCATCGCCGCCAAAGAAACACTGTTTGTCCAAGAGCTGATGGACCATGCTGTGCTCGGCTACGACCTTATGGAAGAAACCTAACCCTAATTTTTGGTTGAGGTTTCAGGATGGAAAGTCAATCGACTTTTCGAGCTCGACTAATGTCGAGATTGCTTTTTAAGTTTGAGTTTTGTTTGAGCTTGTTTGGTGATCCTGTTTGGAATTTATTTGAAATGGATGGTATCTGTTTTGAACCTGTTTTGGTGCCGATTTGAATTGTTTGACTCTGGTTTGATACTGGTTTCAATGATTGGTGATTTTACTCCCGGGTGGAGAAGTGATAAATACTGTTTTGGTATTGTTTAAACCTTGGAACAACGCAGGCCGATGCCTTGGGAGCGTTTCGTTGTATGTTTGAAAACCTCCGAACGACGCAGGCAGATGCCTGGGGAGCGTTTGGTTGTATGCTTGTAAAATAATTGTTGTTGTGACTCCCGGCCCGGACCTGGATGGTTATGCGAGAGGAGTATTAAGAAGTCTTAGCAGTGGTTACTCTCAGCACCTCCAAACGACGCAGGCTGCGGTCTGGGGGGCTTTTGGTTGTAAAAGGCCTCTATATCTCCCGGCCCGGACCTTTTTAGGTTATGCGGGAGGAGTGATGAGGGAGTCGTTGAATATCTCCCGGCCCGGACCTTGTTAGGTTATGCGGGAGGAGTGTTCATCGGCGGCTTTATGTTTCTACGTCTTGTAACATGCATATGTGAGCATTTGTGTTGCATTGTGATGTGCCAACCAGTAAATATTCCTAATTGGATGAGATTGCCTGGGTATGTAATTTTAGTGCATCAAGACACCCGAGGAAGATCAGTACGGTCTGGGTGTGATGGCTAATTTTACTTCGCCGGAATATCAAGAGTTCCGATCTGGACGAAAGGAGAAGCTAACTCCTTGATCAAAACAGCCGATAGGAGCAGCTAACTCCTTGATCAAAAGAGCAAAAAGGAGAAGCTAACTCCTTAATAAAAAGAGCAAACTGATTGTCCCTCGGAATGACCCTCGGAAATTTTTGAGCTAACTTGAGTTGTTTTGCAGGTATGCTCTAATCGCGGACGATTACTCTCTTTCAAGAAGGAGAGATGTAACAAACTGCTCTGACGTGTCAAAGCCTAAAGAATGGAGTCAACGTACAGATGTGGCCGAGGGGCCTAAACCCTTATGTCTGCCAGAAACCCTAACTGCGGAAACCCTAATGCTGGAAACCCTAACCCTAAAACCTGCAAACCCTAATTCTGAAAACCCTAACCCTAAAACCTGCAAACCCTAATTTTTGCCAAAAACCCTAACCCTAACCCTAAGGCAGCAGACAAATTCCGAAAATTGCGCTGGCTGATGACGTGGCAGGCTGTACGGATTTCCGTAAATTGCGCTAGCAGCTTTTTGGCTTTGCTTTTGAACCAGAAGCTTTTGAGTTTTAAAGGCTTTTTACTATAACTGCTTTACAAGCCAAGAGCCTTTAAATATGAGGCTAGGGCTCATTCTCTGCAAGGTGGTAAGGTACATAAGGTACGGTACGTATTCGGTACGTCTTGTACGTAGTACCGAATGGATAGAGTTATTAGGTACGTAAAATTCGTATGTTTTTTTTTTCTAAAAGCCAAAAACCTACAATACGGTCCATACTTGATAAAAATTTCACAAGTATCACTTCAAGCATGTTAGTTCACTATTCTACAAACCAAGGGAAAGGTTTCATACAAATACCATAAGCAAGTCGCGACTCCTTGCTCGACATTCAATGAATCAACATTGAAGTGACAAGAACAGATACAACTCAAATATACACAACCTAAAATTTGCAGTTTCACAACAAACTAGTTACTGTAGAGAACTTATAAGTTCACATTGATCATGATTTGCCAATTTGCACACAAAAAATTGATGAGCGAACTCAATTTTGCAGACCCGCTGTGGTTTTTTCCCCAACAAAAAAATGATTGTACAGTACGGATCCGTACGGTACCGTACGGACGTACCGTACCGTACCGTAAGGTACGTACGTATGGATCCTACCTTGATTCTCTGGCATGCTTCCTGGAGAAGGTGCAAAGTCTGGAGTACCGGCTTGTACTGTGTTGATGCAATATAAAGAAATACTGAAAGGGGGCGCCGAGGTTTGGGGCCAATACTCTCTCGGGTGGAATTCCGCCACTCCGTGTCGCGTGTCGTCTCTCTCTCTCTCTTTCAGTTCAGTTGTTATTGAAGTGTTAAAAGTCTGTTCAGTCTGTCCTTTTCTATTGGCACATGGTGCCCGCCTTGTGACAAGTGTTGTTAGTCTTGAAGAAAGACAGATCTTGGAGAATGTGCATCGATTATAGAGCTCGCAATAAAATCACCATCAAGAACAAATTCCCTATTCCTAGGATCAATGATATACTCGACAAATCACGGGGATCCTCGTGCTTTAGCAAGATTGATTTGAAGAGTGGATATCATCTTATCAGAATCGCGCCGCGAGACGTCTACAAGACAGCTTTTCGGACAACTTTTGGGTTATTTGAGTTTTTGGTGATGCCTTTTGGCTTAACCGATGCTCCTGCGACATTTAATCGGATGATGGACAAGATTTTTCGAGAGTACAGGCTATTTGTTGGCACTTTCTTTGACGACATCATTGTTTTCTCCAAGAATGAGGCAGAACACAGAGATCATCTGCTTCAGGTCTTTCAGGTATTACGAGATCACAAGTTAGTGATTAATACAAAGAAAAGTGAATGTTTCCTACAAGAGATAAACTTTTTGGGACACATTGTCTCAGTAGCAGGGGATCCGGCCAAGATAGAGACTATCCGTGATTGGCCCGATTTGAAGAATGTCCATGAAGTTAGAAGCTTCTTGGGACTGTGTTCGTACTACAGGCGATTCATTCGAAAGTTTGCAGAGGTTGCTTCCCCTTTGCATATCTTGACACAGAAAGGAGTCCCTTTCTCGTGGGGACCCACAGAGGTGACTGCCTTTCAGACATTGAAAGAGAAATTGGCTACGGGACTAGTTTTGACTTTGCCGGACTAGCAAAAGTCATTTGAAGTATATTGTGATGCTTGTGGTCGTAGTCTGGATGCGGTCTTAATGCAAGAAGGCCATGTCATTGCTTACGAGAGCCGATTGTTCTCAAGGCCAGAAATGACAGCACAGATTTATGAGAAAGAGCTTTTGGCGGTTATTCATTCTCTTACTCAGTGGCGGCGTTACCTACTCAAAGCGGATTTTACTGTCTTTACAGACTATCAGAGTTTACGCTACTTCTTGTCACAGAAGCAGCTTTCGAAAAAGCAGATGCGGTGGGCGAACATCTTGTCACAATTTCACTTCCAAATTGTCCATGTTCAAGGACAGAAGAATGTGGTGGCAGATGCTTTGTCTCGGAAGCCGTTGGTTCTGGCTATTTCCGCGATACATCATAGGAGCTTCGAGGATATGGTCGACCAGTATGCCACACATACAGATTTTGCAGACGTTTTCACACGGATACGGGATGGGGAGACAGTTAGCGGGATATTCCATTCGGGATGGCTACTTGATGAGAAAAACCATGTTGTGCGTTACACAGCCGTGATAGGTGTTTCACTTCTAACTCAGTTCAAAAATTCGGTTGATCTCAGCTTTAATAGTGTTGGTATTGAGAAATTTATATCAACCTCTTCTTTGCCTTCTGTATTATCATCAGGTTAAAAAGCTTACTAGCTAGGAAGGGCATCTAAAGCAACGATTGTCCATACAATATATCAGAAATTGCAGCAAATAATGCATTCTTGTTTCTCAGAGGAAGTTCCATTCTGTGATGTTCATAACAACCTACAAGACCCTCTGCAAGACAACGGAATGCCCTAGCTGAATGCAACATCAAGTGAAAAATCAAGCTGCTTCTTTCTCTGCTTCATGCTAAAGTTTAATGAAGGAAAAACCTCAACAAAGTCCTGATGGCGTCCAGGGTTGTGCTGGGACTCTGGCTTAATCTCAATGTCAGCCGATTCATCCACAATTTCCTGCATAGTGTTCTGGATGAATTCATCGAAAGAGTCGAGCTGCTGCCTCACAAGACCTTTGTCTTCGAAGTAAGCGCTGATGACCGCCCAAGCATCCTCTTGTGTGATCTCCTCATCCTCATCAATATATTCTTCCTCGTCCCCTCCGTACATTGTGAAATCTGTATTTCTGCTCTAGCAAGAAAACGCAGAGAGTAGGGTTTGTGAATGCTTGCGCCACTTGGGTTTTCTTTTCTGTGCGTGGGCAGGGGGAGTGGGCTTCTCTGCGTCCCCGCCGACGAACTAATCAAAACAACATACAGTACGCCTTCACAACGTTACATATAAGAGTGAGTGAGGTCTGAAACCGACTTTGGGAGGGCGGGGTGAAAATTCTGTGCTGAACACTGCTGACGTGTCGCTTCTATGTGCTAATGTGGCAAGGCCTGCCGGGGTAGTGTGGAACCTATCCAACCAGAGGTCAATGAGAGAGACAGAGAGGGGGGGGGGGTTAGGAAACGCAAAATAGTGGTGCATTGGAAGCGCTAAAGTGGTCATTAATGTATAGAGAGAAAGAAGGATGGAGTTGAGGTTTGGAGTGAGATTTTCTCAAATATTGCTCAACTCACCTAATCTTTAAAAAAAACTCGCACCAAAAAGAGCTTCCGGAGCGAGCTTTTTTTTTCCTCCCTCTCCCTCTCTCTCTCTCTCTCTCTCTCTCTCTCTCTCCCCTTTTGTCTCCCGGTACCTCTCCCTATCTCTATTTCTCTCTATTACCACTCCTTCAATCTCTCTCTCTCTCTCTCTCTCTCTCTCTCTCTCTCTCTCTTGTTACCATATACATGTGGTAGTGATGTGTGTGAACACACTAGGACCGCCGGGGCATTTTTTCCCTCTTTAGGATGTTTTTTCCCCGTGCATTGATATATACGCCCATCACTCTAGGGCTATCTATCTTTCTATTGCACACTAAGTAACACACTCTCTATTGTGTGCCTTGAGCTTCCTTCGTCTTCTCCAAGCTATGTGCGTTTCTCTGCAACCCTGATTCCAACAATTGGTATCAGAGCAGGTTGCGTCCTCCCGGGCTTAGTCGCCAGCTGCTCCAGCACACGCCTGCTCACTTTCTCCGATTTCAGTGAGCTTTGGCAAGCGTTCGCAGGTCAACAAATACTTTAGGCAAGCTCATAGAGCTTGGTCTGCTCAGATTTTTGATTTGGGCTCATTTCGGCCTCCGTTTCCACTATAGGCAGTACTGCACATGCTATTTCGTCATTTTGTGCAGAATTTCTGTCAGTGCCATTTTCTGCATAACAGGTGCCTTATAGTCTTCTACGGTTTGTGCTATATAGCACGTGTTGTTTCCGCTCCATTTCTCCTATTTTCGGGCAGTTTTCATATCAGGTGCAGCATTTACCATGCCTGACAACAACAACACAGATGTGTTCAAGATGTTTGCTGCTGAGGATAGGTTGGATGGGGGCAACTACCCTATGTGGGCTTATATGATGCAACATGTTCTTGTGTCAAAGGGCGTCTGGAACATTGTGCAGGGCATTGATGTACGTCCTGGTTCTGAAGATGTAGGCGATGTTCAGGATGTTGCAGGTCTTGCTGCAAGGATTGTTGCTGTTAGAGTTGTTTTGCCTACGGCAGAACAAGCTCGTTGGGATGTTAAGGATGCGCAGGCTCATACATTGATTGCGTTGTCTGTGAAGCGCACCATTGTTCCTCACATCCGTTCAACAAAATCTGCAGAACAGGCTTGGTCTTTATGCAAGTCGCAATGAGGCTAAAATTGCTTTGCTACGTAAGAGTTGGAGTCGAAGATTATGCATCAGGAAGATGATATGGACACTTTCCTTGCTAGTGTCAAGGATATCAATGAGCAACTTATTTCTGCAGGAGAAGTCATTTCAGACAGTTCCCTTGTGCAGAATGTTCTTGATGCCTTACCAGATTCTTACCAGACTTTTGCTATAACTTGGAGACCTATGACCCAAGGAAATCCAAAATTTGTCAAGTTTGATGCATTATGCACATTGTTGTTGCAAGAGTCACTTTCCAGAGAAAACAAAACTAGGCAGCGTGCAGTTGAACAGGATTTTATTGCTTCTCAAAGAAAGGGTGGTAATAACAGCAATGCAGCCACTTCTTATGGTTCTGCTGCGAGTGGCAAAAATTCTGTTCCTAATGCTTCTGCTGGCAGCAATTCGTCTGGAAATTCTGGTGATAAGGGCAAAAAGAAGATGCGTTGCCATTATTGTAAAGCCAATGATCACTTGATCAAGTCGTGTCCTAAGTTGAAGGCCAAAGAGGCTAAGAAGAAAGAGGGTGGTTCCACTGCAAATGCTGGTTCCACTACAAATGCAGCCATTGTTGAGTCTTCTATGAAAGGAGACTGTGTTGCTGATGTTGATGCAGAATGGGCTTTTAGCGCAGAGTGCACTTACAATCCTGCTATCCATGATGCATGCTTGTCAGTTGGCTGCAGATTCATACGTGTGGTATTTCGACAGTGGTGCTACAAAGCACATTACCTCACATCGTGAATTGTTTACCTCTCTCGAGTCTGTCCCTCCTGGGAATTCAGTCACTTGTGCCGACAACGCCTCTTATCCAGTTCAGGGAGTTGGAAAGATTGTGCTCACTGCTTCTAATGGCAGCTCCTTCACACTTGTTGATGCACTTTATGTACCTGGGATCAAGAAGAATCTCTTGTCTGTATCCGCACTTGCTAGACTTGGACTTGTAGTCAAATTTGTGGATGACAGATGTACAGTTCATGATCTCAGTTTTGGTGATGAAATTGTTGCATCTAGCCTTTTGTGCCGTGGGTTGTATAAGCTCAATTTGTATGACAAGTGTGGACAAAATTTTGCAAATGCTGTTGCAGATTCAAGGGCTATTTCAGATGCAAAACTTTGGCATGCACGTTTTGTTCATCTGAATTTTGCCAGTTTGCTGCGTTTGCAGAAATCTGATATGGTTGCTTCTTTGCCACCTCTTGAAGTACCTGTCAAACATGTTTGTGAAGGTTGTATTTTGGGTAAGATGCAGCGTTCTAAATTTCCAAAGGATGGTTCAGTTCGGGCCACATGCAGGTTGCAGCTTGTGCATAGTGATGTTTGTGGGCCCATGCAAACTCCATCCTTGGGCAATTACCTGTACTTCGTGACTTTCATTGATGATTACTCCAGGCATGCGTGGGTATTTCCGCTTAAATCGAAGTCTGAAGTTTTTATGTGCTTCAAACAATTTCTGGCTATGGCTAAAAATGTCTCGAAATGTACTATGGGCACCCTCCGTTCCGATCGAGGGGGGAGTATATGTTTCATGAATTTAATGCATTTTTGGCTAGTCGTGGGATAAAACACCAATGTACAGTGCCTTATACACCTCAGCAAAATGGTGTTGCTGAGAGGAAAAACAGGTCACTGACGGAAATGGCACGATGTATGGTCAAAAGTCAAGCTTTGCCGCATTCTTTTTGGCTTGAGGCCATCATGTGTGCCACTTATGTACTTAACAGGTGTCCTACGAAAGCAGCACATGCGTGTTTTTGGTTGTTTGGCATATGCTTTGGTGCCACAAGTGCAGCGCAGAAAATTGGATGATAAGACTGTCAAATGTATTTTTGTTGGTTATAGTGCTGAAAGCAAAGGTTACAGGTTGTATCATCCGCAAACAAAACGTATTCTGGATTCTTGGGATGTAGTGTTTGTGGAAGATTATGTTCAACCCTTGCTGTCATGTACTAGAGAGAGTAATGTAAGCTCACAGGATATTTAGTTGCCTCTTTTCAGTGGTGGAAATACGAATGTAAGTTCCAGAGGCAAATGTACAGCCTATGGGGGTTTCTGAAAATGTTTTAGATCAGCTTATTACTGATACAGATGTACATGATGTACTTGATGAGGAAAGGGCTGAAAATGAGTAGGCTAGAGGTATGCCAAAATGGATGGTGCACCTTTGCGTGACAGTAAATTGGATGCACCTTTGTCTAGTCATACTCGTTCATGCTCTCGCCATGCATCTTATGCATCAGATTGTTATGCTTTGGCTGTGTCTAGCTTACATGATGTTGAGGAGCCTCTGTCTTTTGATGAAGCACTGAATTCAGAAAATTGGATGGCTGCCATGCAATCAGAAAATGATGCACTTATAGAAAATGACACATGGACTTTATGTGATTTGCCTCCTGGCAAAAAGGCCAGGTTGCAGCTTGTGCATAGTGATGTTTGTGGGCCCATACAAACTCCGTCCTTGGGCAATTACCTGTACTTCGTGACTTTCATTGATGATTACTCCGGGCATGCGTGGGTATTTCCGGTTAAAGCGAAGTCCGAAGTTTTTATGTGCTTCAAACAATTTCTGGCTATGGCTAAAAATGTCTCAAAATGTACTATGGGCACCCTCCATTCCGATTGAGGGGGGGAGTATATGTCTCATGAATTTAATGCATTTCTGGCTAGTCGTGGGATAAAACACCAATGTACAGTGCCTTATACACCTCAGCAAAATGGTGTTGCTGAGAGGAAAAACAGGTCACTGACGGAAATGGCACAATGTATGGTCAAAAGTCAAGCTTTGTCGCATTCTTTTTGGCTTGAGACCATCATGTATGCCACTTATGTACTTAACAGGTGTCCTACGAAATCTTTGCAGTCTATTATTCCATATGAATCATGGCATGATAGAAAGCCTTCTATTGAGCACATGCGTGTTTTTGGCTATTTGGCATATGCTTTGGTGCCACAAGTGCAGCGCAGAAAATTGGATGATAAGGCTGTCAAATGTATTTTTGTTGGTTATAGTGCTGAAAGCAAAGGTTACAAGTTAAAGGTTACAGGTTTACAAGTTGATGGTGAGATCGATCGCCATAAGGCTCGACTAAGGGTTATGCACAACAATTAGGCATAGATTATGAAGAGACTTTTGCTCCCACTTGTCGTATGACTACTGTGCGTTTTCTATGTGCATTGGCAGCTCATTTTGGTTGGGATGTACATCAATCAAACATTGTTACTGCTTTCTTGAATGGTGACATATTTGAGGAAGTTTATGTAATGCAGCCTCGCGGTTTTGTCATAAAAGGACAAGAGGACAAATTGTGCAAATGTAACAAGGCTTTGTATGGGTTGAAGCAATCTCCTCGTGCTTGGTATGAGAAAGCTGACACTCATTTGGTCAAACGAGGCTCTCGTAACAGTCCAACAGAAAGCACATTGTATGTAAAGCGTGAGGGTGATGTACTTCTCATTGTGGCTCTTTATGTTGATGATTTGTTGATCACTGGACCAAATGAGAGACATATTGCTGAATTTAAGGTTGATTTGAATGCTACTTTCAAGATGAAAGATTTGGGGCTGTTGCATCATTACTTGGGTATACAGTTTAAGCAGTGTGATGGTGGTATTGCCTTGTGTCAGAAAAGTTACATAGAGACATTGCTATGTAAGTTTGGACTTGAGGATTGCAAACCTATTGCCACTCCCATGGAAACAGGTTTGAAGTTGAGTCTACATGATGCTGGCGATCCTACTGATGTCACTCTTTACCAAAGTGCTGTTGGCTACCTCATTTATGTATGCAACACGAGGTCGGATATTCAGTTTGCAGTCTCACAGGCCAGCAGATTTATGCATAGCCTAGGGTCTAAGCATTGGCAGGGTGTCAAGAGGATTTTCCGCTACCTTAGTGGCATTTTACATCTTGGCTTGTTTTATCCCAAGGGGGGATCATTGCCGCCAGACTTACATGCTTTTTTGGACTCAGATTGCCGCGAGTGTCCACAAGTGGTTTTTGTTTCATGCTTGGCAGTTCATGTATATCATGGTTGAGCAAGAAGCAACCTACTGTGGCCACTTCGAGTTGTGAGGCTGAGTACAGGGCAGTCTTCATAGCTACGGTTGAGTGTGTATGGCTCAGACGCCTTATGGTTGATTTGGGTGTTGGATAGGACACTGCCAACACTATCTACACTAACAGTCAGAGCGCATTGGCAGTTGCGAGGAACCCAGTTTTTCATGCTCGCACAAAGCACATTGAGGTGCATTACCACTATGTCAGGGAGAGGCTCTTAGCAGGAGAGATCAGCTTGGCTTATGTGCCAACACAGGACAACCTTGCAGATCTTTTCACAAAGGCATTGTCTTGTGAGAAGCTTGAAGCTTTCCGCAAAGCTTTAGGCTTACTCCCCTTTGTGGACTGATCATGGGCATGGCACTTCCCTTTACTCATGTGCTAGCTCTCGTTCACCGCATCACTTCAAGGGGGATTTGTTACCATATACATGTGGTAGTGATGTGTGTGAACACACTAGGACCGCCGGGGCATTTTTTCCCTCTTTAGGAGGTTTTTCCCCCGTGCATTGTATATACGCCCATCACTCTAGGGCTATCCATCTTTCCATAGCACACTAAGTAACACACTCTCTATTGTGCGCCTTGAGCTTCCTTCGTCTTCTCCAAGCTGTGTGCATTTCTCTGCAACCCTAATTCCAACACAATTTATATGGGAGACCCAGTACAATTAACTAGAATAATGCCTTGGGGGGCATTACTATGGTTTGGATAATCTTTGTTTAGAAATGGTGATAGAAAAATTAGGAGTAAATCCCAAGTGCTATTGTTGGACCCTTTTAGAAACAAATTGGCATTGTATTTGGGCTCGCAAGTCATTTTTATCCAAGTTTATAATATAATATTTTGCATTGCTATGAACCCTAGGGATTTAAGGGAAATTTTCTCAAAAGCAAAGAAGTGCTTCCCTTGACTATTAATTATTTCCCAAGTGTAAATTTTGGATGAAATAAAGAGAATCCATCTTTTGGTGCGTCTCAAAGAAGTTTACAATTGTAATTTGGTACACTCTAAAGTACTATGAAATTCAAGACCCGCTTTAAAGCAAAGATCATTATAAAGAGCGTATGCATTGTTCTTTTCAAGTTTGTATTCTTTCAAAGTTGTTTTGTAATTACGATATGGGGGGGGGAGTAAGGGGATAGCTTCACAGATGTTGTGATCGTCTTGCTTGAACATAAAATTCCCATCGTTTCCATGAAGATATCCCATGGATGGAAAATGATGCAAGAAAAACAAATGGGATTCGTCCAAGACGAGGTTAACTTGAAATTTACACCGAGACAAAACCCTAACTCCAAAGAGACTTGTTGTGTTCTTAAAGTCTTGTTTAAGTAGACATTAAAAGGAAATAGGAACTAAAGAATTATAACTCAAGAAACTCACTGTAAATTTCAACTAGAACTAAAAACTTTACTGAGATGATTTAACGTGGATAGTCTTAGTATAACATAGAAGTTTTAAGTGTGAAACTTGTAATACATGTTTGGAAAAAGGCGATGCAAGTGTTTACCTGTGGAATGCAATGGGGGATGGTCACTTCTGGCTAGGACTGATAACTGTGGTCCATTTTGAGCTCGGCTTCATTCAAGGCCTTGGAATTGGGATTGGATGGGAGTGTGTCCTGATTGGATGGTGAGACCCACATATATGCCTAGAAATCGATCTAGTCCGGGTAGGCTTAATGTCGACGGGAATGGAGGAAAGAAAATGGATCCAAAGTGGGATCGGATAAGTGAGGGAGATGTGATTTAAATAAAGAACTCTTTTGATTGTTTGGTAAACAGGAACCTTGGAAAGGCTAGGAACCTAAATGGGCTATTCCGAAATTCTCCTCATCAGTCGAAACTTTGCTCTGCTTCTTGGAATATTTTTTTAAAAGGAACTTAAGGTAGATTAATTTTGTAAGCCTTTCCCAAACAAAATAAAGAAAAATAAGAATTGGAAATTGTGTAAAGGCATTGCCTCCACACGTGGCGGAGGAGACAAGATACCCGAGTCATGGGACAAGGATAGGGATATGCCAGGAGAAAAATATGTGATTGCTTGAAAGATAATTAGATAACTTTAATAATACTAAATAAAGAAAGAAGTAAAATATTCAAGGAAAAATGTGGGAACGACTTGATAAATGCACTCTTGCAAGGTTATGCAACAATTTGCATGCTGCCTTCAAATGCTTGAAATATATTCTTGGTTTGACATGATTGAAATATTATTTTCTAGTATCATAGTACTACCTTAGAAATGTGCATTTACCAAACGGTTTGGTGGGAGGGCGGATTCCAGAGGTTTAATTAATGGCCAAAAAATTGAACCCAATTTTATGTTGCCCATTAAGTTAAGTGAAGAATGGGAAGAAGGATTCTGATCTATGGAGCAGGAATCAAATTTGGGAATGGGGGATTTTTTTAGTCAGTAAATACACTCATCTTAGGGGAACACACTGCCAGCTGTGCTTGGTCATAACGGGGAAAAAAGTGTCAGTAGCCTTGAACCCAGGGTGAATTAGAGAACTCCCACTAGTTGACCTTGGAAGGTTGAGTTCAAATTTAGTCTTGATGACTTTGATTGGAAAGTTGAACCGATAAGGAAAGGTGTTTCTGGATTAAGGGTTCCAGAAAAGTGAATGTGATCACCCCTTTGAGTTGGCATTGAAGAGCATGAGGAGTCTTCACTTGGTGTCGGTCTCAAGCGGGAGGGATGTCAGGAATCATGATGTATCCATTTGGAGATGGTGTAGCTGGTGGTCCCTGACATGGACCTCACAATTATTTTCCTATTCCTCGTGTTGATAAGATACTTGCTAAATTAAGTGGTGCATCCACTTTTAGTAAGATAGATCTTAAATCTAGATATGATCAAGTTTGTATGATCGAAAGTGATGCTCATAAAACTACATTTCAAATACAATTGAGTCATTATGAGCTCCTTGTAATGCCTTTTGGTTTAACAAATACACCTTTTATATTCTCATGCATGATGAATTGTATCTTTTTGAAGCATCAAGATTGTGTTGTGGTTTTCTTTCATGACATTTTGGTTTTTAGTGATAAGAATAAAAGAGACCATTACGCACATTTGGATCTGGTTTTTTAATTGATACATGAAAACCGACTTTATTTGAGTCTTGAGAAAAGCTCATTCTTCAAAACTAAAATTGAATACTTAGGTCACATTGTCTCTAGTGAAGGAATCCGTGTGAATCCTAAGAAGACTCAATGCATCACGGAATAGCCTAGACCTCAATTTATTCATGCGACTCATTATTTTCTTTTATTGTGTAGTTCTTACAGAAAATTCATACAAAATTTTCCATACTTTGCTTTACAACTCACAAATCTTTTGAAAAAGAACACATCTTTCACTTGGAATAACCAACATAAAAAATCGTTTGAGACACTCAAATATGCACTCACGCATGTCCTGTTTTACAATTTTTTATTTCAAAAGACCCTTCTTTTTTGTTACGACAGATGCTAGTAGGCATGGTATTGGTGTTGTATTAATGCAGGACAATCATCCCATTGCATATGAAAGTAGAAAGTTGAAACCCAATGAGCTTAGTTATAGCACTTATGACAAAGAATTGCTAGCTAATGTGCATGCTTTGAAATTGTGGAAACATTACTCCATGGGATCCGAATTCTTGATCAAAACTAATCAACAAAGCATTCGTGATTTGCTTTCACAATCAAATATCTCTGATTGTCACATTAAGTGGGCATCATTCATTCAAAGTTTTCATCCACTCATTCAATATCAACCAAGGCATGAAAATAAGGTTGCAGATACACTAAGTTGCATGGCATCAATTAATAATCTTATTGTTGTGTCTGCTAAAACTTTTTAAACATGATTGATACCTATGCTTATGAATGTGACTTTGCTGACATTTATTCTTATTTTTATAAACATACATCTTTCGTTCATGTACAATACTATTTTCATGATGGATATTCGTTATTTGAAAAACAATTGTGTGTAATCCTTGCATTTCGTCAACTTATCCTTAAAGAGTGCCGTGAACCACCTTATATAGTCCATCGTGGGATTGGTACGACTATTCACAAAGTAGAATCTCAATTTTATTGGCCCTCCCTTTGAAAAGATGTTGTTACATATGTTGCTCTATGTTTTGTTTTGCCATCAAATCAAACATCATCGTAGTAAGCAATATGGTTTGCTGATGCGTTTACCTATTCTTGACTCTCCTTGGCAACACATTTCTATGGATTTTATTACTAGATTTACACTCACTCATGCACAAAACAATATGATTTGGAGCATTGTAGATAGATTTAGTAAGTAGACTTACCTTCTTCCTTGTAAGAAGACCCTTTTAGCTCAGCAGCCGGCTCTATTGTTTCTTAAGTATATTTTTGTTTTGCATGGAATGCCTAAATCTATCATATATGATCAAGATACACATTTTTGCAATGATTTTTGATGATATTTTTCACAGCTGTAATCACTCATATAGACTTTACTTCTGCATTTCATAGAGAGTCTAATGGACAAATCAAAGCGACCAATAGCACCATTGTAGATCTTTTACAAACATACACTCATGAGAGACCAGGAACTTGGGACTCATATATTTTCTTGCTTCAATTTGCATACAAAAACACTCCTCATTCATCCATAGAAAAATCACCATTTTAAATTGTATATGGGTACTCATTGCCTACTCATTTGTCTCACATTTCTCATAAAGTACCATATGCAAGACATATTATGATGAGCATTGGAAAGTTTCCTTTGAGTACTTCACTTGATTCGACATATAGCATGTGGAGATCTACCTCGTCTCCACACAAACTTTAAAGATTCCTAGTTTTTTCTATTTTTTTGCAAATGAGGGCAGTTGCTTCCCTATTGGGGAGGACAATCACTATTACTACTTTTGGACATTTTTTCAAATTTTCTTATGTTTTATTCTAAAAATCCATTCAAAAGAAGCAATGTAAATAGACTCTCCTTAACCTACGATTCTTAGAGTTTAAGTGAAAAGCAACCACTTTTATTTTTGGGTGCATGCATAAAGAGAGAAAGAGAATCCCAAAATCGTGTCTTTGCATGCATCATATTTTTTTAGCAAGAAGCAGCTTCTTGACTCTTCACAAGAAAGATGAGTGCTCCGAGGACATACTCATGAGGTGACCTAATATTTTACCCCCCTTTTGAAGCCAACGGAGCCATCAGAATCTCCATCCAAGCAAAGTTGTAGAGAATACACTTAGCCTCTTTTTTTATGCTAATTTTCTCTCTTAATCATGGCATACACTCTTTTGATTGTGTAGCTCTTGCTCTCTTATCTTTCATATATTTATACTATTGTATTCATGCTCCATGAGATGAATAAAGAGACAAAAGGAAAATACTAAATCATCTTGATTGAGACGGATGGTTGGTTACCAATATGGTGTCTTGCGTTTTTATTTTTGTTTATGTTGCTCTCTTTGTGTGTTGTGATTATTAAATAAATTGTTTTTTTGGATTTATTTTATTTAATCGATCAAAGTTGTGTTGGAAGTGTTGAGACAATTTCAAAAAGACAAAAAATATGATTGCAGTTGATAGCTCGCTTGCTAAATTTTTCATTGCTGGTTTGTTGTTTCTGTATGCCATTATTTGACTTGTTATTGTTTGATGGAGCTTTGTTGATGTCCTTGAAGATTAGAGTTTCTCTTGACAAGCATAGTTGAGACCTACAATTGTTGCTCTGATTCTTTGACAATTGATATGGGTAGTAATTTCCTTATTACGAGTACTTGACGTAGAAGAAATGTATACAAGAGGATAGCCATGAATGTTTCTAGATTATGGCCTAAAACCTAGATGACCAAAGGGAAAAAACTCAATGGAAAAAAAGTGCCTTTGGTATATGCTCTAATTGGAGTTGAGCAGTTGGACTTAGAGTACATATTCATGCTGTTATTAGGGTTGCAAGATGGACGTATATACAATGCACTGGGAAAAAAACCTCCTAGTGAGGGAAAAATGCCCTGGTGGTCCTCAGTGTGTTCATACACATCACTACCACATGTATATGGCAACAAATCTCCCATGGGAGTGATGCGGTGAATGCGAGCTGGCACATAGAGTATAGGGAAGTGCCATGCCTTGAGAACATTATTAGTTCACAAAGGGGAGTAAGCCCAAAGCTTTGAGAAAAGCTTCAAACTTCTCACGAGCCAATGTCTTTGTGAAAATATCTGCAGGGTTGTCTATGTTGGAACATAAGCCAAGCTGATCTCTCTTGCTAAGAACCTCTCCTTGGCATAGTGGTAACACACCTCCATGTGCTTTGTGCGACCATGAAAATTTGGGTTTCTTGCGATTGACAATGCGCTCTGACTGTCAGTGTAGATAGTGTTTGTAGTGTCCTGTCCAACACCCAAATCATCCATAAGGTGTCAGAGCCATACACACTCAATCGTAGCTGTGAAGAGTGCCCTGTACTCAGACTCACAACTAGAAGTGGCCATAGTAGATGGCTTCTTGCTCAACCATGAGATACATGAACTGTTGAGCATGAAACAAAAACCACTTGTGGGACACTCATGTGTCAAAACAACTAGCACAATCTGAGTCCACAAAAGCATGTAGGTCTGGTGGCAATGATCCCCCCTTGGGATAAAACAAGCCAGGATGTAAAGTTCCACTCAAGTAGCAAAAAATCCTCTTAACAGCTTGCCAATGCTTCCACCGCATGTGTCGAAGGCTGGAAACTTGTTGAACACTGTGTGCAAGCCACGAATGGCTGCAAACACACAACCAGACTATCCTAGTAAGCTCAAAGGGGCAACGATGTGTCACTCACCGCTCAATGCTTCCCGTTGTGAAAGATTTCGTGCTGCAAAGAAGAGGGAGCCTCCGCCTCCGCGCTCAAGCGCCGCACCGCCACCGATACTGCCACAATGCTCAATCACTTTCTCTCTCTCCCTATCTATCTATCTATCTCTCTCTCTCAGGCATACACACACACACACAAACACACTCATGAGCACACAATGGAGAAGAAGGTAGAGGTAGATGAAAAGAATTTCTTTAGCATGCACCTCAAGAATGAGGATCTTAGGTCAAAATGGACCTTGTATATGAATCTGACCCACTCATAGATGGGCGCGCACAGTGACCGATCATAGCAAAAATAATGTAAAAATCAGATAAGTGGTGCGCCTCTCATCGCCGATCACCTACGCACCTGTAGGACCGATAATCCCGGTCCATGATTCAAATAAGGTGATAAGGCATCCATCAAAGGTGATAGGGTGTCTGTAAGTGGTTAACATGTCCCCCTTCCTGATGTAGATTCCGTCCTCGGAAGCTAGTGAAGTGAAGCCCATTCGTCGAGGTGGAAGAGCATCTGAAATTGAATGTCTTTAGCTTTCTTCAAACACTGCAAAATCAACCAAAAATGGCACAGTAATGGCATTTTCATATAGCATATATAAACATATGCAATGAATAGGCACACAGATTGATCGATAACAAAATATTAAACAATTTCTCAGTAGTAAACATTAAACCGTAATATAAGCAAACACATAAGCACTTGTAAAGGTTAAAAAAAAAAGTCTAGGGTCGCTAATTTAACAGTCAAGAGGCACTAGAGGTCAACTATTGATACCGTGGGCAAGTTTCTCAATTCTCTTTGGTCAATTAAGTTGTTTAATCACATGAGCAAAGTATTTCATGTTTGAGGGCTGACCAGAGGCTATACCTAGAAGACCTTCTCGATAAAAGAAATTGCATATGAAATCATCACCTGAATTAGTCTCTTTGTTTGACCCCCCAAAGTGTTTTCCACATTGATTCAATTTTTGACGTGTGTGCTTATTTTGTATGCCTTGGGCTTTTTCTTTTTCAAGGAAAAGCGCTCATATTGGGAACCTCTAGGGCTCTAGTACCATAGGCAATACATGTGAGTGAAGTACCAAATCAAGATGCGGTTTCTCTTCCAGCTTAAGATTTTACATTTTTGGTACTTTTGTTCTTTTTGTTTGTTTGTTTTTCACTACCTTTCAATTTTGTATCTTTGGGGGGTCATATTGACATTGTTACCCTCCCCAGGCTCATCACAATAGTAAAGTCCCTTTATAATACTTAAGCTAAAGGTCAAGAGGGATTAAGCCCACTAGAAAGCACTAATACATTAGACACAATGCTTCATAATATCGGATTAAGAACCTAAAGTAACCATTGACAATTAGAAGGCATTTCCCATGGTATTAAGAGAAGAGCTCTAATGTCTATCTTGGTTAAAGTAGCTTAGTCGGACTTCTTGATTCATAAACCTAGACAAGGGACTATGACAGAAGATTATAATGAATCTAATGTTTAATACTAAGAAAATGTGTTGAATATTGTGCCATCAATCACAGTTAAACAGACAAACATGGAAGCTAAAAAATACAAGAGATAATGATAATGGACAAGAAACACCTGCTCGTGTTGACGATCGCACTCGATTCAAAAAAATGAACTAGACAAAGATTGCATGAAGTTCAAAATCCCAACTACTGCAATGCATTCTTGTACACACTAGAAAACACAAGGAATACCTCTGGTAGGCACATCAGTGGGAATAGACACCAACCTTTATTGAACACAATCAAAACAACATAAAGAACCCTAACCTAAGTATTTACACCTCCCTAGAGGGTCAAGGGAACATGATTGGCAGGTAGCCCTAAGTATAAACCCCTAAGTATAGATTGGCGGGTAGTCCTAAGTCTAAATCCCTATCCTCGTCATCGTCATGAAAAATAAATTCATCATCAACGATACCATACGTGCCATCTGTGTAATCATGTAAATCTTCCTCACCATTAGATGCACATATGTTCACTAAGAATGTCACTAGGCGTGTATAGTCATCTTGCTCAAAAGGGTAAGCTTGTGCAATCGGGGAGACGTTCTCTACTAAGTAGGGATCAGTCTTGGTCAAGAGACATATCAGCCATTCTAATTCCTCAAAATTTTTCTCACATGCTAGTGTATCTACCAAATCCCATTCACAGGCAAGCACCGGGTAGACTATGTGAAACACTTGTGAAAAGTAAAGAGGGTACCTCTCACCCAAGATAGGCGTGGATGACTCTAGCGTACTAGCCATATCTGTATACACAAATAGATTTTAGTTAGTGTGAAAATATTATAAGGGTCATGTCAAAAGGTCGTGTCCTTATGCATAATGTGTTATTATGATTTTTGGATCATGTACTAGAATTTGTAGGTTTCCAGCTTTTCTTGCTCTTTTGATTTTTTATTTTTGTTTTCTTGAGTATAGGGCTATATATATACATTCCCTAAGGTTGGGAGATTGAGAGGTCAGGGAGGAAGGTTAGGAGGGGAGTAAGTGAATGATGGATGTCAGCAAACACTCCCCCCTTCCTTGGGTAGATCATACCTTTTGAAACGATGTCGTCACCTTTTGAAACCAATTGTTCCAGGTTGTAATGGGTGAACAATTCGACCAATAGTTTTCCACCACCCTAGTAGGCGTTTCATCTAGTTTCAAGGGTGGTAAGGCACTCTCCTATGATTTTACTTGAAATGTTATTTCAGGTGATGAATTTTCGATCGGAGGTGCTATTCTTGTCTTTCTTTTTTGTACATTTTTTGTGATATGTGGAAGTTGTGAAGAACTTTGTGTTTTTTTCTATAGAAGAACTACATGAAGAGCAAGAAACTTCATTTGGTTTTTCTATGTTTGAGTCGAGTGATACAATTCGTTCTCGCTTGGGTACCAAACTAGCTCCGAATTAGGTGCATAGTATTATGTGATCTTTCCCTTTCCACGGTCTTCAATCGGCTTTATTGTTATAGGATTTGACTCACATGGGTCTATAGTCTCACATCCGCCAGAACGGTTTGTTCCAGGCGTGGACTTTGTGTTGCTGACAGATAGTGGTGAGCCTTCTTGTTACAAAGAGGCTATGCTAGCCAATGATAAGGTTCAGTGGGAACACGCTATGAAGAGGGAGCTATCCAGCATTGCAAAGAACAAAACATGGGAACTTGTTCCATTGCCAAAAGGTAGGAAAGCTTTGCCTTGTAAATGGGTTTACAAGAAGAAGATTGCATCCAATGTTGAGAATTACAAAGCTCGTTTAGTGGCCAAAGGTTTCAAGCAAGAATATGGTGTAGATTTCCAGAAAATCTTTTCTCCAGTGGTCAAAATGATGACACTAAGAATGTTGCTTGCTTTGGTTGCCACTGAAAATATGGAGCTTGATCAAATGGATGTCATTACAGCTTTCTTACATGGTGATCTTGAGGAAGAGATTTATATGCAGCAACCTGAAGGGTTTGTGCTCAAGGGCAAGGAACATTTGGTCTGTAAGCTTCTGAAAAGTCTCTATGGCTTGAAGCAATCGTCCAGACAATGGTATCAAAAGTTTGATGCATTTATGCGTTCCCTAGGCTATAAGCGCAGTAATGAGGATCCATGTTTTTACATGCAAAGACAACCAACTGGACAGCTTATTATGCTTATCCTTTATGTAGATGACATGCTTATTGCTGGTCATTGTAAGAAGGACATTGCTGACTTGAAAACCAAGCTGAAAAGTCAATTCGACATGAAATTTTTGGGTGAAGACAATCACATTTTTGGTATGCACATTACTCGTGATCGTAAGAAGAGGTTGTTGTACCTTTCTCAAAAAGAGTATGTGCACAAGGTTCTTGATCGTTTCAACATGCAGAAGGGGAAGGACTTGAGTACTCCATTGCCTGCATATTTGAAACTTAGCAAGAACGATTGTCCCAAATCTGCTGAGGAAAAAGCTACGATGGCTAAAATTCCTTATGCTTCAGCTTGTGGTAGTCTCATGTATTCCATGGTGGCTACAAGACCTGACATTGCACATGCAGTGGGAGTTGTCAGCAGATTTATATCTAACCCTGGTAAAAAGCATTGGGATGCTGTCAAGTCGATTCTCAGATACTTGAGTGGCACTGCAGATAGACAGTTATGCTATGGTCGTGGAGAGTCATCCATTCAGGGATTTGTAGACAGTGACTATGCAGGCTGTGTTGACAGTCGTAAATCAACAACAGGTTGGATTTACACATTTACTGGTTCTGCTATTTCTTGGAGATCTGTTCTTAAAGATTGTACATCCATTTCTACCACAGAGGCAGAGTATGTTGCATTGAGTGAAGCATGCAAAGAAGCTATTTGGCTTGCTCGCCTAGTGAAAGATCTTGGATTGGAGCAGTGTACACCAGTTCTTCATTGTGACAGTCAAAGTGCTATTGCTTTGGCTAACAATCCAGTGTTTCATTCTAGAACAAAATACATTGATGTGCGCTATCACTTCAGTCGCGAATGCCTGGCAAACAAGAGCCTTGATTTAGTGAAGATTCCTACATCACAGAACACAGCGGATGCACTCACTAAGAGTCTCTCCAGCCATCAGTTTCAACACTTTCGTAAGTTGATGGGCATTGGGTGAATCATGGTGCTCTTCCATTTTTATAGTCTCCCACATTGGCCATCAAGTGGGAGAATGTTAAGTTTAATGGCCATGTGGTCGACTGCCCATCACTAACTGCCGCTAACCCTAAGTGTACAACTATACACTTGTGTGAGCCACTAACACTAAGTACAATGTGTATTGTGCCTTAGTGCATAAGATAAGAGAAGAAAGAAAGGGGGCATACAATACGTTGGCTCTCCCCCTTCAACCTGTGTATGGCTATGTTGGTGTGTGCGTGAGTGTGTGCGTGCGTATTCTTCTTCCGTTGTGCTCCCAGCTCCTCCACTAACACTAAGTACAATGTGTATTGTGCCTTAGTGCATAAGATAAGAGAAGAAAGAAAGGGGGCATACAGTACGTTGGCTCTCCCCCTTCAACCTGTGTGTGGCTATGGTGGTGTGTGAGTGTGTGCATGCGTATTCTTCTTTCGTTGTGCTCCCAGCTCCTCCCCATCATGGGTTACTCAAAGGGAGTGCACACCTAATCAGGTGGAGAGCCAAAGTGGTGAGCAAGAGAAAATGCGAGAGCAGGACAGAGGAATATGATTTTTTTAAATATGCAATTCCTACCTCTGATTGCAAGCAACTGCACATGCACTCCTCTCTCAATGAGGAGGTGACGAGTCGATTGTGACGCTTGTGATATGATGAGGTAGCTCAAAAGGGTAGCTTGGAAGATTCCAGTTGTTGAAAAACACTCAAAAACAACTTAGAAGATTCGAGTTGCTTAAAAACACTCAAAAACTATTTAAATTTGAAGCCGAAAACAATGAAACTTGTGGGAATTGAAAGATAAAGTGAGGGAAGAGGATGCAAAACCTTAGAGAATAGTAAGGTATTGTGACTTTTAAGGAGAAGTGAGATACCACAAATAGGGTGGTTCGATTTTGTTTGATTATTAAAGACGGATCCAATCTGGCAAAGCGGATGAATATGGGGAACAAAAAGAAATATTAAGGCTTCCTCATGTGGTGGAGGCAGCTCGTAGATGAGCACACAAAGAAGAAGATGTCCAAGCATGTAGGAAGGAGACTGCGTGGGAGCAGGTAGACAGGAGGAAGCCAAGTAGTTGACTAATGACCACATGGTTGTAGGAGGGTGTCGGGACTAAGGAGGACAAACAAATATTCTAAATATTATATCATGACTAAAATGACAAGCACACCGCGTTGTTTGATTTTTGTGGTGCAAACCATGCTGCCTCTCTCTCTGGTGCTTGTGTGCATGACTCAGTAGTACCAATAGATGGAAGCGCTCTCTCTCTCTCTCTCTCTCTCTCTCTCTCTCTCTCTCTCTCTCTCTCTCTCTCTCTCTCTCTCTCTTTCTCGTTTATCTATAGCGGGTAGATGCAAAGACCGTGGAGATGATGATGACAAGATGTACTCCCTCCCTCTCTCTCTCTCTCTATGTATGGCTGAAAATTATGACAAAAAGAGCACCCATTTTTGTAGCCGGTTGCTACATTCCTCATCATGATTCTCCCTTTTATGCTTGCATGGATAGAGATCATACATTTTTTTATTTAGAAGAGGAAATTGCTTATTTCAAAGATGAAGGTGATGTTATTGTATTTGGGGATATGAATGCTCGCACAAAAACATTGCAACATGATACTCAACAATTTGATATGCTATACATTTCAAGGGAGTTGGAGGAAGTTCACTTGTATGACCCGGGGGATTCACTCTATATGCAAAACAAGACGCCACCTGCAAGCGGACAACTTTGATAAAACCCCTATATACGACTCATATTAGGGAGTATGACCCCCCTTTCTATGCTTATACGACAATCAATGAATAAAACTATCATACCCCTATCTTACATATAAAATTTAGGTCTTACGTGATCTAACTGAGTAAAACTAGTAAAAGAGTGTGTAGCATAGTGAGAGGCAATGTACTAAGGAACCACTTTTGTTGATAACTAGATGTACCCTCAATGCATCTTAGTTTGACTTTAAAACTATGTGACAGATCAACCTGCAGTCTAGCTACTTGTCCAATTTTGACCCATCCAAATCTGGTGTAGATCAACCCTTGACCTACTCCAAATCAGCCCTTATCTACGATCGGCTTGATGAAAAATTTGATGTGTAACATGATAAAAATTTCCCCAAAATTCATCCGAGTTCTAGTGCACACCAATGACCATCAACCCAAGTCATATTCCCTCTCTCTCTCTCTCTCTCTCTCTCTCTCTCTCTCTCTCTCTCTCTCTCTCTCTCCCCCCAAATAAATATGATAGCCCCCTCCCTTATTTTTAAGCTTGGGAGATAAATTATTGGGGGCCTGCCCCTAATTTATACGCTTACGTAACTTGTAAAAAGAACCCCCTCCCCTGCACTTACGTGGTTTTCCATGGTGAATCCCCCGGGTTGTATGATCGTTCTTCAATGGATGAGAAAGAGCCGGATCACTATGGAAAGCTACTTTTGCACATGTGTAATAGCACGGGTATGCTCATTGCGAATGGTGTATCTTTGTGGAGTGGAACCAATGGATTTACATGTAGGAGACATAATGAGGATAGTGTGATTGACTATATGCTACTCTCCGAAGCCATCATGTATCGCATAAAGAGTTTTATGTTTGGCCAATGGACCCCGAAATCCGACCATCGCACCTTACGTATTGACCTTTCATGTGGAGAAGCAACTAAGCATGATAATGTCAGCCGAAGGAAAGAGAAATTATCACTATGTATGGATTTCAAATGGGCACCAATGTACATTGAAATGGTTGAGCAAAAATTATGGATGATAAAGCTTCAATATGATGCACCATTGGAAACTAAATGGGAAGCTTTCAAGAAAGTTATTTGTTCTTGTGCCGAAGAATGCTTTGCTATAAAGCATCTCAAAGAAAAACAACTAAATCTCATATTCATAAAGTCATCAAAATGTGATAAAGGGGTCTATAAAGATCACTCCATTAGCAACATATTAGAGATTTAAGCCATAATTGTGATACACATCAACTGGCATGTCGTAATATTTTGGTGGATTGGCTAATGATAATAGAAAATGATATACACAAGGAAGCTCAAAGTAGCCAATGAAAACTTTGAAACCTAAAGATTTGATATCAATTGTGAGGTCCCCAACCCAAGAATATTGGGGCGACTTGATAGATGGAATTGATTTATCCTCAAGTTCTATTGACAACACCCTACTCCAAGCAACAAAAGAGAGGAAGTCCTCTATGCATTATGATTGTGGATGCAAGGGTCATACACCACATGCCATGTCGATAATCAAGGGATTTCAATGGGAGCTAAATCCTATATCATAAAGATGAAATCTCATTGACATATTTAGAATTTATAAAATAACACCTTTTCCTCCCACATTTAAGAGGCACGATCGTCATTCATAAATAATAAGAGTGATGTGAGACTTATGCTTACTAACTAATAGTCTTGTGAAAAGTACCTGATTAATCGGGTCCACCCGTCTGAAGACATAGATCCATTTGGATATTAGTCCCCCACTTTCCACACCGCGCTCACCCAACTTCTTGTTTTTTTATTACTACCACATTATTTTACATTACAAACAGTGTCCCTTTATTGATTCCGAACACAGGTTTCTTTTATACAACCCTTCAAACATCACCAAGACAATTAAAAACAAGGCCTAATGAAGATAGTCCTATATTTTAACCAAAAAAAAAGAAATTTTTAATTTCTTATGAGTTGTCGCTACCTACTGACTTTCTTTGCTTAACCAATAGAGCCTTTGCAAAGGATTTACTTATTTGCTAATTACAAATTGCACAGCTTTTCCTCTCGCTAATCGTGAGGCATCTTGGCATGTGCAAGACATCTCGCTAACCACCAAGGATAAAAAGGGAGGTGATAACGTTGGATTAATCTTTGCAAACTGCGGGATCATCTCGCTAATCGCAAGCATCTCGCTACCTGCAAGGAACAAAATATATTCTTTCAATAATTCATTTCCTTGAATGATTCTTCAAACATGATCAACTAATTCTTAATATCAAACAGTAACAACTTATCAAGCAATAACAATTTATCAAACACTGACAATTTATCAAACAAATCTTTTACTATTCTACTAAATCATATGCTTGTTTCTTGTGATACAATCACGTTTCTTGGACGGTCTAAGAGAATTCCTATGCTTGGCTTCCCAACTCAACATGAATAACAATGTAGAATTATAAAGTTGTCTTACCGGATGAGTGACATATTCGACTATCTCTCGTGGTTGAGGCAAGGCGGCTTTTTTTTGGGATTGGGTGGTAGTTTGAAGGCTAGAGCATCCATAGATACCTACAGTAGAGAGAGAAGAAGAAGAAGGAGAGAGAGAGAGAGAGAGAGAGAGAGAGAGAGGGAGAGATAGAGAGTTTCAAAACTCAATATATAATAATGTACAATCCAGCATAGCCTAAAATATGTACATGGAGGGCTTTATTCATAAGTCTAGAATAGATATCCGGCTGGCATTGCTTCTCTAATTGGCTTACACATAGCCATATAGAAAACCTAATATCTCATAAGCCAAATGCAAAATATTAAGCTATACATGTGTAGAGGAGTTTCCCTTGCCCACCTTTCAATCCTCCCCTTGGGCATGTAATACATATTGGAAACCCATTTATCCTCATAGGATGATGCTATCCACTAAGGATGACAAGAATTATCCACACAGGATGACAAATAATACCTCCCCTTGAACTAGAGAAGGTAGAAATGGATCTTCACAGTATTTGTGTAACAAAACAAACCTCCTCTTCTTCTCCTTCTTCTTCGTCTTTGACTATATGAACTGCTCCTTTCATCGGCTGCTTTCTTTTATTGTTGTTGCTACTGCTGTTACCTGGATCCTTTGAAAAACACCTAGAAGGAGGATGCCCCTTCTTACCGCAATTGCTACAAAATTTATTGATATATCAATCCTTAGCTATATGTCCCATTTTACCACAGTTGTAGCACTTTTAAACGTTGGAAGATGATGTAAAATCTATGGACGATTTGCCTCCCTTTGCAACAAAAGCTCCATTTGTCATTGTAGATGAAATTTTTTGCTTCTTTTCTTCTGCCTAAAGCAAGATTACCACATCTTAAAGTGTTGGAGTTGGCTCCTTTTCTTCAAGAATAGTGACTATATGGTCATAGTTGGAAAGAAGTGCACTAAGGAGGACTGCAACTTTGTCGTCTTCTTCTACTCCGCATTGGATGTAGGTCATGTAGGTCAAGCCTATTGACCAAGCTGGCTATGTCTTCCCCCTTGAGCATAGTGAGTTGTTTAGTTGCCTTTTTAGGCTAACCTTACTCCATTTGTCTCTAGCTCTAAAATTCTTCTGTAGAACTTGCCAAGCTTGGTCAAGCCTATTGATCAAGCTGGCTATGTCTTCCCCCTTAAGCATAGTGAGTTTGTATAGTTGCCTTTTTAGGCTAACCGTACTCCATTTGGCTCTAGCTCTAAAATTCTTATGTAGAACTTGCCAAGCTTTGCATGCATGTGTGCACTCATCCATAAAATGTACATAATTATCATGGAGTGTGGTAATTATGATGCCAAGTGCCTGTTCATAATTTTATTGATTGAGTGTAGTAGATGCCCTGGTTTGTGTGCCTTCGTGATCACTAAGAGGTGTTTTTACTACACCCCGTAATATTTTCTTCATTAAATAACCCCTTAGCTTAGTTTTCCAGGTATGAAAGCCCTCCCCATTAAATTTTATAATTCCTTTTTCTTCCATGATGCAAGTGCTCGTGAAAAATTCCAAGCACTCGATCTTACCAATAGAGAGACTCTCTCTATGGCAATGTCTCGCCCAATTTTACAACTGGTGTGAGCTTAATAATCTAAATTATGAAGTCACTGTTCATGAATAAGAATCATGAAGCACCTCTTCACGGGAAAGGATTTAATCATTTTTTGTCATTTTTGAGAAAGAAAAAAAAAACTGGAAAGCTTGATTGAGAATGACTTTGCCATTATTTGTCTAAAACTTGAAAGTTGATGGCAGTGAGGACCTGTTGATTTGAGGCGTGTGTGTTTGTGGGTATGTGAGCACCAAATGCTCCCCTTTTTAATTTTCTTGTCGGTAGTCACAAGGGGTTGTGGGTCAATAGAGGTCAAAATGTGAGTCGATGATGGAAAAGGGGGGGGGGGGGGGGGGGGGGGGGGGGGGGGGGGTGGGGGGGGAGGGGTGTACCTACCCTAAGGTTCCTTTTTTATACAAAAATAAAAATTCAATGATTTGTCAAAACTAAACATTGTCGGCTTTGTCAAAAGTTGTCTACATAGAGATGTATGTGTGTGTGAGAGAGAGTAATAGCGCTCTGATTCGCCTTGCAAAATTATGCTCAATTGAAGCCTTCACTCCCCTTGTGCTTAGCGAGCTACTGCCAATTTTGTTCAAGCCCCGACTTCAGCGCTGCAAATTGCTGCCCAATTTAGTTTTTAACTTCGACTCTGCCTTACAATACTTGCTACTCAAAAATTCTTACAATGATGCCCGACTTTGACTTATAATGGCTTGGAGATTGTGCACACTTGCTTCCCTTGATTTGTTTGCTTTAACCTTGCTCAACTCGAATCTTGACAATCCCCCAAGCTTATGCTGTCGGTTTCTTTTTTACTCAAACTCCCCCAATTCTTTGCCTGGCTTACTTGATTGTCCCTTGATTGAATTCACCTGCTTCAAAAATCCTTTACTTGGACTTGGAGGGTCTGCATACGTGGGATGGGAGCAAGAAGCCGACCAAGCTCTGGTGGGTGCAATGAAGCTCAAGGAGGTTTGAAGGCTAGAGCATCCATAGCTACACACATTAGAGAGAGAACGAGAGAGAGAGAGAGTTTCAAAACTCAATATATAATAATGTACAATCCAATATCTTTGCAACATAGCCTAAAATATGTACATGGAGGCTTTATTTATAAGTGTAGAATAGATATCCGATTGGCACTGCTTCTCTACTTGGCTTACACATAGCCATATAGAAAACCTAACAGCTCATAGGCCAAATGCCAAATATTAAGCTATACATGTGTAGAGGAGTTTCCCATGCCCACCTTTCAGCTTCAATTTCTTTTGCAGCCGATACCTCTGCTTGAGTTACCATTGGAGTAGATGATACCTTCCTTTGTACCTTTCTTGGAATGACATGAGCGTCCTTGGAGATTCATGTCACTCGCTTTGGGGCCATCACATCGTGATAGAGAAAAGGAAAGCTTCATTATGAAAATCATAGTTATTATAGCTTTCTTAATTGCCGAGAAGATAGCAAGAGAGAGAGAGAGAGAGATAAAGAGAACTCAACAATCCGAGGTACAACACGATGGTGGTAGAGATGGAGATGGAGATAGGTTAAGGGATAGAAGGTAACTTCGATGTCAAGGCAAGAGAGCTTTTGCTTCTGAGAGCTTTGGTGTGTGTGTCTAAAGTGACGGAAGAGGGGCCTTTATATAGGCTCTCAAGAGCCAAAAGAGCAAGCGAAGAATAGCAAAAATCATAAAGATAAGTTCGCGCACGTTCAATTTTATTTTAATGGGCACGCATCTCAATGCACGATTTTGAGACTCTTATTTTAGGAGAGGCTTTAGCTTCCGAGAAAAGAACCTCTAAACTTGACTTACTTCTCTTGGTTCTCTAAAAATACTCCTTTCCTAAAAATACTCCTTCTTTCCTAAAACTACTACTCCTATCCTAAACTTCACCTAAAAGTTTTCTTTCTTTCTTGAGGGTCGACTCTTATCTTCAATTACAGTCTTAAGACTTAAGTTTCCCCATAGCAACCTATTGTTCCCACATAAGTAAGGGCCATAATTAATAGTTCCAGAGTGCAATTTTTGATTCAATTGTTTTGAACTCTCTATGACTTAACAAAGTACGAACCTTGCACACTTTTGTAAGTAAATGAAATAGGTTTTATTGGATACACTACATTTATATTTTTCTTTGAAAAAGCTATCCACTCATATATCACATGATGGATTTTACATGCAAAACATACAAATGTGATTTATAAAGTGCTACCAAAGGACTTTTTCATGACACCACTTTTTGGAACCATCAGTACATGCTTTGTCTCTCAAGTGTGCATGATGTTTTCTTCTGCCTCCGGCTCATTATTGTAGAATCTCGCATGGTGAAGCATACCTTCTTGAGATCTCCTTCAACTAATTAGTCTATTCTAAAGGTGTTCTTCATTGGTGATGCTTTTTCTCTCAAGGTTCCATTTATCCACCTATAAACTTAGGGGAGTTGCAAACCTGATATACTGCAAGAAGCCTATATTTACAAATATTTGCAACTAGGTGGTATCACCATTGGCATGATGCACGTGAAACATGGTTGCAAAGAGGAAGCTACATGTAAATTTGATTGCATTTTGTAGGAACACATGGTGTTGTTTGGGTTTTAAGAGGTGGAACCAAAAGGAGACACAACATATGTAGGACCACCATGGAGAGAGACGGGAGTAGATAGGACATGCCAAAGGGGCAGAATCATTAGACTAGGATCAAGTCTTTTCAGTGGCATCAATATTTAAATATTGATGAAGAAGGAGTTTCATCATTGTAGGGTCATGAGACCTAGTATTGTTGTTGTTGTAATTGTGTAGAGAGAGAGAGAGAGAGAGAGAGAGAGAGAGAGAGAGAGTCTGCATTGTTATAGCATCCAACTAAGTTGCATTGTATGTTATACGGTGTACATATAATGCGCTTTAAACGGACGTATTATACGACACCTATCTTTATTCAATCGAATTATACGGTGCCACATCAGCAAAAACACCGTATTATGTAATTTCTTAGAATTTTGATCGAAATATAGCCCTCATTCTATTGATCTCTCTTTCCCCTTATCTCATCTATAGGTGAGCTTTACAACATCAAAAAAAATATTAAAAAACCATTTTAAATCTAGCTATATAATTTCTTTAGTAAAAATTTAGAGCATAGGATAAAAAGTTAAATTAGTCAAATGTAGTTTTTTTTAGGCTTTGATGTTTTGAGTTTAAAATGTATTTGCTACGTGTCAAGTATATCTTACATTGGGAGGTAAATTAAGTAAAGTAGTTAGTGATTACATGGCTTGTGTAGAGGAAACTCACACTTGGAAGTAATTTAAGATAGTTAAAGTTAGCAGTTATTTGCTTTATGTTGAGCTATGTTCACACTTAGAAGTAACTTAAGTTAGATAGTTAAAATTAGGACTTACTTGTTGTGTGTTGAACTATGTTCACACCTGGAACTAACTTAGGTTATATATATCTAATGATTGTCTGTCATGTGTAGAGTATACTCACACTACAGACAATTTAGGTAGATTAAATACTAGTCTCTTGCTTTGTGTAGAGGTATTTTCACACCTAGAAGAGATTTAGATAAGTAGTGAGTTTTGATTGCTTTCCATGTGTGGAGTTACACTCACACATGGAGGTAATTTAGGTAGGTTTTTAAAGATATGTTGCTTTGTGTAGAGTTTACTCACACTTGAAGTTATTGAGATAGGTTAAGCAATTTATTTATCATGATTTAGGTATAGAGTGAAAGCTCCCACTTGAAAAAAAAATTATATTTGGTATTTATAATTTAAAGAGGTTGAAAATTTATGTTAAAAGAAAATGGAAAATAAAGTAATGTAAATGGTATTAGAGTTCAATTTTAGATGTGTATTAATTAGTCTTGTTTGAGTTTGCAGATCTTAAGAAGATGGTGAAAGGATATGAGTGGAGCTACATAGATGAATTGGCCAGTGGAAAGACTACATCAAAGTTGAGGTGTAAGACCTTCGGCCATAATTGTAGCGAGAATGCTCACAGGATAAAAGAATATGTGTTCAATTTTTTTGGAAATGTGACAACTTGCAAAAAAACCCCCAAGAGGTATTGAAGAAAAATTTTCCGAGTGGGCACTCAAGGCAAAGAGAGCACATCTTGAGGGTAAAAAAAAGGGAGGTCCCAAAATGATGGCTCCATCTATGGCTAGGGACGTGAAGATGACACTCAAAAATGATCAAAACCCTCCCTCGACCCCTGCTCAAGGTCAATGAGGGTGTCATTCATCCTTTGTTGGGGCTTGCAGCTCTAATCCTACCGCAAGCTCTGCTAACATAAGCCGAAGTGAAGCATGGACTAGAGGAACCTGCATCAAGTGGTTCTACTTTGCACTAGGCATTTGATAACAATGGTTGCTTAAACTCCATCTTAAGTGGACGCAACCATTTGTTGCATGTGGAATTCCTTTTAATATCATTCTATATACTATCTTCAAAGATGCTTTAATGAGCACAACAAAGAAGGGTTTTGTGGTACCTGATTATAATAAGATGCGTACATAATATTTAGATAAAGTGAAAACTACATCAGAGAATATTTTAAAGCGCACAACTCTTGATAACGTACCACAGTATGGATGCACAATCGCTCTAGATGGTTGGACAAATCGTCAAAAGAAACCATTGATTAATGTGATGTTGATTTGTCCAAGAGGTTCCATCTTTCTTGAAGCAATTGATACATTCTTAAAAGAGAAAACTGGTGGATATCTTGCTGGTGTATATGAGTGTTTGATCAAAAGAACAGGGGGACCTAAAAATGTGACATCCATTGTCATAGATAATGCATTCAACTACAAAGCAGCTGGAAAAGCAATTGAAAAAAATATTCAAAGATTACATGGGTTCCATGTGCTGCTCACACTTTGAATCTGCTCTTAAAGGACTTTGGAAAGGTTCCTTCTATTAAGAAAACTCTTCTAGATGCAAACCACTTGGTGAAGTTTATAAGAGAGCATTCATTTTCTTACGCTTTATTTAGAATAAAGTCCCCAACAGAAAATTTACAGATTTTTTGTGTGACCCGTTTTGCGACAGCGTATTACGTTCTCTCTACACTACAGCAGGTTAAAGCAGCCCTTGTTGAAACAATGACAGATAAAAGAGGAGACATTTGGCTTGATAAATATCCCAAGTATGAACCTGCTACTTCCAAATGCTATTTTTTGAAGAAATGTAGACAAAATTGTTACCGTCACAGAATCCTTCACTCATCTGATATGATTATTGGACAAAGAAGCCTCTATCTTTGGATGGATTTACTAGTACTTGCATGAAGCCTCTTGCAAGTTAAAAGACTGTACATATTATGTAGGAAAAGAGAAAGCCATGATGATTTCATTTGTCAAAAGACGATGGGAGAAGCTGCATACTCCTTTACATGAAGCAGGGTTTGTCTTAGATCCCAAGTTCTAGATGCACGATCAATCTTTAAACAATGAAGTGGTCAATGATTTCAAGAAAGTGTGTGCCCAACTATTAGGCAATGTGGATGGACAAGTGGCATACACATAGAAGACGGAATATACTAACAGAGAAGGAATGTTTGGGGATCCTTGGCATATAGATGATATCAAGACGATGAGTGCACCAGTTTGGTGGAAATAGTACGATGGAGAAAAAGTGGAACTTCAACATGTGGTTGTGAGAGTATTGTTTGTTACCACCTCAAGTGGTAGCTATGAAAGAAATTGGTCTTCATTTGCTTTTGTGCATACTAAAAAACAAAATTGATTAAGTCCTAAACAAGCTGCGGACTTGGTGTATCTATTAATTTGTAGCATGCGACTTATACATAGTCCAGCAAAGTTAGCCACATGTGCCTCAGAGGAAAGCTTTGGGCGCTTTCAAACACATGAAGCAATTGCAAATGAGCCCAACTCCAATGATGAAATGGAATGGAACCCGGAAGATATTGATCCGAACTGTTCAGATGTTGAAGAATTGATGACATGGTGCTTGTGATTGAGGGGACGGATGAGCTATAAAGTTTGTACTATATTCTCAATTAATTTTGTAATACAAAAGTTATGTGAAGTTTAGCTTCACAATCTCTCTCTCTCTCTCTCTCTCTCTCTCTCTCTCTCTCTCTCTCTCTCTCACACACACACACACACACACTGTCTCTCTTTCTCTCTAACTTCTTTCTATCATTATCTGAAAGAGGGAGGGAGAGAACAAAATTTATACAATTGCAACAACACCCGACATGTTCATTTGTTCCAACAAATAAAGATTTGCATATCAAAAAGAGGTTTTAGTTACAAATCTTGAGAATTAAGATACAAAAAGAGCTTATTATTGTTTGGGAGATTTAATTTAAATCATGGGCTGGATCTCTTAAAATATCAGATACGCAAAATTTTGAATTACCGAATGAATCACTTGGACCCGCATGGCCTATCTCTTCTTCAATTTGAAGCCCATATCTTGCCTTGTACCATGCCAACTTCCTTTCTAGCTCTGCTATACGAGCGTGCAGCTGGCTGGTCTCTCCTTGACTTGCCAAATCCACACCTTGGCTTGTGAGCTGCTCAAGACTGCGGTTTCTTTGAGCAAATATGTGTAACCTCTTTTGCAAGGAGGGTCTTCTTGATTGGCTTCCCGTGCATGAATCTTCTCAGCTAGGCATCCTTTGCCAACACCTCTTGTTGTGGGACAATCATTTCAATCTACTTTGAGCTGTAATACATAATAACAGTAGCATTGTTTCACAAAGGAAATTGCCACTTGATTATTAATTAGTGGTGATCTACTTGGATAAATCTTGACAGTATATTTCTTGTGAGGACAGTGCTTTGCAAATCTCAAACTTTCAAGGGAGCGAAAGCCTTAGCATTTCCACTAAGTCAAAGTAATGTATTGCGTACAAAATTATTTGGGCATAACAGTCTACATTGCCTGTAATTTAGTGGCTCCCCTTGAAGTTCTGATTCGTCTTCTTGGGACGCAACCAAAGCACTAAGATCTCCTTGCACCACCCGAATCTCTTCCTCTTTGTAAATTTGTTGTGCAAATGCATGATTAAGCAAAGGATCATTAAGCTGCTGTGCATTCTAGTCGGGAGCAATATCTTCCATACTTGAAATGCAAAACAATAAACATTAATGAGCGAAGCCTTAGTACTTAGAAAAGAGAGATGGTTTAGAGGATTTCAGTGATCCAAATTGAAATATTTTAAAACCCTAACTTGAAGAACTTTAAAGACGTAACTAAAAATGCAATTAAAGATCTAGTTTGAAATATCACCACACAGTGTGCATCATTAATGACAAAAAATATTGGTACTGGTCTCATCATCAACATGCCTCAAGCCAGATTCGATTACAACATGATAGCCAACATTATGGGCTCCATTCAAACAAAGTCTTAAATCCCATATTTTAGGCCTATCTAAGGGTTTGGAGAATTCACCACTGGCAAGATGTTTGTTTACATTTTGTAAAAATTTGTGCTTGACAACCTCAGAGGGCTCTGGAATACACGCAACCAAACGTCTAAGAATATATGAGAGACTATATATATCAGATGCTTTGGTGAAAGGAGGAGGATTGGTGCTGATATTTTCAGGGGCAGTTGTTAACCCTCACGGCACACGGACACCCTATGATCTATAAACGTTGTATTATTTAGAGTCAGGTACCGGGCTTGTCGGACCAATAGGAAAAGGGTAAGAGTGATCGCCGATGAGAGGCGCACTCTAACTGGGACATTCAAGGGATTAGTTGGCTAAGCTTGGGCGCCCAAGTGTGAATGGGGTGAGCTCATACAAAAGCCAACTAAACCTAATTTTTACTTATTCTCTCATTTGTGTAATAGAGGAGTGCTCTTGCTCCATCTCCATCTCCATCTCCTTCTCCTTCACCATCTCCTTGTGTGTGTGTGTGTGTGTGTGTGTGTGTGTGAGAGAGAGAGAGAGGGAGAGTGTGTGTGCGATCGAGCATTACAAAGGCACGACGGCGGCGAAGCGGTTGAGCGCGGCACGACTGCAGCTTCTTCTTCATCGCGGCGAGGAATCCACCACGAAGGCGAGCGTAGAGCGGTGAGTGACACACCCTTTGCTCTCTTGAGCTTGCTAGTTTAGGCTTGTTGTGTGCTTGGAGCCATTTGTGGCTCGCACACGGTGTATTGGCAAGTCCCTTGCTTCGACAGTGCGGCAAGGAGCGCACATTTTTGGCGCCGCTGCCGGGGATATGCCCTACACTAAGCTCGGTGAGCACTTTACGCTTTCTTGTGGTGCAATTTCTAGCATAGGAAAGGCAGGGAATGAGTGTGTAGTTGTGTGGAGATTTCTGTTTTTTGCGTTTTCTGCGTTTTCTGGTTTGCACTGCACAGTTAGCATTTCTTGCGTTTTTGCATTTTCTGCATTTTCTGGTTCTGTCAAGTTTCAATTTCTGCAATTTCTGCATTTTCTGTGTTAAATTTCTGCATTTTCTGTGTTGAATTTTTTGCATTAAAAAAATAAATTAATTAAAATCCGAAAAATAAAAACGCGAGTGAGGGGGAGGTTAAATTTTTGAAAATAAAAAACGTGAGTTATAAAAACGGACGGGTTGGTTTGTATAAAAGATAGATCGGGATCGGGATCATTTGCCCAAGCCCAAGCCCAAGCCCAAGCCCAAGCCCAAGCCCAAGCCCAGGCCCAGGCCTCAGTCCTATGATATATACTAGACTCACTGTTATATATATACCCTACCTCCTCAAGAGGGAATGAGAGCATGTGGGACAAGTCCTCCACTCTCCTCCCTTCTCTTCCCACTTGCACCCTTAGACTTGCTATTTGGAGCCTAGTTCCCTAGCTAGGAAAAGACTGTTTTGGGCTTTTCTGGACCAAAATAGAACCAAACGGTGGGCTGTAAAGCACAGCACGTCCCTCCTAGCGATACGCTCGTTTCGAGCTATCACACGGCCCATTCCACGACACGCTCTATAAAATCTAGCAAAAAAACAAACAAAAAACACGCAAAAAACTAGTCACAAGGCCTCCTAGAGCAGCTTTTTGACACCTGAGGGTATCAAAAGCACATGCACTTACGCTCTGGACGAGTGTTAGAGCACGATCACATTGGTAGTGCCTCTGTTCATACGGACACCCATTACCCATCCACGATAGGCTCTAGACCCTCAAAGGGGACACAAGGTAGCACCACCCAAGACCCTAAAATAGCCGCTAGTGATTCCTCCTCCGACTCAGAAATCATGGAAGCATACCCTACCCAAAACACTGAGAGAGAAGGCCATGCACCTCCTGAAGCTCCACAGCCTAGAGCTACTGGCTTGGAACCTGATGCAAATGAAGCACACGAAGGGGGTGGGGAAATGGACTCTCCTTTCACATCGCACGTGGACCCCACACCCCCAAAGAGTGTCCATATGGATATCCTACCTGGGATGACTGAGTCGGACAATGTGGATTGGGTCCACCTAGCATCAACCATAGACACTTGGGGAAATAGGGGGACGACCTGGGTAACACCTGAGGGGGATGAAATTCCTATACCCTTAAATATGCTACAAGCAATGCATATCGCTTCCGACAAGACTCATCCTAATGTAACGAAGAAAACATACAAGTGGGTCCCTAAAGCTTCCTTAGTGACCATAGCTAGTGCTAAAAAACAGAAGCCTTGTAAGAAACGTACCACTCGCTCCAAGAAAAGTAAGAAAATGTTGCGATGGATCCCTAAACGACTATTGGAAGCCCAAGGCTACTATCAAGGAAATGATCAAATCTGGGTGCCAAAACGTAGATTGTGCTCTTACCTATCACTTGACCCAAGTGAGCCCAATCCCGTAGCTCCAAAACGAATCAATGATCGTGGAAAGAAAAAAATCACAGAATGCTACACACCCGCTCCCGAGCTAGTTTGGGTACCAAAGAAAGAACGATTTGTTCCACCTAGCTCAGGAAGGGGGGAGTCCCATGAAGCTTCTAGCTCCTCATGTAATACATCCATAGAGGTAAAACCTTCTACACAGCCTCCATCTATAGTAGTGGACCTCCATGAAGCTACAAAAGAATCCACACCTCCCAGTGTTCAAGAATCACCTGATGAACCACTTCAAGTTCGATCCTGGGAGAGTACCTTACCACCCTTGCAACTTGACGAGGCACCTAGGGTAATAGAAAACTACTGGCAAAAATCCTCACCTATTACCAACTGGAACAATTGGTTTCAAAGGGTGACAAGCTCATTTCAAACGGTATGATCTACCCAAGGAAGGGGGGAGTGTTTGTGGACATCCATTATTCACTTGCTTCCCTCTCAACCTTTCTCCCTGACCTCTCAATCACCAATCTTAGGGAATGTACATATAAAGCTTTATACTCACAAAATAAAAAAATAATAAAGAGCAAGAGCAATTAGCAAACGAGTATGCACATTAAAAGTCAAAACATTGACTCAGACCTACCCATGTCACATCTGGTACAGTGAAACAGAAACCTATGCCATAAAACACCTTTGATCCTCATCACTTGAGTGATGGAGGGTAGGTAAGATTAGTACGATAGGAGTGTTTCTGTTTTAGAGCTGAGAGATTAGCGAAGTTCTCTTTTCCCACTAATGTGCCTCCTGGAGGTATTCCTTTTGTTTCCTAGTGTGTACAGGAGCGTGTTGCTATTGATAGGAATTGGACCTTCATGGAATCTTTCTCTCATTCACACTTCGGATCAAGCGCGACCATCAACACAAACAGGTGTTTTATGTCCATGAGCATTGCCCTTATCTTTTTGCATCCATGTTTGTCTCCTTTGATTGTGATTGGTAGCATAATATTCAACGCATTGGCTTAGTATCAAACATTTAATTCAATGTAATGTTTTATCATAATCACTTGTCTAGGTGTAAAAATCAAGCAGTTCGACTAAGCTAGTTTGACCAAGCTAGGTATTAGAAATCTTCTCTTAATACCATGGGGAATGCCTTCCTAATAAGCAATGGTTACTTAGGTTCTTAATCGGATTTAGGCAGCATTGTATGAAATGTACTAGGGCTTTCTAGTGGGCTTAACCCTATTGACCTTTAGCTTAAGTATTATAAAGGGAGTTTACTAATGTGATGAGCCTGGGGAGGGTATCAGTGTTATATGACTCCCCAAAGTTACAAAATTTAAATGTTGCAAACAAAAAATCAAAGTGCCACAATGTAAAATTTTAAGCTGGAAGAGAAATCCTTGCTTAAATTGGTACTTCACTCACATGTATTGCCTATGGTACTAGAGCCCTAGAGGTTCCCAGTGTGGGCGCTTTTCCTTGAAAAGCAAAAAACCCAAGGCATACAAAATAAGCACACACATCAAAATTAAATCAATGTGAAAAGACTTTGGGGGGTCAAAGAAAAAGTAATCAGTCAGGCGATGATTTCATGAGAAATTCCTTTTATGGTAGCTTAACTACAAGGTCTTCTGGATATAGCCTCTAGTCAGCCCTCGAACATGAATACTTGGCTCTCGCGATTAAACAACTTAATTGACCACAGATAATTAAGAAGCTTACCCATGGTATTAATATTCGATCTCTAGTGCCTTTCGACTGTCAAATTAGCGACCCCAGACTTGTTTAATTTTTTACCTTTACATCTGTTTATGCATTTGATTACATTGCAATTTAATGTTCATTGCTGACAAATTGTTTAAAATTCTTTTACCAATCAATTTGTCTACCTAAAACAGCATATGCTTTTTAAGAGAATGCAATTACTGTGCCAATGTTGTTTGATTTTGCAGTGACTGAAGAAGGCTAAGGACATTCATCTCAAATGCTCTTCCACCTCGACGAACCAGCTTCAAGTCAATAGCTTCCGAGGACGGAATCTACATCAGGAAGGGGGGCATGTTAACCCTCACGGCACACGGACACCCTATGATCTATAAACGTTGTATTATTTAGAGTCAGGTACCGGGCTTGTCGGACCAATAGGAAAAGGGTAAGAGTGATCGCCGATGAGAGGCGCACTCTAACTGGGACATTCAAGGGATTAGTTGGCTAAGCTTGGGCGCCCAAGTGTGAATGGGGTGAGCTCATATAAAAGCCAACTAAACCTAATTTTTACTTATTCTCTCATTTGTGCAATAGAGGAGTGCTCTTGCTCCATCTCCATCTCCATCTCCATCTCCTTCTCCTTCACCATCTCCTTGTGTGTGTGTGTGTGTGTGTGTGTGTGTGTGTGAGAGAGAGAGAGAGAGAGAGGGAGAGTGTGTGTGCGATCGAGCATTACGAAGGCACGACGGCGGCGAAGCGGTTGAGCGCGGCACGACTGCAGCTTCTTCTTCATCGCGGCGAGGAATCCACCACGAAGGCGAGCGTAGAGCGGTGAGTGACACACCCTTTGCTCTCTTGAGCTTGCTAGTTTAGGCTTGTTGTGTGCTTGGAGCCATTTGTGGCTCGCACACGGTGTATTGGCAAGTCCCTTGCTTCGACAGTGCGGCAAGGAGCGCACAGCAGTCCATGGATAATCTCGCTCCAATTGAGCTCTAGTTTGAGGGTTGAGATTTGGTAGCTTGGCAAACATTGCCAAAGTGTTTGATGGTGTACTTTGTCCCCAGTCCGTGATTCCAGCAATACACTCCTTGCTTGCCAAAATGTAATAGAATATTTCTAGGGTGTAGATCTTTGTGAATGAAGTCGTGACTATGCATGAATTTCATCGTCTGCAGAAGAGCATTGCAAATCAAAAAATTGTTGTCTATGAACTATTGTACAATTCTAGATGTGTGCTGAAAGTCTTTGATTGTAAGCTTGCTTCCATCATGATGACATGCATGAATCCACTGCTCAAGGCGACTTCCATTCCAAAGCTTGAAGATCAACATAGGCCTTTTGCTATAATGAACAAGAGTACGGGGAAATATCATGCCACGATGCTAAACAATAGTAGCAGTTGCTTCCTCTAGCACTGTTTGTAATGTTGTCTTACTTCCTATCTGGTCCTTGTAGATCTTTGCCACATAGAGAGGATCTTTGAAGAGAGAATGGGCAACTGAAACTTGTTTCACATTTGCAAAACGTCCTTCACCTTATTGGGGTGCTTACAAGTGAAAGATAGAATGTTCCCCAAGTAAGTGTAGGACAGGAGGACCTGTAGTATCATCCAGGTGTATAGCTAAGGGCTTGGCATCTGAAGGAGGAGGCACATCCTCTTCTATCCTAGGACGTTTTGAAGAGCCTTTGACCTTATCCTTGCTCTTCAATTCTGAATGTAGTTGTGCCACATGTTGCATTTGCCCTTTGATTCCAGGTTTGGCTTAAATTTTTGGATGAATCATACTCTCAAAGCTTCTAGTGACATGGCCCAATAATTGCTTTACTCTGTTATGCATTACTTCATTAGTGCACAAAGCTGGGTTCAACGAAACAAGGAATGCACCCCACAATTTTAGCCAACACTGTTCCACAAGTTCAATCACAAAATCATCAAACCTTGCCTGTAGTGGATCAAATGTCCGATGCAAATGATTGTCTGAATCTCCATAGGGAGATAAAACTAGAGCATCACAAATGATTTTGTGATGCTGATGCGTCAACTTTGTCTCTACCATGATTGAGGCCTGAAATTACATGAAGCAAATATAAGTTAAATAGATCTAGAATAGATATAAATTTGACATATATGATTATAAATAGATCTAAACAAAAACATTTCATAAATAATAATAACAACCAGCAACAAAAGACCTAAACATATATAATTCCTCCCTGCAGTGCGACGCGGTGGTCAACAACAGCCAGAGACGAAAAAGCATATAGTACCAATCTCCCTGCATTGCGATGTGGAAGCCACAGTGGTCAGCAATAGCTAGAGACAAGAAATTTAAGAAATCCATTCAACCTAAAGTGTGACGTGATGGTTAGCAATAGTCAAGATCGAAGGATGTAAGATATCTATCCCCTCCCTGCAGTGCGACACGGTGGTCAATAACAACCAGAGATGGAGAACCTATTAAATCCAATCTTCCTGCAATGCAACTGCGATGATTAGCAACATCCAAGTACGAAGGATTTAAAAACCCTAATTCCCTCCCTGCAGTGCGACACGTTGGTCAGCAATAACTAGAGACGAGGAATTTATTAAATCCAATCTTCTTGCGGTGTAACGTGATGGTCAACAACAACCAAGAACGAAGGATTTGACAACCCTAAACCCCCCTCCTTGCAGTGTGACACGATGGTCAGCAATAGATAGAGATGAAGAATCTATTAAATCCAATCTTCTTGCGGTGTGACAAATGGTCAACAACATCCGAGAACGAACGATTTAAAAATCATAAACCCCTCCCTGCAGTGCAACACGGTGGTCAACAACAGACAGAGACAAAGAATCTATTAAATCCAATCTTCCAATAGTGCAACCCAATGGTCAGCAACAACCATGAAGAAAGGATGTAAGATAGTTAATCCCTCCCTGCAATGTGAAACCAGAGATGAAAAATCTAATTGCACATCCTAAGCTACTCCCTGCAGTGTGACATGGAGGTCAATAGCAGTCAAGGATGAAGCGTCTAAAGTCTAACCCCCCTTGCAGTGTGTCATGAGGATCAACACAGCCAAGGACGGGTGTCTAGACTCTCTCTCTTTGCAGTGTGACATGGGGGTCAACACAGCCAAAGAGAGTGACAAACCTACAAACTAACACTAAGGTGTGAGCAAAGTTCCACAGCAACAGTGCTAGAAAATACAACTTGCAAACTAACACTGAGGTGCAAGCAAAGCTCCACAACAACAGCGCTAGCAAATACATCTTCACAAAAAAAAAGCAAAAAAAAAAAAAGATTATCTGACTACCGTGATGGCGCTGTCGCTATGTGTGTGTGTGTGTGTGTGTGTGTGTGTCTATCAGCGATCTCGAAGAAGTCACCTAAGAAAAATGTAACCTATCATGTGAGTTCAACAAAAGGGTATTTAAAGCTCTTGAAACTTACAGAAATATATATAGAGAAGGATACTATTTTTTTCAGATTTGAAAATAACTTACAGCTTATAAAAGAAAAGGGTACATGATATTTCCAAAATTTCATAGATAAGGTGTTTTACAAACATTTCTTGATTCTTGAACGCACGTGATATGGTAGTTTTATACATAGTGAAGCCCCCGAGTCAGCGATGTCAATGTTGCGATAGTTTGTTCAAACTCGCGGCGCCTTTTTTTATAAAGCAAACGTTATTTTGATCGAAATATATTTTGATCAAAATATTGTTCGATTGAAATATGGTTTATTCGAAGATACACGTATAATACGGGTATACAACATATGATATCAAAATATATGTACATTTTTTGCTATATGGGCGTATAAATGCAACTTAGGTAGCCAAAATGTCAAGCCTAAAAACTTCTTATACATTTGAAGTGATTCTGAACGGGCAGTACATGAAAGAGAGAGAGAGAGAGAGAGAGAGAGAGAGAGAGAGAGAGAGAGAGAGAGAGAGAGAGAGAGAGAGAGAGAGAGAGAGAGAGATAGAATGGCTCATTATAAAATAAATAAACTTCAAAGCATGATGAGATTTATGCCTCTTTTATCATAGCAAAAATCCAAAACTCCTGCTTCCAAGATGTCATGAGTTGCATACCCACCTTATAAAATAAACCAAAGGGCCCAAAGCTCTAGACGCCTAGCAAGCGAGCTATCAAAAAAATGTTCTTCAACTGAAATATTCTTGGAATAATAAATAGTGGTGATTACTTAGCAGGCAATTCCAGAGCAATGCCAATTTTTCAAAAAAATAGTGGTGAATCTTCATACAAAAAAAAACAATATTCATGTTCTCTCTCTCTCTCTCTCTCTCTCTCTCTCTCTCTCTCTCTCTCTCTATCTCTCTCTTGCTTCGCACATAAGGGCAGCCAGCAAGTCGGTCACCTCCTTGTAGAAGCTTATACTGATGTGGCGGACCCTTCTTAGGTGAGCAAGGGTGGAAGCCAATACCAAAAAATCAAGCCTTGTATTTTACAGCCAGCTAGCCAACCAAAATTTTGTCACGATTTTCACTCAAAAAGCAGTGAGCGTCTTCTTGTGCTCAAACGTGAGGTGAGCAGAGAACTATTGTGTGCGTGGCTAGCTATATATGCTCAAACTTGGGATGAACGGAGATCCGAGCCAGGTTCAGGCAGCGTCTGTTGGCTGTCCTTATGTGTGTGTGTGTGTGTGTGTGTGTGTGTGTGTGTGTGTGTGTGTGTGTGTGTGTGTGTGTGTGTGTGTGTGTGTGTGTGTGTGTGTGTGTGTGTGTGTGTGTTCCCGGCCAATCTCATCTTTCTCTACAATCATTTCTACTATTGTGAACTCCTTGTTTTTGTATCGCTCGCTTAAGAATAAGGCATAGCTGGGAGCTTGTTGTCGGTAGTACCTGCTACTTTGGCAATCTTGCCCCCCCCCCTCCCACCCCCCTTCTTCTACACTCCATGTACACATCCCACATAGTCATTGTCATCCATAGGCACCTCACCAATTGCATTGGTTGTAGGAAAATATGCTTGGCTCATTCTCCCTTTTAAAACATTGCCACTCTCTGGACTATTGTCGATGCGGTTTGATGCATGTCAACCCTCCCTCCACCACCCTATCAGCCTGTGATTGCCTTAAAGCAGTCTTGATTCAAGAAGGGCATGCCATAGCATATGAGAGATGAAGGCTCAACACAGATGAACGTGTCTTAGGCATTTATCAGAAAGAGCTTCTAGCTGTTCTACATGCCCTAGACACATGGAAGCATTATTTATTGGGGACTCCATTTATTCTATGAACCGACCACCAAAGTCTCAAGTACTTCATGACCCAAACCAATCTTTTTGACAAACAAATGAGGTGGGAAAATTTTCTTTTGCAATTTAATTTTCATATTACTCACATTGTTGGTAAGCACAATCAAGTGGCCGATGCATTTTCACGACCGGCTAAAAGTTAATGCGGTGTCTATAGCTACTCACAATGATCTATCTTCTATGATAGATGAGTATGCTATTGACCCTGACTATACAGACATAATGTCAGCCCTTGCTTTGGGGAAGAAATAAGAACCATTCACCTTGCACGATGGTTATCTTCTCCATGGCAATAGGCTATGTGTTACCTACTCCCTTCGTGAGAAAGTCATGTATGAATCCCATGCTCCTCCCTATGCGGGGCATAGAGGCATTCAACCTACTCTCCAAGGAATAGAAATTTACTTCTATTGGCCTAGGATGAAAGTGGACATACAAGAGTATGTTTCAAAATGTGCAGTATGCCAAAAGACCAAGTATGATAGAGGGAAGCAACCTGGATTGCTCTAGCCATTGCCTATCCCAAATTCATCATGGGAGAGTATATCCATGTATTTTATCTTTGGATTACCCAAGTCCATCCATGGGAATACGGGATATGGACAATAGTTGACAGGTTTAGCAAGCAAGCACACTTTATTCCTAGACTATTAAGGCACACCAAATGGCAACTCTCTTCATATCACAGATTTTCAAACACCATGGATTACCAACATCCATCGTTTCAGATAGAGATCCTAGAACGATCATTAACTTTTGGAAAGGTCTCTCTCACAAGGGGAGAAGTACTTACCTCTTGTAGAGTATGCCTACAATAATATTGTACATACGTCTATTTGAAAAGCACATGTTGAAATAATTGAGGGGAGACCTAAAAGTCCCTTGCTACTTAAAGTACATGGAAGATCCTCGTTGTTGATGAGTATAGCCGTGACCTACAAGAATCTTCTCAAAGATTAAGGAGGTTATATCCATCTCTCAACAAAGGCAAAAAACTACTACTGACAAGCACAGAAGGGCCTTAACATTCAAAGAAAATGATTGGATCTTACTTAAGTTTCCCAAGGCTCAATTGAGGCAAATGATGGGCAAACATCCTACAGGCCATCAAAAGTATTATGCTAAGTTAGCAAAAAGATACTATGGTCCTTTCCAAATCTTGAAGCCCATCAATCAGATGGCTTACCAACTCAAGTTGCCCAACCATTGGCTCATACACAATGCTTTTCATGTGAGCTTACTTAAGCCCTACAAAGGAGAGCCACCAAGTGAACCAATTATTGAAGACCCTCCCGAAGTTGACTCACCAAGAAGAGGTGCTACAACCCGAAGCTATCCTTCGGCGAGAAGACAAGGTACTATGACATGGTAAGATTATCCGATGGTATCTTATTGATTTCAAAAATTATCCTTTTGAAGATGCTAGATGGATGCAAGGAACACAACTTAAAGATAGTATGAACCTTGACAATGCTTACAATGCTACATTAGAGTAAGCAAATGTACAAACTTCTTTCAAATGATCAATGCTTTTATCTTATGTGCAAATTTAAATAGTATGCATGCTTAGAATCATGTTTATGATGACGACATCTCTCAAACACCAAGTAGAATTTGTCACTTTAGTTTGGGAGAATGAAATGGACTAAGGAGTAGGCATGCTTGCGGCATCTATGTCTCCCAAGAACCAAATGGATTAGTCATCCATCTTGGAATGATGTCGTGGGGTAAAAAGGGATCCTCTACCCGCTAAGAAAGATTAACTAATGACTAAGGCTTTATCTCTTCTACCTCATAGTCGAGGACGACTATGATTTCAAGACAGAGGTAATGTCATAAAATCTAATATCTAACCAATCCAAATGCTTTTCTCATTAAATTGATCATTTAATGTGGGAGAATAAACGGGAACAAGGGCTAGAATATAGACATGTGCTTTCAGATCTATATCAACACGGGGCCAATGGTAAAGGGGTCCAAATGAGAGATGGTCGGTCAAAGAGCAAGACTAGATAATGAAGCTTAAAGACCTTAGGGTTAGCTTCATTAAAGACCTCCAAAGGTTAGTGTTTAAAAGTCCTTTGACCTTAGGTAAGCTAGAGATGAGCTTGAGGTGGGAACCTGGCCCAAGCTTGAGGTGCTTGTCGTGCTTGCTGACTAAGGTGCTTGTCGTGCTTGATGACGAAGGTGCTTGAGGTGCCTTCCAACTAGGCACCTCAAGCTGGCCCAAGCTTGAGGTGCTTGTCGTGCTTGCTGACTAAGGTGCTTGTCGTGCTTGATGACGAAGGTGCTTGAGGTGCCTTCCAACTAGGGAGCCTGAGGTGCTTGTAATAGCACTACCCAGACTTGAGGTGCTTTGTCATGCTTGCTGACTAAGGTGCTTGAGGTAAGGTGTGCAAAAGTTAATCACGAGCCCTACAAGAGGGGGCTAGAGAGAGAACACGCACACCCTCGCACAAGGAAAGCTTGGTACAAAGAAAGCGAAAGGGACACTTGTCAAGCTCCTCCTCATGTTGCCCTCATGGTGGGCCTAAAGCCTATTGGTTGGCCACCCAAGGGGTCCAATGATAAATTAGTAGATTTAATTAATCATTTTTGCATTTATCAAGTCCTCTCTTTCAAATGGGAAAGGGGGACACTTGTCCCAAGACTACCCTTGTTGCTTGTAATGCCTCCTGCTTGTGATTGGCTAGGCCTCCAATGAGCTTCAAGCATGATCTACAAGGGGGGATCGACCAAGGAAGCTAGGGGCATGCTTGGGTGTATACTCTCCCACACACACGCCCTGTATTGTGCAAAGTGCAAGACCTCCCTCTCCTTCTCTAAGCAACTAGAGAGGTTTAAAGTCTACACCAACACTCTTGGCTATGGAATGCAAATCCAACCAAGAGCCATGCTTCAATGCTTAATCTTGACATCTTATAAATCTTCATTACTATGCTATTATGTATGCTAGCAAGAAGAGTTATGATAAGTGAGAAACTAATTCTTTCTCCTATGGAATGTTTATTCTTCCTCTTCCCTACCCTCATTCCTTGCTAGCTCTCTCCACCTTCGAAGGTTTTTGAGGTCTTGGGACTAGGGCTTGGGATAGTTAATGCTTTCCACAAAGTTTATGTTGCATGAAGCTTTCCATCTTCATTGCATCACCTAGGTCACAAGGAACACAAAGATTGTATTGTAACAAGTCCCTCTTGATGAGAGAAACTATAATACAAATGCCTATTGGAGGAGGGACCAACTCCACATAAATCCAGTCCTCAACTGTTGTCATGTTCTCTAAACTCTGTCTACTGCAAAAGTATTGTTCATGCCAAGTTAACTAAATGCTATGTTTATGTTGCTACCACCAATTAAGTTCACCCGCTATGCTCACAACGTAGTTTCATAAAAGTACTTCTCTAATTTCCACTACTCTCAAAGTTAATAGGCCATTTTCATTACATTCTTTCCTAAAAATACTCCTTCTTTCCTAAAGCTACTACTCCTTTCCTAAAACTTAACCTAAAATTTTTCTTTCTTTCTTGAGGGTCTACTCTCATCTTCAATTATAGTATTAAGACCTAAGTTTCCCCATAGCAACCTGTTGTTCCCACATAAGTAAGGGCCATAATTAATAGTTCCAAAGTCCGTTTTTTGATCCGATTGTTCCGATAAAACTCTCTATGACTTAACAAAATAAAAACCTTAAACACTTTTGCAAGTAAATGAAATAATTTTTATTGAAAAATGTTGGTTACATTACATTTATACTTTTCTTTGAAAAAGCTATCCACTAATATATAACATGATGGATTATTTTACATGCAAAACATACAAATGAGGTTTGTAAAATGCTACCAAAGGACTTTTTCATGACACCACTTTTTGGAACCATTAGTACATGCTTTGTCTCAAGTGTTTATGATGTTTTCTTCTGCCTCAGGCTCAGTACTGTAGAATCTCACATGGTGAATCATACCTTCTTGAGACCTCCTTTAGCAATGCTGATGCTTTTTCTCTCAAGGTTCCATTCAATCGCCTCTACAATTGCTTTAAATATATAAAAGAAGGCCATAAAACTTAGGGGAGTTGCAAACCTGGTATACTACAAGAAGCATAGATTTACAAATATTTGCAACTGGGTGGTATCACTATTGACATGATGCACGCCAGACTTGGCTGCAAAGAGAAAGCTACATGTAAATTTGATTGCATGTTGTAGGAGCACATGGTGTTGTTTGGGTTTTGAGAGGTGGAACCAAAAGGAGATACAACATATGTAGGACCACCATCGGGAGTAGATAAACATGCCAAAGAGGTAGAATCATTAGATGGGCTAGGAACGAGACTTTTTAATGTCATCAAAATTCAAATATTGATGAAGAAGGATTTTTATCATCGTAGGGTCATGAGACCTAGTGTTGTTGTTGTTGTAATTGTAGAGAGAGAGAGAGAGAGAGAGAGAGAGAGAGAGAGAGAGAGAGAGAGAGAGAGAGAGAGAGAGAGAGAGAGAGAGAGATAATACATTGTTGTAGCAACCCAAACAATCAAGCCTCAAAGCTTTTCATAACAACTAGAGTGATTCTGATAATACATTGTTGTAGCAACCCTGCTGATACCGCTTCACAGGTCCGAGGGATCCCTCTCGCACCCTTACAAAATGAGAGATAGAGATTCAAACTCGCACGGAAGAGAGTTTCACCACTTAAGTCTACTATAAACCACGAGGGAATCCGTGCATGTGCGCTGAGGAGCGTGCCCATGAATAATTAAAATTATTCTTTTGATGCCACCCCTACCTCTCCCGCTCTGCAACCCACCCCCCCCCTAAACAAACCACACCTCGGCCCTGCCCCGCCTCTTCTTTGCGTGCCTTATGATCCCCCTGTGCGCGACCTTCTCTATCAATGCGAAGCGGATATACTCTCCTAATGAGAGATTTTTTTATTTTCTATGATTGGGTAGCCCCTACTGAGACAGATGCCTCTTTTATCATAGCAAAAATGCAAAACCGCTTCCAAGATGTCATGAGTCGCATATCCACCTTATTAAATAAACCAAAGGACCCAACGCTTCAGACGCCTAGCAGGTGAGCTATCAAAAAAATATTCTTCCGCTGACATATTGTGGAATACACAGAATAAACCCAAACACCTCCGCATGTACTTGCACAGAGCCTTCTTTTATATGACGCTACCTGATGTACATCAAGGTCGGGCCGGTTGTCTATTGGTCTGATTGGCATGGAGTTGATTGTTTGAACTACAAGAATATCCTACAACTGGACTACCTGAATGTCGCATACTCTACAATATTCTTGGAATAAAAAAGGGAAAATTACCAAAATACCCCTCTAATTTGTGAAAATTCCCAAAATACCCCTCTAATTTGTGGAAATTCCCAAAATACCCCTCAAATTTCAAAAATTCCCAAAGTACCCCCATAATTTGTCATAAATTCCTAAAATGCCCTTCAAAATTTTCCAAAATTCCCAAAATACCCCTTGTTGTGAGACTAAATTTCTGCAAAAACAAAAAAAATTGTAGCTTTTCATAAGAAGAGTGATTGTCTACCATACACGATGCTAAAACTAAAATTTGAGTTGGTTATGTAGGTTTTGGAGATGAATTGCTTCATATTTTTTAAGACATATTTCGCTTTTTTTTGCGAGGTAATTGGCGACAAATTACATGCTACGCACTCAAAAACAAATCACAATTGTCAAACAAGAATAAAGATTAGAAAATCTTGAAGAATCCAATGAAAATAGATACAAGGGTATTTTGGGAATTTTTTAAATTTGAGGGGTATATTGGGAATTTCCACAAATTAGAGGGGTATTTTGGTAAGTTTCCCAATAAAAAATAATGGTGATTACTTCGCAGGGAATGCCAGAGCAATGCCAATTTTTGAAAAAAATAATGTGAATCTTCATACAAAGAAAAACAATATTCTTGTTCTCTCTCTCTCTCTCTCTCTCTCTCTCTCTCTCTCTCTCTCTCTCTCTCTCTCTCTCTCACAACCATAACGGGCGAGAGCAAATTATATTAGAAGAGAAAAAGAAGTACAAAGTTCTAGGGGAGGTTCCCCGCTACAAAAATAACAAAATTGAAATGCGCTAGCTTCCTAGTTACAATATAAGTCAAGTGCTTGATCACGCAAAACAGCCTATCTTTAACTTTTTCTTCCTCCGGTCTGATGATTTCCATTATGTAGAGCATTGATGACTTGTTGTATATGTGTAATCAGGCAAATTCCATTTGCATACTATCTCCTCATTTTCTCACCACATCAGTCTTGCATTCATCTAGCATTCTTTGCAGGTGGGAGTAAGACCCATCCAATAGCACTTCCTGTTGTTTGTTGATGTTAGCACTATTGTAGTATCCCAGACAATCATTGAGCACCTTGTAGTTTGCCTCATAAATCCTGCATTGATCCAACTTGAGCTGAGTAACATGTACATTAAACTGAGCAAACAACATTCTCAGATTTTTGGTCTGGTAAGAAACATCATAGATCCTGCCATTCCTTTCCTTCCAAATGATCCAAAAAAATTCAGCTCTTCCTATGCCAAATTACAGAAAACATAGAGATAGACTCCCCAAGCAGCATTTGCTTCCAGCTAAGTACAAAGGAGCTAAAATCAAGCTGTTAGAAGAACAGTTCATAAACAGACGAGGGATGTCCTCAACATCCCTATTGCATCTCGAACACCCCCCCAGTGCCAAGTTCTGATTTCCTCATCATGTGATGTATCCAGACTGCTTTGTGTAAGATCAACCAAAGTAGTACTGAATGTTTGGTTGGGATACCACGATTCCAGATAGCTTTAAATTGAAAATTCCATTGCCTTCTATCTAAATACGTCTTTGTTACCATATACATATGGTAGTGATGTGTGTGAACACACTAGGACCTCCGGGGCATTTTTCTCCTCTTTAGGAGGTTTTTTCCCCCGTGCATTGTATATACGTCCATCATTCTAGGGCTATGTATCTTTCCATTGCACACTAAGTAATACACTCTCTGTTGTGTGCCTTGAGCTTCCTTCGTCTTCTCCAAGTTGTGTGCATTTCCTTGCAACCCTAATTCCAACAATTGGTATCAGAGGAGGTTGCGTCTATCGAGGCCTTGTTGCCAGCAGTTCTAGCTAAACAGATGTCCTACGAAATCTTTGCAGTCTATTACTCCATATGAAGCATGGCATGATAGAAAGCCTTCTATTGAGCACATGCGTGTTTTGGTTGTTTGGCATATGCTTTGGTTCCACAAATACATTGCAAAAAACTGGATGATAAGGCTGTCAAATGTATTTTTGTTGGTTATAGTGCTAAAAGCAAATCTTACATGTTGTATCATCCACAAACAAAGCGTATTTTGGTTTCACGGGATGTTGTGTTTGTGGAAGGCAAATGTACAGCCTATGGGGGTCTCTGAAAATGTTTTGGCTTGAGGCCACTTATGATGGCATCAACCAAAATATCCAATGAGACAAATGTACAGCCTATGAGGGTTTCTGAATATGTTACAGATCAGCCTATTACTGATGTAGATGTGCATGATTTACTTGATGAGGAAAGGGCTGAAAATGAGCAAGCTCGAGGTATGCCAAAATGGCTAGTGCATACATTGCGTGACAGTAAATTGGATGCACCTTTGTCTACTCACACTCGTTCAAGCTCTTGCCATGCATCTAATGCATCAGATTGTTATGCTTTGGCCGTGTCTAGCTTACATGACGTTGAGGAACCTCTGTCTTTTGATGAAGCATAGAATTCAAAAAATTGGATGGCTGCCATGCAATCAAAATATGATGCACTTATAGAAATGACACATGGACTTTATGTGATTTGCCTCCTGGAAAAAAGGCCATTGGTACGAAGTGGGTTTACAAGTTGAAATGCAAGCCGGATGGTGAGATTGATCACTATAAGACTCGACTTGTTGCAAAGGGTTATGCACAACAAAAAGGCATAGATTATGAAGAGAATTTTCTCCCACTTGTCGTATGACTACTCTGCGTTTTCTATGTGCATTGGCACCTCATTTTGGTTGGGATGTACATCAATCAAGCATTGTTATTGCTTTCTTGAATGGTGACATATTTGAGGAAGTTTATGTAACACAGCCTCGTGGTTTTGAATGTAACAAATTTTGTATGGGTTGAAGCAATCTCCTCGTGCTTCATATGAGAAAGTTGACATTCATTTGGTCAAACGAGGCTTTTGTAACACTCCGACTGAAAGCACATTGTATGTAAAGCGTGAGGGTGATGTACTTCTCATTGTGGCTCTTTATGTTGATGATTTGCTGATCACTGGACCAAATGAGAGACATATTTCTGAATTTAAGGCTGATTTGAATGTTACTTTCAAGATGAAATATTTGGGACTGCTGCATCATTACTTGGGTATACAATTCAAGCAATGTGATGGTGGTATTGCCTTATGTCAGAAAAGTAACATAGAGACACTGCTATGTAAGTTTGGACTTGAGGATTGCAAACCTATTGCCACTCCCATGGAAACAGGTTTGAAATTGAGTCTTCATGATGCTAGTGATCCTACAGATATCACTCTTTACCAAAATGATGTTGGATGCCTTATTTATGTGTGCAACATGAGGCTGGATATTTTGTTTGCCGTCTCACAGGTTAGTAGATTTATGCATAGCCTAGGGTCTAAGCATTGGCAGGCTGTCAAGAGTATTTTTTGCTACTTAAATGGCACTTTACATCTTGGCTTGTTTTATCCCAAGGGGGATCATTGCCGCCATACTTACATGCTTTTTTGGACTCATATTCGGCTTGTTGTTATACACGCGAGTCTCCACAAGTGGTTTTTGTTTCATGCCTAGCAGTTCATGTATTTCATGGTTGAGCAAGAAGCATCCTACTGTGGCCACTTCCAACTGTGAGGCTGAGTACAGGGCAGTCTTCACAACTACGGTTGAGTGTGTAGGGCTCAGACGCCTTATGGCTGATTTGGGTGTTGGACAAGACATTGCCAACAATATCTACACTGACAGCTAGAGCGCATTGGCAGTTGTGAGGAACCCAATTTTTCATGCTCGTACAAAGCACATTGAGGTGCATTACCACTATGTCAGGGAGAGGCTCTCAGAAGGAGAGATCGGCTTGGCTTATTTGCAAACACATGACAACCTTGCAAATCTTTTCACAAAGGCATTGTCTTGTGAGAAGTTCGAGGCTTTCCGCAAAGCCTTGGGCTTGCTCCCCTTTGTGGGTTGATCATCTCCTCAAGGCATGGCACTTCCCTTTACTCTTCGTGCCAGCCCTAGTTCACCGCATCACGCCGATGCGGGATTTGTTACCATATACATGTGGTAGTGATGTGTGTGAACACACTAGGACCGTCGGGGCATTTTTTTCCTCTTTAGGAGGTTTTTTTTTCGTGCATTGTATATACGCCCATCATTCTAGGGCTATCTATCTTCCCATTACACACTAAGTAATACACTCTCTTTGTGTGCCTTGAGCTTCCTTCGCCTTCTCCAAGCTGTGTGCGTTTCCTTGCAACACTAATTTCAACAGTCTTCCACTTTCTATTCAAAGTGACGTGAACAGGTTCTTGGAGGGAGAGGGGAAATTTAGGGGGCCTGTTGAGGCTGGACCCTCCTTTCCAATACAGAGCTTGTGGGGAGGGTAAGTCCCTGGCTGATAATGTCCACTCCAACTCCTTGGGGAAGCTTGCCTTACAGGAGTCAAGCAGGCAGAGTTCCCAGGGCTGAAGGTGAGTTTTTGCGAGGAGTTCAATATGAGAGAGCCATCTGTGTACAGATTTGTGCCATAGGTTAGACCAGGTAACAAAGCCTTTCCAATGTATTCTCCTAGCATACCTTAACTGCCTAGTGTTAAGGGGGGGAGGGGGTAAGTGCCCACCATATTGATGCATGTGGCTGGAGGTGGAAGCTGTGCTTGGAGGCCCAATTGACCCTTAAATGATGCCAGTATCTATTCCATGCCTTCCAGAGAGATTTGAGAAGGTCTGATCCACTGGGGATTACTTCATAAGGACCGAAGAAAATGGTGATCCAAGGGAGATTCTCCCATCTTTAGCTTCTTTGATTTTGAAGCGACTGATTTACAAAATAGTAGGATGGCCCACTCTTCTGGATGAACTAAAGCTAGCCCTAATAATAAGTGTAACTGCTAATTTATCTGCCCACCGCTGATATTGGTGAGACCAATTCCCCCTTGATCTTTGGGGAGGCAACATTATACGTCCCACTTTACTTTGGCTTAAGTTTTTTTTGAATGGGTCTCCAGACCAGAGGAAGTTGCGGCAGACTTTGGTGATGTCCTTCAGTTGGGAGTCTGGAGGGTGCTAGCAGGAGAGAAAGTACAGAACATAGTAAGAGATGAAGTGCTTGATAACCACCCTACCCGCTATGTTGACTTGAAACCCTAGCCAACGGTTGAGTTTGGAAGAAAACCTCTCCATAACCCACTTCCACCTTTGAGACATAGTGACTTTAAATCCAAAAGGGATGCCCAAAAATCTGAAGATGACACCATCATGAAGAATAGAACATCCTTCATTAGAGATCCATTCGGGTAGAGGAGAAAGCGAAGATCCGATGCCCGTTTTGGATTGATTGATCCTTGAACTCAAGGCTTTGCAAAAAATGTCAAGGCATTCCCAGAAAGACTCGAGGGACTAATTATCATAGCGAAGCAATCCATTAGTGTCATTTGCAAACTGTGAAAGGCATTGCTGATTGCCATTATCCCTTTGATGCGACCTTTTGCCACTCTTATCTTGACTAGCCAGTTTAGTGAATCGACTGCAATAGCAAACAATAGAGGCACCAATGGGCATCCTTGCCTAAACAAAAGGTTAAGTGGGAATGGGTCAAAGAGAGAGTTATCAATAACTATTCTGGCTTGGGCATTGCCCAATAGAAGCTGAACAAATTTGACCAATTTTGGACCAAGACCTATCATGACCAAACAATCTAGTGAGAAAGACCATTCCAACCTGTCATAAGATTTGTCAAAGTCAACCTTGACAAAAACAAAGTCCCGACCCAAGGACTCAACATATTCTATACCTTCCCACATAGATATCATTGCCTCCATTATCCTTCTTCCCTTGATAAACCCCTTCTGTTTAGAGTAGAGCCACTCTCAGAGAGAAGGGGTGATACGCAAGGCGATTGCTGTTACATAGATTGTGTATGTTGAGGTTAACATTGTGAGAGGTCTCCAGTTGGTAAGGACTTCCTTGGGGCCTTTTTGTGGAGCAATTTGATGATGCCTTCATTTTCAGTGATAGAGAAGAATGCCGCACCGCCTCTTCCCACACATGCAAGAGAATAGGGGGTATAGAGTCTTTGAAGGTTTGGTAAAACTCGGCAGGGAACCCATCTATGCCAAGAGTTTTGTTATGTTTAAGAGGGTCTATGGCCCTCTTGCACAAGAAGTTTTAGACAAATTCTTACAGTAATTCTCACATTGTGACTTCTGTCAACATCATTAGCTTCTGTGAGGGAGGCACTGCATACCTAGCTAGGTATGCGGTGCCTCTCGAGCAGAAGCTCATGATGTTATGTATTGTATGAAAAACATTGAAAAGGACTCCGTTTTCCTACATGAGAAAATGTTTAAATCTTCTTGTGAATTGATTGCCCCAAAAGAAAGATCCGCATCCATTTGAACAGCCAGATGAGGAGGGACTGCTTCATCATGTTTTTCCTTCGGACTGAATAGATTCGAGAAATGCTCTTTGACCAGCAGGGTATATTTCTCTTGAGATAGTAAGGGGACAATTTCCCTCAGATGTTTCCTGCAAAGATTCTCTCTCTCTCTCTCTCTCTCTCTCTCTCACGCACGGAGTATCAACTGAGTTCAAGACTTGCCAGATAGATCTTCAAGGTCTCTTGGCATTGTTTCTATGATGTGAAAATATCTCTCTCTCTCTCTCTCTCTCTCTCTCTCTCTCTCTCTCTCTCTCTCCATGTACACACCCAGTGCTCGCACCATAATCGTTGTCGTCCATAGGCGCCTCACCAACTGCGTCGGTTGTAGGAAAGCATGCCTGGCTTGTTCTCCCCTCGAACTATTGTCGATGCGGTTCGGTGCCCGTCTATCGGCCTGCAAACCTTTAGCACTGCCAGCAACCGCCAATTGGGCCTAAGTCATCCGCCCACGGCTCCATCTTCCTTGCGCTCTATCTACAGAGTCCGAAGCTTCAACACTTAGCTCTGTCCCAATGGAGTCCGCCTACTTGTTCAACCGTCCCAGGGCCTGAGGAAGCGCTGACATCCCTCCTGAATATTTTGCTAATCCACACCTATCACACACATATGCATGTCGAGTCTGCTTGCTTGCGTTGAGAGATGCAATCAGGACCAGAAGTGTTGGCAGGAGGAGCTATTGCTGTCACGTCAGAGGGCTGAGCCTGCTCTCTAGTGTAGAAAACTACAGCCTTTCTTGTGCAAGATGGATGCAACTGTAGGCGATGAGCCAGAGTCGATGGTACGTGGACGTCCTGAAACCGCGCAGGAGGACAGTCTCTGAAGGTTGTGATGAGACGAGCAGCGCGCAGAAGATAAGATTGGGTAGGAGCTGTTGAGGCGAAGAGTGGTGCATTTTGGATAGGACAGAGGTGGATAGCACTGAAGCCGGGTCCACGCTTATGGGAGAGAGAGGACAGCTTCGTAGCCTACATCGCAAGTTGGGTTAGCTAGCATTTGCTGCCACGATGTCTCCTACTTTCTTTTTTTTGAAGAAGGTAGAATTGTATTAAAAAGGGAAAATTACCAAAATACCCATCAAATTTCAAAAATTCCCAAGTACCCCCATAATATTTCATAAATTCCCAAAATGCCCTTCAAAATTTTCCAAAATTCCCAAAATACCCCTGGTTGTGATCGTAAATTTCTCCAAAAACAAAAAAATTTGTAGCTTTTCATAAGAAGAGTGATTGTCTACCATACACTATGCTAAAACTAAAATTTGAGTTGGTTATGTAGGTTTTGGAGAAAAATTGCTTCATTATTTTTAGACATATTTCACTTTTTTTTGCGAGGTAATTGGCGACAAATTACATGCTAAGCACTCAAAAACAGATCTCAATTGTCAAACAAGAATAAAGATTAGAAAATCTTGAAGAATCCAACGAAAATAGATACAAGGGTATTTTGGGAATTTTTGAAATTTGAGGGTATATTGGGAATTTCCACAGATTAGAGGGGTATTTTGGTAATTTTCCCTATTAAAAAAGATGGAAAGAGATACAAAGTACCCACAGGAAGGGGGTGGGTAACCCAAGTACATGAGACTTACAAAGACAAAGCCTCTTTCATCTTGAGTCTATAGGGGTTATAAAACTGAGGTACTATTTTACTCCATTGTTGCCATCTACAACCTTTTTGGATGGAAGAGACAGATTCATTTTGGAAAGGGACATCTTTGTCTTGCCTGCACAGTTGCACTGCCGAGCGAAGAAGATCTCGTTGAAGTAGGGACAAAGGAGGGGTTGAATCATTCTGAAATACAGAAGCGTTTCTTCTGAGCCATATGAACCATAGTATGTATCCTCTCCATATATTCCATAGAGGGACATCCATTCCTTTACAATTGCCCAACAGTAAATCTTTAAACTCCAAGGGTTTTAGAGTAACTTGAGAAAGGACTTTATGAATTAATTGTAACACATCTCTATTCTTGCTACAGTTAAACTAGATGTGAATACAATTTTCTGAGTAGAAATTACATTTGCTGCAGATACCACTTCCCAGGCCAGCTTTGAGAGCTCTTTCTGCAGTCCAAATGCCGTGATGGATGATAAGCCACATGAGGGTGCTTTGCTTATTGGCAGATGGATAAGCCCATAAGCATTTGAATCTATAAGCCCACTGATTGCTCCTCCATTCCAGCTTCCATCTTCAATTGAGTTTCTTCTTAAGGGAGTTCTCCACTGTTCCTTTTGGTTTGAACTGTGAATATATCTGATTAGTAATGTATGATGTCCCACTAGTGGCTTGCATTGCTTTGGCTGGTATCCTTAGCTTTGCCATACACTACTTTGCTCTTTGAATACACCAACTGGCATCTGTAGGTGAAATGGAGAAATCATTTTGAAGAGATTCAGAAGTTTTGAGTTGTCCATTATTCAGTAAATCCTTCCACTGTGATTCCAGCCTTGTAGAATTTATGAGCCTTTCTGTTGATACCCACTCTGGCCCTGCCTGCAAAATAACCAAACCAGAAAGAATTTAGCAACAAGATTACATGATTAGCTAGAAAATCTTTGGTAGGTTTCCAATTGGATTTAACTGTATTCCATGAGTTCCACATTCTGCATACAAGTTTAGTGCCATAAGGGACGAACATTTCTGGGGACAGAAGAACATCTCTGAGTTGAAGCTTAGTCCACACTTTGTACTTCTGCAATTTAAATAAACGCACAACCCTTTTGAAGAGTAGTGCCTAGTAGTCTTCTGAATCTGTTGCTCTGCAAATCCACTTGGCAGTCATTTTGGTAGAGATAAGAGAGAGATTGAGGATGCCAAGGCCTCCTTTCTCTTTGGGTAGACAACAAGTATCCCATGAAACCTTGGAGATCTTTGGATGGTCCAAGTCTCCTCCCCATAGAAAAGATCTTGCCAGAGTAAATACCTGGTTCAACTGATATTTAGTTGGACACCAGCAAGACAATAAAAAAATTAGGGAGGGAAGCAGATAATGATTGTAAATGAAAGTGCTTGATGAGGCAGAGGCCTGATGAAACTGCCATTTACTGATTTTGAGTTTGAACTTATCCATGACCTCCGGGAGTTCTCCAATACTCCCATGTCACAGCAATGTTGTTTCCACCAAGGCAAAACATCCCTAGCATCGCTTGGTTTGCAGGTGTGGTCTTTGCAGCCAAGAAGTAATCATCCATAGCTTTGATCCATGCTTCTGTATCCTTCTCAATATCAACACCCTCTCCTTTAGAAAAAGTGATTGCATTTGTTTAAGCAATAACTTCTTCTCCTGAATCTCTGTATAGATAGCTTCATTATGAGGGTTTTCCATTATAGGAGTGATTTGAGGGTTCTCCTGATGTACCCATATATTAATGTTAATATTCATAATAACTCAAAACACTAAGGTATTTTCTGACTTAGACTTATCCACCAATCCACTACATCAACCACATGACTTTACCAATCATGACTTACCCAGTCTATTAAAATTTAACCATATGACTTAACCAATTCTGACTTCTTCAGTCCATCAAAACTCAGTCACATGACTTAACCAGTCATGAATTAGCCAGTCCATCAGAACTCAGTCACATGATTTAACACGTCATGACTTTTGTCAATCACAAGACTTAACCAGTCGTACAATTTTATTTTATTTTGAAGAAAAACAACTCAATCTTTTTATTCATAAAGACATCAAAATGTCATATAGGTATCTATAAAAATCTTTCGATGAGAAAATACAATAGAAGTTTCAACCACAACTGTGATACATATCAACTGACATGTCGTATTGTCTCTATGAGTCTGATAATGGGTATAGAAAACCATACACACTTTAGGTAGCGAATAAATTCTTTTAACCTAAAGCTCTGATACCAATTGGGAGGTCCCCAATCCCGAGAAGATTGGGGCGACTTGATAGATGGCCTTCCTTTATTCTCCTTCTCCACTCTGTTTCCACAAAGTAGAGATATGAGCAACAGAAGAGAGGAAGTCCTCTATCCATCGTGTTCGTGGTTATAAAGGTCATACACCATAAGCCAAGTTGATAAATTAAGGATTCTAATGAAAGCTACTTCCTAACATAAAGATGAAATCCCATTGATATATTAGGAATCCATAAACAATGCCTTTTTCCCCATGTTCAAGAGGCACAGTTGCCATCCAACCATAAATATGATAAGAGACTTAGTCTAAACTAACTAGAAATCTTGTGAAAAGTACCCAACTAATTGGGTCCATAGTTTTCAAGGGCACATATATTTGCGACTTCTGGACTCTTGGGACAATGAGTCTCTAATTTCTCTTCTCTTAATAAGAGGGAGTGGAGAGTTTCTTGACTAATCAAGACCACACATCCTTGACTAGCAACCTAAGCCAACCCCCACTTTCCACCCACACTTACACTTTTTAGCTTGTTTTCTAATTACTACCACGTTGTTTTACATATACAAACATTGTTCTTAATTTTCTTAACTCCATGCACAGGTTCTTTCATTCAGCCCTTCAAACATCACCAAAACATTTCTTTCTCAAACATGGTCTAATGAAGACAGTCCTATAATCCAACAAAAATGAATCTTTGAATTATTCTTAAGACTTTGCCGCTACCCGTAGACTTTCTCTATCTAACCAACAGAGCCTTTGCAAAGGATTTACTTATTTGCTAACCACAAAATGCACATACTTTCCTAGGCGCTAACCGCAAGGGAACATCTCGCTAATCGCAAGGCATTTTGCTAACAGCAAGGCATCTTGCTAACCGCAAGAGACAAAAAGAGAGCTAACAACCTCAACTTATTCTCTGCTAACCACGAAATCACCTTGCTAACCGTGAGGTCCATCTGAAAACAATATATTCTTTCAGTAATTGTCTTCTTTAAGTGATTTCTCAAACATGATTAACTAACTTCCAATATCAAACAGATACATTTTATCAAATAGTAACCATTAATCAAACAATTCTTTCTCTATTCTATGAAATCATATGCTTGTTTCTTGTGATATAATCACGTTTCTTGGATAGTTTAAGGGAATGTTCACGCTTGTCTTATCGGTCATCATGTATAACGATGCAGAATTATAAATTTGCCTTACTGGATTAGCAACACGTTCAAATATCTCTCGTGGTTGAGGTTGGATGGCTGCGACTTCCTCCGTAGACGATACCTCTGCTTGAGCTACATTTGGAGTAGTTGATGCCTTCTTTTGCACCTTTCTTGGAGGTGGAACGGCATGAGCGTCCTTCAAGCTCCGAGTCATTCGCTTCGCGGCCATCGTATTGCAAAAGACAAGGGAGAAAGTGAGAAAGAGAACTCAAGAATTTGAGAGGCAGCACGACGGTGATAGAGAAAGAGTTGATGATGGAGATCGCTTGAGGGTGAGAGCTTGAGGGAGAGATGTTGAGAGAGGAAAGATAACTCCGACGTCAAGGCAAGAGAGCTCCACTTCCGAGAGTGTGTGTCTTGAAGTAAAGGGAGAGGGGTCTTTATATACGCTCTCAAGGCAAAAATCACAAGCTAAGAATAGAGAATAGCAAAGAGATAGAAGTTTGCACATGTTCACGGCTGTATAAATAAAATTAAAAATTTTTAAAAAAATATTTTATGGACACAGATTTCGATGCGCAATTTCGAATCTCTAAGTTTAGAAGAAGCTTGGCTTCCAAGAAAATAGCTCTAAACTAAATTCCTCCTCCTCTTTTCTAAAAATACTCCTTCTTTCCTAAAAGTACTCCTCCTACTCCTTCTCTTCTAAAATTACTCCTCCTTTCCTAAAATTTCTCCTTCTTTCTTAAGGGTCAACTCTTATCTTTAGATACAGTCTTGAGGCTTAGGTTTCCTATATCAACCTATTGTTTTCAAGTGAATAAGGGTCACAATTAATGGTTCTAGAGTCTAATTTTCAATCTGATCATTCCATTAGAGTCTATTTGACTTAATAAAATGCGAACTTTAAATATTTGAAAAAATAAAAAATACTTTTATTAAAAAATGTTAGGTACATTACATTTATAGCACACTCTGCGGCCCTAGGGTCATAGAGTGCCAATGTAGAAGCTCTAAAGGGAATTTAGGCTACTGAAGGACACATACATGGGCATCATGGACATAGGAACTCTGAGGAGATTAGAGGGCACCTTATGGACCTAGGGCCATAGGGTGCCAGTGTAGAGGCTCTAGAGGGTCTTTTAAGCCATTCAAGGGCTACTACTTTGGTACCTATGGCTATAAAGATTCATCTAATTTCATAAGGGATCCTATAATCCTTGGGCCATAGGGTGGTCTCGATGTGCTTGTAGAACCATTTTGTTGGCACCCTTTGGACCTAGGGCCATAGGGAACCTCAATAACATACAAGAGACTCTATGGCCCAACGTCCATAGGGATGTATTAATATCCATCTTAACAAAATATATGTTGTTATTTTTATAGAAAATGGCACCTAAGAGAATGTCAAAGTTAGTTGATGCAACAGTCTTAACACCAAGTTCTTGGTATCTAGATTTTCACTTACCAAATGGTGGAAGTGATGAGAGGGTACATTTACTCTCTCAAGATAAAGAGCAATCACCCTTCAAAGATTGTGGGGTTGTTAAGGAGCTAAATATAGATTGTTCACATCTTGATATGTCTCCATGTCTTGGAGTAAAGATACTGAACGGTGATTCCTACTTGTTGGAGCATGTGGCCTTTGCTCAAGTCTTGGTGAAGTTTACAGGGGATGGACTGTCAATGTCAAAATCAGGGTGGGTAGATCTTGCAGAGGAAAATCTTACTGAGAACTTCATAGACATATTTATTGATGCCTTCAAGAAAGTCACTCAGTATTTGGGTACAATGAGCAACATTAAGAAGAATAAGAAGAGAAAGAATAAAGATATAGGTAAAGTAAGTCAAGCTAAGACTCTCAAGGATAGTGAGAATCCCTCACTTGGAGAAAATAGTACGGATGTGGCCCAAGAAGATCTTTCAATTATACCCTTAGAGACTCAACAAGCAGGACATGTCAGTGTACCGATAACCCCCATAATTGAACCCCGTTTGTGGCAACGGTCATGGACTCAACCTCCTTAGTTGTGATGAACTCTATTGTCCAACCAAAAGAAAAAGGTCTTGAAAAAGAAGTTGAAAAAAATTCTAAGAGTGGGTTGGATAGATATGTTGAAATTACACACTATTTTAACTTTGAAGTGCAATTTATCCAATTGATCCCAGTCGATCAATGCAACCTTGCACCAGAAGCCTACAAATGTAGACCCTTGTCAGATATATATGTGAAATACCTTTTGAAGTAGTTTGCAGGGCAGTCTAGACTAGTCATTACTCTAGCAGACCTGATGACGTAAAATCCTTTGTCATAAAATCTAATATCTAACCAACCCAAATGATTTTCTCATATTAAATTGATCACTTAATGTGGGAGAATAAACGGGAACAAGTGTTAAGATATAGATATGTGCTTATAGATCTATCTCAACACGGGGCCAATGGTAAAGGGGCCCAAATGAGAGATGGTCTATCAAAGAGCAAGGCTAACCAATGGAGTATAAGACCTTAGGGTTAGCTTCATTGAAGACCTCCAATAATGTGTGTAAAAGTCCTTTGACCTTAGGTAAGCTAGGGCTGAGCTTGAGGCGGGAACCCGGCCCAAGATCGAGGTGCTTGTCGTGCTTAAGGTGCTGGTCGTGCTTGAGGTGCTTGATTAAGGTGCTTGAGGTGCTTGACCTGCTACATGCTTGAGGTGCTTGACTTGCTACTTGATTAAGGTGCTCGAGGTGCTTTGACATGCTTGCCTGAGATGCTTGTGGGAACACCCCTAGTTCAAGTGCATTTTCATGCTTGATGACTAAGGTGCTTGAGCACCAAAAGTCAAAAGTATCCCTACAAGAGGGGGGGCGAGCCCTTTTCCGAGGGGATAGAGAGAGAACACACACTCACACACACAAGGAAGGCCCAAGCTTGAAGAGGCAACAAGGACACATGTCAGGCCCCTACCTATGTTACCTTCATGAGATGCCTGAAACCTATTGGTTGGCCACCCAAGGGGTCCAATAGTAATTTAGGAGATTTAATTAATTGATTTAGCATTTATCTAGCCCTCTCTCTCAAAGGGGAAAGGGGGACACTTGTCTCTAGGCTACCCCTACTGCTTGTAATGCCTCCTGCTCATGATTGGCTAGGCCTGGAGGGGTCCAATGAGCTTCAAGCATGAGCTACAACGGGGGGTCGACCCAAGCAAGCTAGGGGTTTCTTAGGGGGTATACTTACCCACACACACTTACAAACACTCTCATTGTGTGCTATGCAAAGTGCAAGAGCTCCCTCTCCAAGAAAGTAGAGGTTGAGAGCCTACACCAACACTCTTGGCTATGGAGTGCAAATCCAACCAAGAGCCATGCTTCAATTCTTAAGCTTGCCATCTCCTTCTTCTTCATTACTATGCTATTATGTATGCTAGCAACAAGAGTATGATAAGCGAGGAACTAATTCTTTCTCCTACGAAATGTTTCTTCTTCCTCTTCCCTACCCTCATTCCCTGCTAGCTCTCTCCACCTTCGAAGGTGTTTGAGGTCTTGGGACTGAGGCTTGGGATAGTTAAAGCTTTCTTCAAGTTTATGTTATGTTTGTGATGCATGAAGCTTTCCATCTTCATTGCATCACCTAGGTCATAAGGAACACAAAGATTGTATTGTAACAAGTCTCTCTTAATGGGAGAAATCATAATACAAATGCCTATTGGAGGGGGGACCGGCTCCACATAAATCCGGTCCTCAACTGTTGTCATGTTCTCTAAATTCTCTCTCTTGCAAAAGTATTGTTCATGCCAAGTTAACTAATTGCTATGATTATGTTGCTATCCTCAATTATGTTCATCCGTTATGCTCACAAAGTTATTTCACAAAAGTACTCTCATTAATTTCCGCTACTCTCAAGTTAAATAGGCCAATTCCATTACATCCTTTACAAAACTGCCTTTCCAAACAGCTGAAGTGCATGGAGACAAGCTAGCTACATACCACTATTGGATTCTCTCTGGCCAACATTCCATCATAGCAGCAAGATGTTTCTACACAACAAGAGCACTAAGTATGCTTCCATGCAAGAGTTCTACAATTTTAGAACTGCAAGGATAGTGGTAGTTGCTCCCAAAGAGGTTGTTGTTTGAATATCCAAAATGGAGAACATGGAGCGAATAACAGCATTGAAGCACCAACCTTATGTGGAGGTCTTAAAGCATGGTTGTAGTCAGTGGATTGCCTACTCTTAACCAACAAAACCCAAGGCAGGAGTTCCTATCGGTCATGTGATGCAAGCACCTTGGGATGTAAGTTTCACTTCCCTATGCTCATTTTCTTTACAAATACGTCTTGAAATAAAGTTATTTTCTTTTTTGTTTATTTTTAAGGCCTTTGTAAATGTAGCAAACATCATGTTTAACCATCAATCATTTGCCAATATAGAAGGGTACATGGTCATGTATGATGATGAAATCAGCAACCAATGATTAAACATCTCGAAGAAGTATCGGGCATCAGCTACTCATGGGAAATAGCTATGCATAACAACCTTCAAATGCATAAAAGGTTTAGAAGATAGTTGATGTCATGTTACTACAATAGGAGTTGATTAAAGAGAACATATGCTTATTGAGGCAACCACATTAAGCAAGCATGCTCAACCTCTCTACGTGTGCAATGAACTTAAAGCACAACAAGGTTTTTGTGGCTCAAATGTTGATGGTGTTTAAAGAGCTAGATCCATCAGCAGCACTTACCTCATGGGAAGAATGTAATTCTTATTATAACATTGCAGATGAAATCTACAAATCTCTCTTCACGAGCGGTACTCGATGGCTTAATATTGAGCTACAAAACGCAAAGGAGAAACATCAATTTCCAAAAATCACCAAGGGATATGTACAATGGATCATTCCACAAAAGAATGGCGCTTGTAATTTGCACTTCACTTTACCATGGACAATCAAGTGCATTGGAAATAATTTGGAAGGCATTGAGTTTTTTTGCAGTGAGAATAGCTCTACAATTCATGTTGGTGTCTGTATCATAGATACAACACACAAATTTCTTATATCTAGTGGTTGGAGTGCTATCCAATTTGGTAAATTAATTCATGGATTATGTGGGGTGGCACATGAACCATCAGAGTTTTTAATTGCTGGCTTAGTCAAGTATCAACATGATGCCTCCCTAGACAAGGCAATTTCTAAAAAAGATAGATGTGGTATGAAATGCATGTTCTATCTTTGAGCTCCTTAATAGCATCAGAGACTGTTCAAACATGTACTCTTCGTGAAGTACTTTTTGGAGTTTGGACATTCTTTAGTCAAGGAGAGCAATACACCAATTATTCTAGTATTAAAGAGTCATTGTTGCAGCCAATGCATTCTCTCTGCATCAATGACAACGAGTATGATGTTGTGACCACAGGCAAAGCCTTTTTTGTGCGTCATGAAATCAAATGCATATGTGCCAAATAAGGTGATCAAGTAAGACATCTTCTCATTAAGCTATGGAATTAAAGAGACACTACAACAACAGAGAAAGGTAATATTAATTGCATGTATCGATGATCAAATGATGCAATTGGAAGTTCTTTGTCATTCCACAGTGGATGAAGACTTTGATCTTAGAAGGTGGGCAAGTGTAGATACCACAAAGATAGTCAATGCCAAGGAGTCACAGAAAGAAGAAATTGAAGAACCGTTGGATACAAGTGTTGATGACATTCTAGAAAGTCTACACGAAACAAATTAAGCTAGCCGTCCATGATATTACATAATTGATGCTTAGATTATTATATTTATCATTTTATCTTATTTTTTCTATTTTAAATGCACCCATGTTGTCCAAAACATTGATATTTAGTTTTTTCTTTTTCTCAATTTATTTGAAAATGTCAACTTGTGAGTTTGAGTTTTTCACAATAAGTGGATTGAGGCAAACAGCACCCTACATACATATGGTAATAAGATACATTATGTAATACTTTAATTTAAGTGAACATAAGATGTTTATTATAATCCATTTATAGTGAGTCGGATAAAGCTATGGGTTTGGTTAGAACACCCTATGACTTGAGAATTATAGAGTTCTATGTAGACATGTCCCCTGATGGCCTTAGGGCCATAGGATCCCCCAAAAACATTTGGACTACCCTACAACCTTAATGCCATAGGGTGATGACATATAATCTCTAGAAGGGCACATGACATTTGGGATACCCTATGACCTTAGTTCCATGGGGTGCAAATCGCTTGGCTCTCTATGGATACACCTCACAACATATCACATGACACCCTAAGGCCTTCAAGCCATAGGGTGGTTATTCTAGCTCGCCTTAAGACTGTTTGAGAGTCTCAAAAAAATTGTCCATTGGCCTAACTATCTTGCTAAAGATCTTAGGGTCATAGTGTGTTGATTCTAGACCAAACTTATGGGAGAAGATATGCCAACTTATTGCCTTGGAATCATAGGGTTCATATACAATAGGGACATAGATTCCCTAGCTTGTGATTAAGGTTTTAATATTCTAGTGAGAATAGAATGAACTTAAAAATCCATAAAGCTTTTTTGTTTGTAAAATTACGAAATGAGAGTGTGAATAGCTAATTTATATTCATCTTAAATTATATTTTAAGTTGAGTGTAAATTCTTTTATTGTGAACTGATCGTGTACGCGTTTAAAATAATTATCTTTGTATTCCAAATAGCTAGATTAAATGTATATTCATTATTTGTTAGATATGTCAATTACTTGCCTAAACAATGAACATCAAGTATCACAATCCACATGGTTTATAAAGCATTTGTTTGTTGGTTTATGTGAAGATCTAATTCTTTGATTGCAATAGGATTTTATTCAAAGATAGAAAGCCTGAGTATCTTGGTTAGAACTATGGTTTTGTTTTTCTTTTGGATGATGTATAGAATTAAAATGGATATCTTGTATTTGTTTTAATAAAGGGACGCTAGGACTAGTATAGTTTTTTAGCTTGTCTTACAGCAATTAGAACAGTGTATTAAGGTTTATTGCAAAGCAATGGTTGTATAATGTATGAGAATTGTTTAAGTTTGTAGATTGGATTGTATATTTAGTGGCTAGATCCAAGACAAGCAAATGCATTGAAGTGCAAAGCTTAAATCTATTAATGAACTTTGTGGATGTGTTTGCACTTTTAAAAAAGTTCCTTTTTAATTTTGTGACCTTGATTAGTTTCTTGAGGATGTTTTTCTAACATATTCAAGATGTGCCACCCTTTCAATTCTTTTAAAACTTCTAGCTTTCAATAATTTTGAGGATTCTGTCAGACAACCAAATTTACATAAGTGGTTATTAATAACATTGAGAAAAGTAAATGTGTTATCAAATTTAATAATATACAAAATAATTTTTTGTGATCATGTGACGAGACTTGGCAATCTATCTATTGTTTAAAATGAGCACCTTAAAAACTATTGTTGGTTCTCTTTTCAATGCTTCCCTTTGCACTTTAGAAACTATGGTTAATATTATTTGTACCCTTCCCTTTCCATAAGTACATAGATTATTGTTCAATTCCAGAATCCTTTTATAGTATACACTTGAGAAGGAACCTATGGTCTTGAGGCCATAAGGGTAGCATGCTTTAGCTTTTTATGTAGTCTTCAAGATATGTATTAATAGAATCACATGTTTTTAGCTTATTTGGGTGTCTTGTGTGATGGTCCAGGTGACACTTAAGAAGCAAAGAGAAATAGGATCTATGTAACACCACGGGCTATTATATTCAAAGAATACCATGTTATGGTCCTAAACCCATACAATGGGTACCCTATTGCCCTTGGCCATAGAGTCCCAACATAGATCACCTACAAATATAGTTCAGCAACCAATCACCTTGGGGCCATTGAGTACTCTTTGCTTGTAATACATTAAGATGTTAAAGGACACCTTTGTCACCCTATGGCCGTAAGTCCAAAGGGTTGTCTAACTATGATATATGTTATAAACCCTTATGGACCTTGGTCCTTAGGGTTCTAATATATCAATACATAAAAAATAGGCTACAATACCTAGGCTCAAAACAAAGCATGTTATGGTCATAAAAATCATATAGAGGGTACCCTCTATGGTTCCACAACCAAAGGGTGTCAACATAGATGCTCCATAAGGGCACATTACCCTTGGGGCCATTGGATACTTTTCATGTGTATTATGTTATTCTCTTAATGAGCACCTTGGCCACCCTATGGTCTTAGGGCGATAAGGCTCCAACAAACATAGAAGACACCCTTTTTCCTTAGGATCTACATAGTGCTAAGTAAATAGGCAAAAGAGTTGTTTCACTTAATTATATCATATGGTCCAAAGGCTATAGATTAGTTCTTTTCATGTTTGAAGTACTCCATAAATGCTATGTAGCCTTAGTGCCATATAGTGGTACATACAAAAACCACCCTATGGCCTTAGGAACATAGGGTGCTACATGCAAAAAGTACCCTACAATGTTGAGGTTATAAAGTTCTCTTTTTTATATCTACAAAAGTTACCCTATGTTAACTACTTATGGACACCTTATCACCTTTGATGAACGCCTTATCACTTTATTTGAAGCATGGACAAGGCTTGTCGATCATATAGGTGTGTAGGTGATCGTCGCGATGAGAGGTGCACCATTTATCTCATTTTTACATTATTTTTGCTATGACCCCGGCCACTCTGGGCTCCCATGTGTCAAAGGGTCAAATTCATATAAAAGGTCCATTTCGACCTAAAATCCTCATTCTGGAGGTGCATGCTAAAGAAGTGCTCTTGCTCTACCTCTACCTTCTTCTCCATCGTGTGCTCACCAGTGTGTGTGTGTGTGTGTGTGTGCGTGTGCGTGCGCGCGCTTGAGAGAGAGAGAGAGAGAGAGAGAGAGAGAGAGAGAGAGAGAGAGAGAGAGAGAGAGTGTGTGTGTGTGAGAGAGAGAGAGAGAGATCGAGCGTTGTGATGGCATCGGCAGTGCAGCAAGGAGGTGGCTCCCTCTTCTTTGCAGCACGGAGTACTTCACGAAGACAAGCGTAGAGCGGTGAGTGACACAACATTGGCCCCTTTGAGCTTACTAGGATAGTTTGGTTGTGTACTTGCAGCCATTTGTGGCTCTCACACAATGTTTGGTAAGTCCCCAACCTCCGACACGTACAGTAAAAGCACACATTTTTTGTGCCGCTTCCAAGGATTGCCCTGCACCAAGCTCAAAAGGAGCACTCTCTGCTACCCCCTGAATTCATTTCTGTCCTTTTTGGTTTATTCTTAGTTTTGATTAGATTTATTAGTGCTACAATGTGCTAGAGCTAGTGATGAGTAAGTCATCAGCTACATTATTCATGAAGTAGAAGCTTGTCAAAACATAATGCAATGAATGGAATCTCAATATGTCAAATATACCCAATTTGAGCAGTCTCCTAACATAATTTTCCGTCAATGTCTACTCCCATGTTATCCGGACCCATGTCATATTATTTGATAATCTTGCAAGTTCATAATTTATGAAAATTCGGCAGCATCTCCCTTGTATTTTGAATAAGGTTTCAAAAAATCTCCAACAAACTATACCATCTCACCAAGAGACCCTCACAGGAGGATTAAGGTCCAAGTTACCTTACCGTAATGCTTATAAAAGTCCAAGTTGCCTTACCATATAAAGCTCCCATGTTACCTTACCATACAAAGTAGAAGACTTCAATGTTTTGTTCTAAGCAGAAGACTTCAATGTTTTTTCATCATTCTTCATACAGAGCCACCTGATAGTGTATCTTGAGAATTTTGATCCATGGTACATCAATTACCCTCCTTTTGATGAGTCAGAAATGCTAGTTCCATAAAAAATTCCCCAGCCGGATGCTTGTACTGAGATTTTTCTCCAAAAAACCTAATCATAATGCCGATGCTATGTTCAAATAAGCCATATCATTATTTTTTAAGTTCAATCATTATCCCTTATTCTATGATTCATCCTAAAAAGATAAGGCAAATTCATGTTCCAATATTATCTATAAGATTGTCATCATAAGCCAAAAATTCACTCCAAGCATTAATGAAAGTATTTAACATTTCTGTTGACAGACAAACTGCATGTCCAATAAATCCATTTTACCCTATTATTTACCAAAACTGTTGAATGACAACAAGCCAAATATCCTAGTAGGCATTAGAGCCTACCTGATCGTTCGAAGTGGTCATTTCAAGATGAATTTGCAAGTAGTTCTTGCAAATTGTATGCTGAATATGGGAAAAATCTTTGATGTATGTGTGTATGTCCTGCTCCCATATCTCAAAACTCCCAATTGGTCTCTATTGAAGCATGTTGCGGAAGAGTTCACACCATAGCGGTAACCTTTTGAACACTCTGTATATTGATGATAGTTCAATCAAAACCTTGCAAAATGAAGTTAATTCAGGTAGAGAACCATAATCAAGAGGTTACAAGGCTAACACAGTAGCAACGTCTTCACATGAAAGCATCAATGAACACCGCCATTTAGGTAATCAAGGGCCAGATGCAAGCAAAGAGTTTGTCAGCACATTGGGAATTAGTTCGAGCATGGACAAAGGCATGATGAGGTCTCCTATGATCCTTCAAATGGGAAAGAAAGGGAAAAACAGAATCTGGCCAATATGCAAGATCTTACTCAGAGACCTTGTTTTATGAAGTCTCGGCCTGCTACCCTCTGTGTATGCCAGCATGTGTGTGTGTGTGTGTGTGTGTGTGTGTGTGTGTGTATGTAAGAGGGGGAGAGAGAGATCATACCATGCCACAAGCAGCCAAGGCCAACACGATGCAACTTGATTTTCTCGCCGACAACCATCACGGTTAAGACGGATCAAGGCCACTAGCAAGGTGAGGAAAAGTGTGTGTACTGGAAAGGCAACTATAAAAACATACGCCCTAGGGTTTCTTGTAAACAGTAATCTCGCAAGCTATGAGTGGACGAGGCAGAGAAGAGTTGAAACACGCTACATTGTTGTGGAGCAGTGGTCACAGAGATTATGTGTGTGTGTGTGTGTTGAGATGTATCACCTGGGTGGCATTAAAGCATGATGAGGGGGCTGCAGATCCACTCCTCACAAGGCGGATGTACCACATGTAACGAGCGCCATTGGAGTGAAGGGTAAGAGATGGGATTGCAACTCGACAAGATAGGATTGCAACAAGAGGCCATCAAAGTAATGCAAACTGCTGTATGGAACAAGTGTGCAGGGATATTTAAGTGTTTATAGAATCTCTAAGTTAAGGATATAGTACTCCACATTCAAGTCTCGAATTGTGAGGCAATTTGTCCTTGAATAGCATCGCTATCCCTTCATTAACGGAGAGTCTGTTCATACCAATAGGGACTCCATCTTAGAACAGGAGAATTGATATGCATTGAAGCCTCCAAGGGACTTAGGAGGTGGGCTAGTAAGGAGAGTGCCACACGAGAAAGCGAGAAACTCCCAATTGTGCCAAGACACTATCGTCAAGATAAGTGTGTGTGTGTGTGTGTTGCCCTCCCCCATCCCAGAGGAGAGATCCACTTGGTGGAGGATGGTCCACCAAGTGGAACAATCCCCAACCGATTGTAGTACATGCTTCCTAAAAATTTCCATGTCGATAGCTCATTCACTTGTACTGCTTTACAAAGGGTTTAAATGTGCGCATATCCATCAATAACGTGTTGAACAGGGTGTAGATGTAACAATACCCAATTGTTGTATGATAAAAGGGGTCCATGGAGGAGAGTATGGTTTAGATGCATGAATACCCATCCGTAATGTGTTGAGCAGGGTTTAGATGTAATAATACCCAATTGTTGTTTACTAAAAGGGGTCCTCCAGAGAGGAGAGTATGGTACTATGAAACCTACATACCTGTCATCTCATGCTTTTGGCTGATGTGTCACCTCAATTTTTTGAACTATGTCATCATCGTGATTCCTATACAATACTCCGATCTTGCAAGGTAAAAACCATTTGAAATGCCACACCTGCTCAAGGGTGGATAATGATTACAGTATATGGATTATATGTAAGTCTGTAGGTACTTGATCAATTTAGGAGCTGAGAGCCCCAACCCATCCCTTTGGATTGGGTGGATCAAGCTAGTAATAATATAATTTGTATCAACTTGACTAATTAAGGAGCTAAAGAGCTCTAACCCATCCCATTGGATTAGGTGAGTCAAGCTATTAATAGACATTAAGTGCTCCAATTTCTAGGGAATAATTATACAAGAGAGCCGCCAATCCAATTCTTAGGGTATGAATAGCCATACCATGATAGCCGTTTGATTGAAGTCAGGATAAATTGGAGTAGCTAAATTATTACTTAATATATTATCTAATTCCAATTGTTAAGTATGGCACTAGTCCGACCAAAGACTAGTAGGGAAAGAAGAGTGTGTGTTTAAGTGTGAAAATCCCTTCATAATTGAACCATACTTAGACAATTGTATTAAATAATATATTAAATAACAATATTTTAAAACAAAATGTCTAACACGCAATTAATATTTCAATACAACATTCTGTATCTAATGGATAATACAGTTATTTAGATCAGAAATTTGATCTTTGATCATTACAAATTGATATCTTAATGTTGTATCTCTGTGTGTCCACCCTTTGGGATGAGCTTCCACTACATCTACATGGAAAGGATCCAGCTATTACTTGCATCCATACAAAAACATTCAATTAGGAATGGCTATGTTTGTGCGTTTTGCAAGTGTTGACATTGGATCCAGTTGTCATCCATGTCACACCTGTAGACCTAGTTTACAGCTTACCCTTAGGATTGACTATTAAGTTAGGATTTCAAGTAAGATAACCTCTGAATGTATATGCATGTGTACCCCAATACTCATCGAGCTCTCTCAAAAAAACCCCTAGTGTCGATTACCATATTTGATGCAAATACCTATGTATTTATGGGTTATCGATCAATATAGAACGCTTAGCAAAAATTGGACAGCACCTCCTTTGTAATTTGAGTAATATTTCAAAAGACTCAGTTTATGCCATCTCCCAACGAGATCCTCCACAGGAGGTTTTATGGATTTAAGAACAAAAATATATATCTCATGTATAAAAAACTAGCAGTATATCCCATGTTACTAGCTCAAAAATATGATAGCATCCTCAAAACATATTAGAGACTAACATCTTGTTTGTATCTCGAAAAGGATTCCGAAAAACATATCCTCAATTCTTTATATGTTTATATGTATTGATAACTGATCCCAAGAATAACAAACACCTGTAGTATCATAAACACCTTGTAAGACTATGTCCATTCGCAAAGATAATTACTATCCCTTACCTTCGATGGTAGCTTAAAAATTCGGTATTCTCAAGGTTTTACTTGATGAGTAAGTCATCAGCTACATTATTCATGAAGTAGAAGCTTGTCAAAACATAATGCAATGAATGGAATCTCAATATGTCAAATATACCCAATTTGAGCAGTCTCCTAACATAATTTTCCATCAATGTCTACTCCCATGTTATCCAGACCCATGTCATATTATTTGATAATCTTGCAAGTTCATAATTTATGAAAATTCGGCAGCATCTCTTGTATTTTGAATAAGGTTTCAAAAAATCTCCAACAAACTATACCATCTCACCAAGAGACCCTCACAGGAGGATTAAGGTCCAAGTTACCTTACCATAATGCTTATAGAAGTCCAAGTTACCTTACCATAGAGAGCTCCCAAGTTACCTTACCATACAAAGTAGAAGACTTCAATGTTTTGTTCTAAGCAGAAGACTTCAATGTTTTTTTCATCATTCTTCATACAGATCCACCCGACAGTGTATCTTGAGAATTTTGATCTATGGTACATCAATTACCCTCCTTTTGATGAGTCAGAAATGCTAGTTCCATAAAAAATTCCCCAGTCGGATGCTTGTTTACTGAGATTTTTCTCCAAAAAACCTTAATCATAATGCCGATGCTATGTTCAAATAACCATATCATTATTTTTTAAGTTCAATCATTATCCCTTATTCTATGATTCATCCTAAAAAGATAAGGCAAAATCATGTTCCGATATTATCTATAAGATTGTCATCATAAGCCAAAAATTCACTCCAAGCATTAATGAAAGTATTCAACATTTCTGTTGACAGACAAACTGCATGCCCAATAATTCCATTTTACCCTATTATTTACCAAAACAGTTGAATGACAACAATCCAAATATCCCAATAGGCATTAGAGCCTACCTGATCATTCGAAGTGGTCATTGCAAGATGAATTTGCAAGTTTGAGAGTTCTTGCTCTGTCCAGCAAATCGTATGCCAAATATGGGCAAAATCTTTGATGTATGTGTGTACGTCCTGCTCCCATATCTCACAACTCCCAATTGGTCTCTATTGAAGCATGTTGCAGAAGAGTTCACACCATAGCAGTAAACTTTTGAACACTCTATATATTGGTGATAGTTCAATCAAAACCTTGCAAAATGAAGTTGATTTAGGTAGAGAACCATAATCAAGAGGTTACAGGGCTAACACAGTAGCAATGTCTTCACATGAAAGCATCAATGAACACCGCCATTTAGGTAATCAAGGGCCAGATGCAAGCAAAGAGTTTGTCAGCACATTGGGAATTAGTTCGAGCATGGGCAAAGGCATGTTGAGGTCTCCTATGATCCTTCAAATGGGAAAGAGAGGAAAAAACAGAATCTGGCCAATATGCAAGATCTTACTCAGAGACCTTGTTTTATGAAGTCTCGGCCTGCTGCACCCTTTGTGTACGCCAGCATGTGTGTGTGTGTGTGTGTGTGTGTGTGTGTGTGCGTGTGTGTGTGTGTGTGTGTGTGTGTGTGTGTGTGTGTGTGTGTGTGTGTGTGTGTGTGTGTGTGTGTGTGTGTGTGTGTGTGTGTGTAAGAGGGGGAGAGAGAGATCATACCATGCCACAAGCGGCCAAGGCCAACACGATGCAGCGGTTGATTTTCTCGCCAACAACCATCACGGTTACGACGGATCAAGGCCCCCAGCAAGGTGAGAAAAAGTGGGTGTACTGGAGGGGCTACTGTAAAAACATACGCCTTGAGGGTTGCTTGGAAACAGTAATCTCGCAAGCTATGAGTGGACGAGGCGGAGAAGAGTTGAAACACGCTACATTGTTGTGGAGCAGCAGTCACAGAGATTATGTGTGTGTGTGTGTGTGTGTGTGTGTGTGTGTGTGTGTGTGTGTGTGTGTTGAGATGTATCACCCGGGCAGCATTAAAGCATGACAAGGGGTCTGCAGATCCACTCCTCACAAGGCGGATGTACCACATGTAACGAGCGTCATCGTGTGTGAAGGCTGAGAGATGAGAGTGTGAATAGCTAAGTTGGAATCATCTTAAATTATATTTCAGGTTGAGTGTAAATTCTTTTATTGTGAACTGATGGTGTACGCGTTTCAACTAATTATCTTTGTATTAGCTAGATTAAATGAATATTCAACATTTGTTAGATATGTCAGATACATGCGTAGATAATGAACATCAAGTATCAAAGCGCACGTGGTTTATAAAGCATTTGTTTATTGGTTTATGTGAAGATCTAATTCTTTGATTACAACAGGGTTTTATTCAAAGATAGAAAGTCTGAGTATCTTGCAGAACTATGGTTTTGTTTTTCTTTTGGATGATGTATACAATTAAAATGGATATCTTGAATTTGTATTAATAAAAAGAAGCTAGGACTAGTATAGTTTTTTAGCTTGTCTTATAGCAATTAGAACATTGTATCAAGGTTTATTGCAAAGCAATGGTTGTATGATGTATGAGAATTATTTAAGTTTGTAAATTGGATTGTATATTTAGTGGTTAGATCTAAGATAAGCAAATGCATTTGAGTGCAAAGATTAAACCTATTAATGACCTTTGTGCATGTGTTTGCACTTTTAAAAAGTTTCCTTTTTAATTTTGTGACCTTGATTAATTTCTTAAGAATGTTTTTCTAACATATTAAATATGTACCACCCTTTCAAATCTTTTAAAACTTCTAGCATTCAATACTTTTGAGGATTCTGTCAAACAACCAAATATACATAAGTGGTTATTAATAACATTGAGAAAAGTAAATGTGTTATCAAATTTAATAATATATAAAATAATTCATGTGACTTTAAATTCAAGAAAAACATGAAATTGAAGACTTGGCAATCTATCTATTATTTAAAACGATAACCTAAAGTACTATTGTTGGTTCTCTTTTCAATGCTCCCCTTTGCACTTTAAAAACTATTGTTAATATCATTTGTACCCTTTCCTTTCCATAACTATATAGGTTATTGTTTAATTCCAAATTCCTTTTATAGTATACACTTCTGAAGGACCCTATGGTCTTGAGGCCATAAGGGTAGCATAGTTTAGCTTTTTATGTAGTCTTCGAGATATGTATTAATAGTACACATGTTTTTAGTTTATTTGGGTGTCTTGTGTGATGGTCCAAGGGACACTTAAGAAGCAAAGAGAAATAGGATCTATATAACACTACGGGCTATTATGTTCAAAGAATACCATGCTATGGTCATAAAACCATACAATGGGTACCCTATTGCCCTTGGTCATAGAGTCCCAATATAGATCGCTTACAGATATAGTTCGGTCACCAATGGCCTTGGGCCATTGAGTACTCTTTGCTTGTAGTACATTAGGATGTTAAAAGGCACTTTTGTCACCCTATGGCCATAAGTCCATAGGGTTTTCTAACTATGATCTCTGCTATTATGAACCCTTGTGGCCCTTGGTCCTTAGGGTTCTAATCAATACATAAAAATAAGACTACAATACCTTAGGCTTAAAACAAAGCATGTTATGGTCATAAAAATCATATAGAGGGTACCCTCTATGGTTCCACAACCAAAGGGTGTCAACATGGATGCTCTAGAAGGACACTTAGTCCACCATTATCCTTGGGGACATTGGATACTTTTCATATGTATTATGTTATTCTTTTAATGGGCACCTTGGCCACCCTATGGTCTTAGGGCAATAAGGCTCCAACAAACATAGAAGGCACCCTTTTTCCTTAGGATCTACATAATGCTAAGTAAATAGGCAAACGAGTTGTTTCACTAAATTATATCATATGGTCGAAAGGCTTAGATTAGTTTTTTTTTCATGTTTAAAGTACTCCATAAACGCTATGTGGCATTAGTGCCATATAGTGGTACATACGAAAACCACCCTATGGCTTGTCGGTCATGGAACGGGCTTGTCAGTCATATAGCTATGTAGAGGTGATCGCCGCGTGAGAGGCGTACCACTTTTCTCATTTTTATATTATTTTTAATATGACCGGCCACTATGGGCTCCTATGTAAGGATGGGTCAAATTCATATAGAAGGTCCATTTTGACCTAAAATCCTCATTTTGGAGGTGCATGCTAAAGAAATGCTCTACCTCTACCTCTACCTTCTTCTACATCGTGTGCTCATGAGTGTGTGTTGGGGTGTATGCAAGATCAAGTGTACCCAGTTTTGGTAGTTTATGCAGGTTTAGATTGCAAAAAAGAAAGCTTTTTATGCAAATGTTATTGCATGACACCCTAGCTATACTCATTTCTACGAGCCAAGAATTGGTGGCCACAAAAAGGCATAAGTAATCTATACTACACTAATCGAGAGAGGGATTCAAGCCCCCCCTCCCTGCCACATGTCAACACCTACTTGCTCCGGCACCAGTAGGCAGTGTGTCTGCAGACTCTGCACACGAACAGTGAGATAGCGAGAGCGCGTGCCGCCGGACTCCGGAGTTGGGAGGAGATATTTAATCTCTCTCTCTCTCTCTCTCTCTCTCTCTCTCTCTCTCTCTCTCTCTCTTTTTCTTTTTCTTTTGTTTGCTTGCATCGCGTCGCCTAGGACTGGGGCTGTTGTGATGCCTTGCACATGTGAACAACGATAAGTGCAAGGAATATAGTCAGCAGCACTCTCGATAGAAGTGGGATAGCCTAGGAGAGGTCACAAGTGGGACAGTGCTGTGAAGCAGCATGCTGTCAACCAGGCACACTGGAGCTCTTGAATAGTGTCATCGAACAACGGGTAAAGTACTCACATGGTTCATGAGCAATGGCAACCTTCAGAAGCAGTCGAGAAGCCCCAACCCAAGTAGGATGAGACAAGCTCGCTACACATGGCCATTCTCTCTCTCTCTCTCTCTCTCTCTCTCTCTCTCTCTCTCTCTCTCTCTCTCTCTCTCTCTCTCGCTACGGGGGAGTTCATGAGATGAGCTGCTCCGAATGGAACATGGATGAGATCTCATATTCTAAGCCTAGGATGGGACTCCGGCCATCGTCATGGGAGACTTTTTTTTTGTTAGAGCAAGGCCAACCTGCAGAAGGTGAAGAGCCTGCCTACGAGTTGGGATCAGAGCTGAAGAGACGGGGGGAGAGAGAGAGAGAGAGAGAGAGAGAGAGAGAGAGAGAGAGAGAGAGAGAGAGAGAGAGAGAGAGAGAGAGAGAGAGAGAGAGAGATCTTCAAATAGCTTTTGATCTTTTTTGGCTTAAACCTTCAACAGTGGTGGCAGAGCAGCTGAGGGCCGGTGACAGAGGGAAGCAACTATGGTGGTTGAGTGGGAATAGGGTAGGGTACACAAATGTGTTTCCTCCAATATTGGAAGTCCTCTCGCTCTATCTCTCTCATATACACACAAACAGCTGAGTACAAGGGTTGTGTCAATGTGAGACTTAAGGGTTTTCTTTTCTTTTGGGGGGACATTGCAAGCTATATCCATGTCGCAATCTCAACCTTACATTGCTTAATCTCTCAATTCATGGAAACCACTTTCTTCTGATCACGGTATATGTGCCTTCTTGCAATCGATATGAGGACGTCTTGCTTGGAAATGCCTTGGTGGACATGTATGCCAAAAGTTGCGTACATCAAAAAGCACAAAAGTGCTTGGGGAGCTTCCTATCTAGGATGTAGTCTCTTTGAACGCATTGATTGTGAGTTAGGGCCAGTAAGGGTAGGATGCAAAAGCTTTGGGCTGTTTTCAGCCAAGAGCAAAGTGAGGGCATCTCTCTAGAAAGCACAAAGAGTGCTTGAAGAGCTTTCTAGTCCAGAATGTCGACTCCTAGGAGCGAAGCAAGGAATCGCTTTAGATGCAATCGCCTACAAATTGCATCTTGAAGTCATGTCCACGTGAGGGGGCTATTTAAAAAAGACGTCATGCTTGGCATGCCCGTTCAGAGAGATGCAATCCTCTATACATTGCATCTTAAAGGCATGTATAGGTGAGGTGGGTCTTTAAAAAAGGTGTTGTGCTTGGCAATGCCTAAGAAAGACAAGGCAAGATGCAAAAGCTCTCAGTTGTTTTCAGCCGATGGGAATTGAGGGCATCTATATATCTTGCAAAGCCTACAACAAAGAGCCCAACACAGATCATCAATAAAAAGACAAAACATATCCTTTCCCACATCCTCATACATGCATTGCTTAAGCTCCTTGGGCTCTTCAGATTTTTCATTTGAGAGTTTCTAAATATTGATAATGTATTCAACATAAGGACGAATAAGAGAATTTAAGTATTCGTAAATATTTCACTCTACCTTTAAGCTTTATCTTTTAAGTAGTTGTGTTGTTGTATGCAAATGCTACTATGGCCCTCCCTCCAACCACGTGGGAAGAGGTTCCTTTGACCAGCGATGCTCGCTACAACCCCAGTGACATAGCAAATGTGTGCACAGAGAGAGAGAGAGAGAGAGAGAGAGAGAGAGAAGAAGAAGAAGAAGAAGAAGAAGAAAAGAATTTTAGCATCGTAGGAAACTACATTCCAGATCTAAGCCTCTCTTGCGTGGTGCTCGTTGTGAGCTGCCTGCTTGAGTCTACCTCTAATCCGTTTGGAGAGAGAGAGAGAGAGAGAGAGAGAGAGAGAGAGAGCACTACAGTGTTCAACAAAAATTATTTTGGCAAATATTTCCTGTTTATTGATTTTCAAGAGAAAATTGTGAAAATTAAAGCAAATTCTAACCAATTTAAAACACTATTTCCTTCAAAAGCTAGGCGAGACAAAGAGAGACTCCACTGGCCTGAGAGAGAGAGAGAGAGAGAGAGAGAGAGAGAGAGAGAGAGAGAGGGCTTTTCTTGATCTCCTTTTATGAAAATTTTCAAGAGCAAGGGGCTTGAAGGTAAGAGGGGCCATGCCGCCGCCGAAGGTGGCGCCGTTTTACCCAGTTTTGGTAGTTTATGCAGCTTTAGATTGTAAAAAAGCCAAGAAATTGGTGGTCACATAAAAGGCATAAATAATAACATATAAAAAAGGCTCAATTTCCAAACAAATTAAAGAAAATAGTACTTTTTCTGTGTAAGGAATCTTTTGGTTTGACGTGTCACGCCCTGTCACAACATTGTGATCTTAGCATAGTGTAAAACCAGAGGACTGCCAGGTCCTGGTCTATCCGCCCAACCTCCCTTTAATAGGCTCCTAGCCACTTTCGGACCCCTTCCCATTGGCAGTCGGCCCTTGGCCGAGAGTCCATGACCCCTTGGTTGGCCCTTGGCCTGACATTACTCCCCCCTTGGAGAAGCGTTTTCGTCCTCGAAAACAAAAGTGGGGAATTTTTTCTTAAGAACACTAATGTTTTCCCAAGTGGCACCCTCTTCAGGGCGATCTTTCCACTTGACTAAAGCTTGACTACATACATGATGACGAGTACGGAGTTCATGAAAATCTAAAATGCGTTCAGGTTCATGCGGTGGAATGGGAGGTTCAGTGAAATCAACCAATATCTGTTGGCCGATAACATTGTCGTCCCCATGCAAGCGTTTACGTAAACGACTTACATGAAATACCGATGGACACGAGAGTGCGCAGGTAACTCAAGTTTGTAGGCCCTATCTCTAACTCGCTTGAGTATCTTGAATGGCCCATAATAACGTGGAGATAATTTGGGTGTAGGCCCAGTCTTCAGACTTTCTGAATGCTCTGGCACACGCAAAAATACCTCTTCCCCTTCCATGAAGGTAACTTGCCGACGTTTCTCATCAGCATACTTCTTATACCGATCCTGTGCTTGTCGAACATTTTGACGAGCCAGTCGTAGCATTTCCATATGATCTTGGAGGAACTCCTTGACCTGTTGGAGCTTTTCAGTTCCCAACCCCACCGTCACTGTTGATCTAGGTTGAAAACCATACATAAGCATGAATGGACTAAAACCAGTTGTAACATGCTTAGCACTATTATATGCAAACTCAAGAATAGAAAGGTAATCTTCCCAATCGGATTGCTTCTTGCAACGTATGCTCGTAGCATATCCTCTAGCACTTGGTTGACTCGTTCCGTCTGACCATCTGTTTCAGGGTGATCAGCCGTACTTAAATTAAGTTGTGTACCCAATCGTTTAAAAACAGCCCTCCAAAAATGAATGTTAAACTTGGGATCACGGTCACTCACAATGTTACTTGGAAATCCATACAATCTGTAAAGATTGTCCACAAATAACTTCGCTAATTCTGGAGTCTTAATGGTTGACTTGGTTGGAATAAACCGACAAAGTTTAGTCAACCGGTCTACGACCACCCATACCGAGTCATGTCCTCGACTAGTGGTTGGTAAACCCACAATAAAATCCATGGAGATACTTTCCCATTTACCATTGGGAATCTCTAAAGGATGTAAGAGTCCTCCTGCTTTCAGGCTCTCTACTTTATTAACTTGACATTTTTGGGAATGCAAGACATAGTCTTGAACATACCCATGCAAACCTGGCCAGTAAAACTGTCGTCTTACAAGTGCATAAGTTTTCTTAATTCCCGGGTGCCCTGCACTTGGACTATCGTGACATTCATAAAGAATTTGGCGCCGAATGTCCGCGTGCGTCGGTACACACACTCTCCCCTTGTGGAGTAGGTACCCATCATCTATGGAAAAATTCTTCCATCTCTGCAGTTCATCACTCGAAAGAGGAGAACTGGGTGTGGAGGAAACAAAACCACTACCAACATTGGAGTGTGAAGGATCCCTCTTTCTAACATAGCTCCACACCTTGGATTATGCAGTATCATGCTCGCACTTACCTTTGAGAGATTCCAAAAACTCACTCCGCAATTCCGTGAAAAGGAGAGAGTTGATCTGTGGCATTCGGCTGAGAGCATCAGCCACTACATTGTACCACCCTTTGCGATATCGTAGCTTGGCATCATACTCCTGAAGAATCTCAGCCCACCTGGCCTTGCGACCCTTCAAATCACTGTGTTGTGTGAACCACTTGATACTTTCATGATCAAACACAATCTCGAACTGTGCACCATAAAAATAATGTCGCCATGTCTTTAAAGCAGACACGATTGCATAGAGCTCTCGTTCGTAAGCAGAGTAATTCTGCTGTGCTGAATCTAGCTTCTTGCTTTCAAATGCAATTGGCCTTCCCTCCTGCAGAAGGACTACTCCAATCGCATGATTACTAGCATCCGTTTCCAAAAAAAATGGCTTTAAGGGATCCACAATAGCCAAAGCCGGAGCTGTGGCTAATGTGTCCTTAAGTTTGTCAAAACTTTGTTGTTGTTCTAATCCCCATTGAAAGGTCTTGCCCTTGGCTTTCAGTTGATCTGTCATGGGAACAACAATATGGGCATAGTTTTTAACGAATCGACGATAAAAACCTGCAAAGCCTAAAAAAATCTGGAGCTCTTCCAAATTTTTGGGAGAGGGCCACCTCCAAATGGCATCCACCTTGGATTGATCCATGTGTAACCCTGTAGCCGAAATAACATGCCCCAAGTAGTGAATTTCGTCCTTGAGAAAATCACATTTGGATTCCTTGGCATATAACTGACTTTGGCGTAACAAATGAAACACTTGTTTCAAATGTGCTAAGTGCTCTTCCTCCGTGGCACTATAAACAAGAATGTCATCGAGAAAAACGATAACAAAATTTTCCAAGTACGGTCTCAAGACACTATCCATGAGTGTCATGAACGTAGCTGGAGCATTGGTTAACCCAAAGGGCATCACCAAAAACTCATAATGTCCAAACCTTGTTCGGAATGCTGTTTTGGGTATATCCGCAAGCCTGATGCGTACTTGATGATACCCATATCTTAAATCAATCTTTGAAAATATACGAGTGTGGGTGAGCTTATCAAACAGCTCATCTACTCGTGGCAATGGGTACTTGTTCTTAACAGTAACCGCATTTAATCCACGGTAATCTACGTACATGCGCATACTACCGTCCTTTTTCTTCACCAAGAGAATGGGAGAGGCCCATGGTGAAGAACTTGGTTGGATAAACCCTCTACTGAGATAGTCAGCAAGCTGACGTTCCTCCTTAGCAGCCTCAGAATGACTCATTCGGTAAGGCGGTTTACTCACAGGCTTACTGCCTACAACCACGTCTATGCCATGTTGCACAGAACGTGTCGGCGGTAGCCCTGGTGGCAAATCATCTGGGAACACATCCTTGAATTCCCTTAAAAGTTCCTTTAATTCATTAGCAACATTTGCTTGTTTTGAATTAGTAGACATAGCTGGAAGAGGAGAGAGAGAAGAATGCGGCGTTGAGGAAGTTTTATTCAAAACTTTATCATCATTAAAAACATCATCCACATTGGAAATACAAAAAGAGTTCTTCTATTGCATCATCAGAAGCGAGCTTCATAAGCTCAGATGTACAAATAAGTGGTGAGGAAGGTACATCCTTCTCTCCCAACAGCAGCACGTGCACACCATTGGATTCGAACATTAGACTATTATGCTCATAGCTACGTCTAAGGGATGATCCTAAACTATGCAACCATTCACGACTAAGAACCACATCCGCCCTCTCCATATTCATGACTTGGAATGCCAAAGAGGTACGGTATCCTTGAATTTCCAAAGGTACATCTTTAACCTAAGTTTCCCATATCTCAGCATCATGGCCGTTAATCATTGCTACCTTGTAGCGATGGGAACTTGGGGTTTGGGGCAATTTGAGTCGTTTCACCAATTTATAATTGATGAAATTGTGCGACGCACCATCGTCTACCAAGATCCGCACCATGTGCCCTTGGATAGAGCCATGCATATGCACCAACTCATGTGGTCCGAAAGTCTGCTGCCACATGGAGGCCGTGATACAGCACTCATGCACCGCCTCGGTGTGTGTTACTTCCACATTAGCAAACTGGGAAGAGGATTCAAGAGGTAAAAGCTGCACCATGTGCACTGCTTTTTCCTTCCCCTTGTCTTGAGCAGCAGATTTCCCCTTGGGACAATCCTTTTTGCTATGTCCAGTTCCCAAACATTTAAAGCACAACTTTTTCTTTTTTGGCTTTCTCAAACTCTTCCATTGAGAGAGGACCTCTAGACCCCTTGGGCTTTTTGGAGGTCTCTGATGCAGTAGAGATATTTTTTCTTTTATGATGCACATGCTGTGGACGTGTTAAAACAGGTGTAGTGCCATGCACATGCGAACTTTACAATGCCCGATCATCGGGACCATCATGGATGTGAGCTTGCACTATTGCGTCCTCAAGTGTTTGTGGATCCTGGGTTTTAACGTGCTTCTTAAGCTCGGGAGTTAACCCACGGATGAACCCACGCACCTGCTGAAAGGTATCCATCCCTTCTAGCTTGAGGATCACATCCCGATAATGGGAAATATATTCCAATAATGTTTTATGCTGGCGCATAGAACATTCGTCCCAGGCGGTCCAATTTCTATCCTTCTCATTGGTAGGTAGAAATTCCTTCCTGAAGACAGTCTCAAAAGCTACCCAAGTCTGTGGTAGCATGCCTTTCTCCTTGAGAGACATCCACCATTTGTAGGCCTTGCCGTCCAAAGTCAGACTTGTTTGCAGCGCCTTGGCTGCATCCGAGGTACGTCTAAGGTCATGAATACCATCCCACTTACTGAGAAAAATATTCACGGTGTCCTTGTTTCGCTCACGCTCTTCTCCCCGAAAAATTGGCGGCTTTGTATTTTTCAACAAATCGTCCACCTCTTTTTGGGTCAGAGAGTGCAGCGGTCCCGGAGGAGGGCCTTGCCCAGCAGCCGGCCCTTGGCCTGGTGTGGAGCCGTGCTCCTGAGTTGGCTGACTAGCAGCGCCCATGTCCTACTACCGGATATGCAACTTAATCAAATCGGATAATGCTGTGACATTCTGATTTAATTGTGCAAAATTCGTTTCAAGCACAGTCATGCGTGTTTGCAATGCACGGAAATCTTGCATGTCCAGCAACTCATACACATCGTCTGTTGCCATTGGGGCACGATTACTCTCCATGAGAGGAACCGTCCGCGTGGCATCGGCAGACGAAACGGGTGCGGACTGCTTGAAATCAAATGCATGATGCATATCTATGTCCGAATCCATGATGTGGACGTACTGTGCGAGAAAAGAAAGAAGAATACCTGAATTCCAACGAGCTCGTAGCAGGTTGCTATAAGTAACCGTATAATTACGCCTTGGATGGGAAAAAACGCTGAATTCGAAAACGAACATCAATCCAAAACGAAGAGTAGCTTGAAAATAATAATCAAGTCTACAGCCGATGATGCTCTTGAAAGCCTCGATCAAGTTGGAGTTGCCAACGACCTGGTTTGCATCGTATACAATACACCAGATGAACGTGAAATTTGCCGACAAATTTTGCAGCCAACGAGAAGCTTGAACAGACGAATCAATGTGCATTCGTTTCCAATGGGGCTTGCATCGGATGCAAAAAGCCCAAACGGTGTCAAATGATTGGCCAATCTCTGACCTTTTGAAACTTCAAAACCTGTTTTCAGCAAGTTTGGACTGCTGAATTTGCTATAAGCAACAACAATTGTACTTGCTGGTTCCCACCGAATCGGAGAATCGAAAAGGAGAGCAAGAGAATCCAAAACTGCGTAGGCACAGTCTCTTGTGCAATGGCCACTAGGGTTGGCCAAGTGTAAATGGCCAACCCTTATGGGTTCTAAAAGAAAAACTTAACGAACTCTGTCTGCAACAGAGGGCGGCCCATTGCGCGATGACAAAGGAGGAAAAAGCTTGCAACTCGGCCCGATTTTGAGGGCATCGAAGTGACGGGAATTGTGCAGCTTCCCCTTGAGCTCCAACTGAGCCCGACTTCGACCAAAACCGTGCAGCTCAAAATTCCTTCCTTCCTCGACTTGGGGCTCCTGCACGCACTCAGTTTCGGCCGTCTTCTTCCTCCTCGACTTGAGGTTGCATGCAACATGCATCCAAAAGCAAAATGTGCCTCAGTTCTATGTTTAGCTCTGATACCATTGTAAAACCAGAGGACTGCTAGGTCCTGGTCCATCCGCCCAACCTCCCTTTAATAGGCTCCTAGCCACTTTCGGACCCTTCCCACTGGCAGCCGGCCCTTGGCCGAGTCCATGACCCCTTGGTTGGCCCTTGGCCTGACACATAGATTCTTATATAAGTCTCTTATCAGTTACTTATGTTTGAAATAAACTTGCACATGAATCTTGCATATGTTTAAAGAGAATATTTTAAATTATTGGATTTTTTTCTCATTTCTTTAAATTATTAGTAATTATCTCTATGAAAAATTTCATCAATTTTCACATCACTATTTCTACACAAGATATTGATAGATGCAAGGCTAATCTCTCAAAATCCTACGGTCATTTGATTGATATAGTTATGTGGAATGTGGTGAGATAAAAAAAACCATACTTTGATGGTTGAATTTTGTCAGATCTTCCTTGGAAAATTTACATAGAATAACAAAAAATGAAATTCAACTTTTTTTAAAACTATAATAAATAGAATAATTTTTATTTTTTCATGGATTTGATATGTATTATACTTTGTGGTACAAGGAGCCCATAGAAAAAATATTGTGTGCATTAAGGCTTCATAAGATTATCTTTTATCCATTTTACTTATATGCAACATTTGGATTATCCTTAGTGTACATCTTAGGGTCATAAATTTATCAAAGATTAAAAAATTGGCATTTTTCCCTTCTCCAAGGGTATATTATAGCATCTTATTCCTAATTGGCCATGCTAACATATGAGGTGTAGACAAATGTGTTGAGCACCTTGAGTGTCACACTTTCCACCTAACTGCCAAAACTTGGTACACCTGATCTTGCACAGCCCATGTGTGTGTGTGTGTGTGTGTGTGTGCGCACGCATGCGCGCTTGAGAGAGAGAGAGAGAGAGATTGAGCATTGCAGTGGCATTGGTGGTACGGCGAAGCGGTAGCCCAACGGTGGCAGCTCCCTCTTCTTCACGGCACGGATTCCTTCACCATGGCAAGCATAGAGCTGTGAGTGACACACCATTGGCCCCTTTGAGCTTACTTGGATAGTTCGGTTGTGTCCTTGCAGCCATTCATGGTTTGCGCACAGTGTTCGGCAAGTCCCCAACCTCCACCACGTACTGTAGAAGCGCACATTTTTTGCACCGCTGTCAGGAATTGCCCTGCACGAAGCTCGAGATGCACTCTGTGCTATCCCGTAAGCCATTCACTTTTGTCCTTTTTGGGTTTTTTTGAGTTTTGATTAGATTTGGTAGTGCTACAATGTGCATCTTTGTGCAGGTTTTACTAGGTCTGTTTAAGCTCTATAATGTGCAGGTTTGAGCATTCTATTAGTGTTAGTAGCTCTAATGTCAGCTAGGACGAAGCTCGACCCGCAGGCGCATGGAAGCAAGCATAAGGTGTCAACCTACACTCGACCGACTCTTAACTAATTCCTACAGAGGTCTCTACCAATTGTCTAAGTCACAGCCTTCAAGAGTGCATAAGAGGAAACTTCTTACGACGCTTTCTAGAGCCGAACACCCATCAAACAATCTTGAAACACCATAGAACTTGAAGGAGACCCTACTAATACCAATAGGTCGCTCTCCCTAAGGTCTATGAACCAAAATCCCAACCCAAAACACACGGTGCAAAATCACGTAGGATGTCTGGCCAAAATCTGCAGGTCTTCGTTTCCAAAATCTAAAGTGCCTAATGTGTAGTTCTACTCGATGTGAACGCGTGGATATGCTGCAATGCAAAATTGGACAATGTATGCTCACCCAAACACCCGATGAAGCTTGTAGAAGGAGCTCGCAAAACTGGACCGTACGCGCGCAATGTAGGTAGCCGGCGCGTAGCTCTCGTCGGGGGCAACACGCTACACTTCTTCGCATTCGATTACGACCACCGGAGCACACATAGTGTCAAGATGAAGCTCACACTCTCTCTCGTACACAGTACGCTCGCTCACAGACTTCAAAACTTGTTTTAAAAATGACAAAAGGTTTTTCATTAAGGTCAAAAAGTGGTATATATACCTTACAATTTCTCAAACCCTAAAGTTCCAAAATCAACCATCTACTCAATCTAACTATCAAAACTGGGATACAATCTGGAAACTTCTATAAGTCTCAATATTTACAAGGTGAAAAATAAGGTTTTCCTCAATGAATGAATAATTACAAAAAATAATAATCCTCCGAGTAGTTAGTTGCCGTGGGGTGTGTCCAGCTTCTAAAACTCCCCCCCTCCTTGCTCATGTCGTCCCCGACATGGCCACTGATCTGCTTCTTCATCGTATCGTTTCTCGCATCTTTAGCAGAGATTTGTATCTTGCGTGCAGGTTCATCATTGTCGGGCCAAAAATGTTAGTGTTTATAGTGAAGAAGCCTGTGTAGAACGCGTCTTCAAAAGCCTGGAGGTGATAGGATGGTAGAAACATTACCCTTTGATATAGCGCATGTATCACCTCCTTGGAAGGCTGACGAGACAGATCATAAGCACATCTGTATGTATCTTGGAAGAAAAAGATGTTGTCGGTCACCTGGCCTGGCTTGAAAGTCTCGAACACTGCTAAGAGGGTTCTGCCGATTTTCCTCATCATAATGCATATAAGGTCAGGTGAGCTAGTGAACAACTTTATGGCGCTCGTTAGGGTTTTCACCATGTATTGGACACTTATTCTCTCACCTGCCTTCAAGCCCGGCAGCTTAGGGTAGTTCAGCCAAGTGGGTTGGCTCCTTTGCAAAATTTCTTGCGCTTTCCACGTCCTAATCCTTGCTAGAGGACAAAAGCTTAGGTTGTCTCTGATATTTTTAGGTGCCTCTACCAAGTGGATTAGGTATTGTGGGTACTTTGTAAGCCAGGTCTTCCTCCACTTTGGCTGAGAATCCACAATGAGCTTGACCCCTTCTGGTTTTGAGGTATCTGCATTGTAAAGGGGTACGACTGGCTCTTCTCTGATCCGCTTGTTTATGGTAGTTGCCTCATATTTCAGCAATGGATATGGGAGAGAGGGTTGAAGCCACTCGCGCCTGAGGTTGCTGGCGTCAATCTTCTGAATGGTCATAGACTTGAAGACCCTCTGCTCCCACTCCAAGGCTTCCTTTGTGGTTTCTTTGAGCTCCACCTCTATTGCTTTACGCAATTTTTCTTCCTCTTCTTGTGTTAGATCCTGTGGCTCTTGAGAGGATCCTTCTAGGATTTCCTCTTGCATAGGCGTGTCCACCGGATCTACCACATTTTCTAGGTCAATGCCCTCATTGGTGGCTGGCCCTGTGCTCTCTGGCTCTCCTGCTTGCTGTCCTTTCAACTCCTCAATTTGCCTCAGGAGTTTTTGCTTTTCCGTTTCCGCTTCTTCGCCCATGTTCACGAGGAGGTCATTTAGTTCGGCGTTTATTCTCTCCGCCTCCTCGAGCTTTCTCTTCATGCTTTCCACTTCCTCTTGCAGAGATTTTTGGCCTTCTTCCATTCTCGTTTGCATGACTATAGATCCTTCTGCCATCATCAATCTCTGCTTTTTCTCTAGAGTCAGCTCTTTCTGAAGTTCTTGCATTTGCTCTTCATAGAGTTGACTCTCATTCATGACTTGAGTCGATCTAGTAGCTCTGACTCTAGCAGGTGATGCTCGCAGCCTTTGGATGGTCTGGTCTTTTACTTTGAGTTGGTCCTTGAGCTCAAGGACCTCATCCTAGCTTGCTTCTTGATCTATCTCTGCTCTTTCCTTGGCGTTCCTCGTGGCTTCTACTTCTTTAGATTCTTCTGCTAGCTGTAGTGTCAGATTATCTCTTTCCTTCTCGGCATCTAGCAGTGACTTCTAAGCTACTGACACTCTTCTTCAACTGCTTGCATTCTTTTTGCGGCTGCCTGATTTGCTTCCTCCATTGCCTGGCAGTTTTGTAGTGCCCTTGCTAGGCTGGCATGTAGCTCAGCTTCTCTCTCCTTTTGCCTTTGGCTTTGTCCTTGCAGAGCGTCTACTTTCATTTTGATCTTTTCTTCAGTGGCCTTGAGAGCTGTCATCTCTTTCTCTGAAGCCATGGATTGCGCTCTCAATCCTATTAGCTTTGTCATCACCACGTCCCAGTCATTAGAGGGTGGGTGCAGGTCCAATGTATCTGTAGCAATTTCCTTTAACTCTACTAGTGTGATGCCTTGCATCTGTTCTTTAGGCCCTGTCCTCGCCAAGTCGAATGCGACTGTGGTGGCTTCTTCCTTCGTATATCCTGTAGCTAGTAGGTCCAAAAATGCATAATAAGAATCTTCTAATTCTTTTTGCTCACTTTGAGGCTTAGCCTCTTCTTTCGGATCCGGCTCTTGTCTCTGCTCTTGCTCACCTGCTTGCTGTTCTTCTTGTTTGTCCTCAGCCTCCTTATCTTCTGGTGGAGGGTTGCTAGGAGGTGGTGAGGGTGGTGGTGATGGCTGTGGGTTGGGTTTAGGCCCGGGGCGGTCACTTTTTAGAATGTGTATGCTATCACGTGAGTTAACCGGAGAGGATTATTAAAAGATCAAAATGTATCAAAATGTATACATACAGAGGGGGGTGGGGGTTTTTTAAATAGGCGTGTAGTGTAAATATAGTATGTATATTGAGGTATTATTAATAACCCTTGAATGCACGTGATATAAGAAGCTTTTGATAAGTGACTGCCCCGGGGGTCTAGGGCTGGCCGGTAGAGATGTTACCTTGCCCTTTAAATCCCTGTCTACTTTAGTTTTTCTTTCTCTTTTTTGTCTCTCTTGCTCATCTAGCAGTTTCTGCCTTATTTGTTGTACTTCCTCCTCTGTGAAAGGGACATGTGGAATGTTCTCTGATGCAGCATCAAGAATCTCAAAATTCTTGATATAGTCTTCAAATCGGTCCCTTTGCACTCTCCTGGACAATCCTGACATAGACTCTAGAGATGGCTTCCAGAGTTCACTTAAATCACCCTTGAGGGCTCTCTCTGCTTGGAAGCTCTCCATCAACCTCTCTAGTCTTGCCGCTTTCTGTGACTTTGTTTCTTTGGCAGGCACTTGAGCAAACTCCTTCTTCCCTTTCTTCTGCTTGGGCTGCTCCTCTTGAACTGGCTCTAGCCGTCTTTTTAATCTTGTAGCCACCTTTGGTGCTCTTTGCGGCTCGTCTTCTTTTAACCTCAGCCAATCATTCTGAGACAGGAGGTCAAGCCACCTTCCTTTTGCGTGTAGTGCCCCATAAATCACCTTGGTGATTAGTTCTCCTAGCACTATATAGGTTGGCTTCTTGTTGCCCATCTTTACTAGGTTGTCATGTATATATGCCGCATAGTTGATTATCTTTGGGGTGCCTTTCATCATTGCCCACGTGAATGTCGTGGTAATTGCACCTGGCGGCATTCTGTACTTTTGTGGCCTCTTCGTGCACATGTGGAAGTACTGGTTGTATAACTGGCTCATGATTGCCACTCTTGGGTTGGCAATATCTTCAAAGGTGTAATTCCCCTTCTTCTCTTTGTACACCTTGACCTCATCCCTTCTTTTTGTCACACTATCCCCCTCGTTGGAGAGGTCTAGTGCATCTGCTACCACACGCTCAGTGATTATTATCTCTGTTTCTGGTCTGCCTTGTAAATCTGTTACTTTGGCCACTCCATCCTCTTTGATGCTTGTCACAAAATCCCAGACTCTCTTGATGTCCACCCCTGCCGGTATTTCTTCAAAGTAGTTATGGAGATCAATCTTCTCCAAGTATCCGGCCATCTTGCTTCGTACAAACTCATTGAGTTCTCTCGGCAGCATTGGTAGCTCAATAACATTGCCTTCAGTGTCTTTGAACACTCCTTGGTAGATCTTTAGGTCGTTGGACTCTAACAGATCTTATTGTATCCATGTTTTGGTGGGCTTTAGTGTTCCTTCTGGAATGACGAAGGGTTCCACTTCTTCCAGGTAATCCTTGATGGTCATTCTTCTCTTCTTTGCCGATGATTTCGCAGCTGCCATAGATCCTGTCACTCAGTAGTCCGAAGTTAGCGTTTTTTCCATATTAGCTGCGAAACTGAGTTTTACTTATCCAAATGACTTGAAAATTGAAAATAAAGCTTAAAAGGAACTTGTGAAGCTGTGCAAGTGCTCATAGTGCAAATCTAGCCAAAAATTTTCATCTAGACATCCTACGCGTAGGATGTCTTTTTCATCAGAATTGGTTCACACTTGATATGCTGGTAGTGTATGGCTCATGGAACATGGCTATATGCTTGGATTTGGATATCAAAAAGTGGATTTTTGGGCTGATTCAGGCTTTAGGTCACAATATGGATAGAAAGTCCATCATAGGTAGCAATTGATGTCCAAATGGGTTGAAAATTGGTATATGGGCTTATTGCACCATGGTATTGGCTCCCATGATGTCACTCTCTGCACAGAAGGCTAAATTTATGCTGGAGACATCCTACACGTAGGATGTCTTTTTCATCAAAATGACATGAAACTTGTCCTGTGGGTAGTCCTTGGCCTATGGAACATGGCTATGTTCTTGGATTTGAATTTGGACAAGGTTTGATGCTTGTAAGGGCCTGTATGGTGTTTTTGGGCTCAAAAAGTGTATCTTGATAGTGTTGGGGGTCAAAAATGATTAGAATGGCTTCAAAATTGATATATGAGCTCCTGATGATGAGGTGATTGGTTTTGGAATGACCAAACATCCCCTGCTGGTCAAAAAAGTCAAATAGACATCCTACGCATAGGGTGTCTATTTCATCATTTTTTCCTTCTGACCACACAGTTTGGTTGTTGATGTGTTGGTGAATGTGTAGTGCAAGTTTCATTGGATTTGGACAAGATTTGGTAGGTCTATAGCCCATTATTGCCTCTATGCCCTAACTTTGCTTTTTTTCTACATATGAGGTCAAATTTGGTCCAAATGTGATGAGACTTGGTGGATAGCTTGTAAATGTCATTCAAAAAATGTGCATGATGAAAATTGTTGGAGATTGTGCCCAAAAGTGCCCTTGAGACATCCTACGCATAGGATGTCTACTGGTGATTTTTTCATGGATGGTGCTCCCAGTGCTTGCCCTTGGCCCCCCTAAGTCCCTTTTGAGCCTAATTTCAACAAAAAAGTCAAATAGATAGAGAATAACTCCCTGTGTGGACTTCAGAGCTTCCGAGCCGTTTTCTGGCTTTTTGAGTGCTTTTTGGCGATGAATTTTCTTGATGTTGGTCTCCATAGCTTCCCCATCCCTTGGGGATCCTTGCCATAAGGTTTTTGTCGACTTTGGCTTCACCGGAGCTCCATTTGGCAATTTGTCGCTCTAGAAGCACCCGTGGTTGCGTTTACATACCTTCGATGATTTGTGGTGGTCTACCTCCATAGGACTTGGTTGTTGATGGTCTAGGAAAGCCGCTCGTGAAGTTTGGTGGCAAACAGGCTTGCGGTTTGGCCGCAAGAGCAATTTGACGCTTTGTGTGTCTGATGCCGTTTCTGAAGTTTAGTGCCGCCTCGGGTCACTTTTTGGTCATGCGAGTCACATAGACTTGTCGAGCATGTCGAGATGCTCCTACCCATGAATCTTGGCAGCATTTGGTCGCCGTTTCGTCGATTTCCCATTTGGTGGCCTCTTGCGGATTTCTGGGAATTAGGGTTTTTCCCGATGGTTTTCTACTGCCTTTGGACATCCAGGACTGGTCTCCTAGGCTAGGGTAAGCTTCCGATGAAGTCTTGTTGCTTTCAGGTTAGCAGTTAGGCCGCCATCTCTACTTGTAGGTCTCTACCGCCCGCTTTGTGTGTGACCCCTACGCTAGTTTTCGCGACATAATGACAAACATGCGCGAAAGGCTCAAGGTGGTGAGCCTACCTCTCATGTCTGGAGCTCGTCGGGTAGTCGTGCACGTCGTAGAAGCTGCTGGAAGGTCGGTCCGCTCTAGGTGGCAGAAGCTCTCTCCACAAAGTCAATAGTGAGAATGAGCTAAAAATGAGGTGAAAATTTCTTATAATGGAGGTCCTCGAACCACTTTTCATGAAATTTGACATGTGCTCCTATCTTCTTGCAAGATGCGGTTTAGGCTCAAAAATTTGTTGATTTGGACTCCATTTGCTCTGTTTACCAGAAATTTGGCATTTCGGTCAAAACCTGGCCAAAACACGCTTTCCGCTCCAGTCTCATAATTGCACCCCCACTGTACCATAGGTTGTCCTATAGTCACTGGTCATCCCCATAATTTTTTTTTTCATTACGACTGTTTTTCACCTGCTTTTTGTATTTTTGAAGTTTTTCTGCCAAAAATTAGCAAAATTAAAAGGAAAATAGCAAATCAAACCCAGAAAATCCCCAAAAAGCATAATAAATCGCAAACATCACCGCAAAACATTATATACACTCACATAAAATTTTTATGGCCGGATTTCTCTGTTTTACCAATATTTTGCCCGAAAAATGGCTATTTCTACTTATATACACACACCTAGGGGCTTGATTTGGCGTTTGGCCCCATATACCTGTAGATACATGCTGTATAAGGGCATATGTACTTGGGTTACTCCAGAAAAGTTCGCTATCAAACAACAACCCTTAAAATAGTCGAAAATCATGCCCTTTTTTGTTGTTTCTGTTATTGGTTCCGCATTTGAGAATGCCTCCCCCCCTCCTAGCCGGAGTCCTCCCGGACGACAAGGTATCGCCTCGGAGTATGTGTCGTGCATAGGTTGAAAAATTTGTGCTAATGCTTGGCCGATTAATGTGGCCCTACTTTATGCATACTCGGTCAATGCATGGAAAAATTAATGTTGTGCAAGAGAAGGGAATAAGCAAGAGGCTTATTGGCATTTTCCGTCGAGGTTTCCTGTTTTCTTTGCAAGTAACAGTTGTAACTCTACTGCTCTCTGTTTAAATATTTTTTTTCAAAAGGCAATTGCTTTGCCGAAACTGTTGAGAGAGCTGTAGCTGTTTTGAAGGAGAGAATTGGTTGGGCCGGAATGGCTATGGGCCGTATTGCCTTTGCTTTCCATTGGTATTTTGTTGCTGCCGGTTTTTTTAGATGTTTTGGAACTACCTTGTTTGCCACTGGTTTGTTGTTGATTGGCATCCACATAAGTCGGTTTTCCTTTTTCAAGTGCAGCAGTTTGCCATTTGTTGTTGCTTGTACTGAAGGGAGTTCCTTTTGCTTTTGCTTTGGTATCCAAATGCGAGTGACATTTGGGTTATGGCTAAGCATTTTCTTTGGGATCCATATCTGTTTTATGCCCTTGGTTTGTGGTTGAACCATCTGCTTTGTTGGAATTCTGTTGTTGCATTGTTGTTTGTCTGCCATGGCATTTCTATCCTTCCGCATCCATACTTGTTTCCCTTGTTTTGGTAACCTAGATCTTTGCATTGCGGCTGGTGACTTCATATGTCTGTAATTAGCATGGTTGGCTTTTACCTGATTGTTGTTCTCGGGTATCAGGTTGTTCTTTGATGGCATTTGTGCTTTTGGCTTTGTTTCCAGTGATTGCATGGCTTGCAACTAATCATTTTGGTATTGCTGAGCAAAGGCTATCCACTGTTGTTCATGTGCATGCTGAATTATGACTGCCTTTGCTTTCCAATCTATCTGCACATTGTACTCTTTTTGCCAAGGTTGCCCCAACATCATTGGGTGTTGTGTGCTTTCATCCGCCACCACATAGAATTTGTGTGGGTAAATATATTGATGTATCTGTATATGCAATATAGTCCATCCCAATGTTTTCAACGGGTGTGATGTGCTACTTTCCAGAACTTGAGGAGTAGGAATAAGTTGAATGTGAATGTGAGATGTTGGTATAATCCGTAAGAGATCAAATTTTCTTGAGCTCCAGAATCAAGCAAGGCTGTCGATTCAACTTGATTGCTACCCACTTTGACCGCAATTATTGGCTCCACTATTTCTTCATCCAACTTCGTCAGTCGAATGGCATTGATTCGCAATGGTGGTCCACTTTGTTGTTGTTGTCGCAGAAGTCTTCTTTTTGCAATGCATTCTTGTGCTTCTGCTTGAGCTTCCTCTCGCACTCTCTGTTTTTCCTTCATTCTTTGTTTTCCTTGATGAATTTGTTGGAGCATCTCCTGTGTGAGTGGTAGATGATATCTCTTCAGTCGACATCCACTAATACAGTTCGGCATTTCTTCACCTGCTAATGTAGCAAGCTTGACAGGTCCACTTTGTGATAGATCACTAATCACAAATGGTCCCATCCCTTGCTTTTTAAGTTTCTTGGCATGTTGCTTCAAGGTATAAACAAGTACGTAATCACCTGTTTTGAACTCTTTAGTACGCACATGTTTGTCAAAAAATTCTTTTTGTCTTCTCTTTTTAGCATAGATTGAAGCTATAGCTCGTAAGCGGAGTTCATCTAGCTTTTCAAGATCATCTATTCTTGAAGAGAGCCCATGCCCTGTCCATTCTAAGTGTTTTGCTACTCGTAGAGTTGGAATTAAAAACTCTATGGATAGTATAGCATTTAGGCCAAACACCATGTTGTATGGTGTTTTTCCGATTGCTGTTTTGTAAGCTACCCTGTATGCCCACAATGTTGAGTGTAGCTGCTGATCCCGATATGTTCTTGATTCTGACACTATTTAGTGAGAACCGTGCATAGTGTTTTATTTGTGGCTTCAGCTTGTCCATTGGCTTGTGGATGGTATGGAGCAGATTTCCTATGTATGACCATGAATTCCTCTAGTAGATATTCAATGACTTCATTGAGAAAATGTGTCCCACGATCACTGACAATTTCTATTGGTAACCCGTATCGTACAAAAATTGTGCAGTGGTGCGTGCATCAGCTTTTTGTGTTGCCTTGGCTTCGACCCATTTTGTGAGATAGTCCGTAGCCACAATGATATATTGGGTATGGGTGCGATATGCAGGGGGTGATATAGGTCCCACAAAATCAATGCCCCACTTTGCAAATGCTCTTGCTCCCATCATTGGTCGTAAAGGCATCTCATCTCTTTTTATTGGCACCTTGGTGCGTTGACATGCGTCACAACGCTTTACAAACTCTTCAGCATCCATGTGCAATGTAGGCCACCAAATTCCTGCGGTTAAGATAATTTTTGTCGTCTTATCGCCCGAAAAATGGCCTCCACTTATTCCGCTATGTGCATGTTCTAGAATCAGCAAGTATTCGCTTTCACTTGCACAGATTCTAAGTTGATTGTCCTTTCATCGCTTATAGAGTTGGTTCCCAATTAACTGGAAGTCACGAGCTTCCAGCTCTATAGCTTTTTTCCGTGCTCTTGTGATGTTTTCAGGGAACATCCTGGTGGTTAAGAAGTCAATGATGTATTGACTCCATGCAGGTGCTATGTTTACCTGAAACAAAGTTGCGTGATCCACTGGTCGTTTGGCACTACATATAGTACAATTGGTAACATAAGAATGTGTGTCCGCATACATAGTTGGCCAATAAACCGCTAACTGTTTCAGTCTCTGGTGTGTTTTTACTGTTGAACAATGAAATGCACAATCCTGAACATGTGCCTCTTCAAGGTAGCACTCGAATTCTTCCAGATTTATACATACTCGTAGGATTTGGTCCGATCCAAAATGATACAGCCGTCTTGCTATCAACTGGAAGTTTTTTGTTTGTCGAATTGTTTGTTGTTTGGATTTGTATTCCGTATTATCAAACCCACTTCCCATTGAAAGAATGCTAACAATTTCCTGTGACCATTTGGGTACCATCTCAATATTGAAAAGATAAGCATATGGTATGTCATCATCTACTCCTTCAGGAGCTTCCCCGTTGTGTATCCTTGAAAGATGATCCGCTCGTAAATGGGTTTTCCCCTTTTTGACCACCACTATGAAGTCAAATTCTAATAATATAATAAACCAGCGTACGATTCTCCCTGTATTGCATGGTTTATTTACCAGATACAAAAGAGATTGATGATCTGTGAAGAACACAAATTTGTTTGCAAGCAAATAATGCCGAAATTTCTTTACAGCATAAATCATTCCTAACCCTTCTCGCTCGGTGGTTGTGTAGTTCTTTTCCGCACTGTTTAACTGTCGGCTCGCATAGCAAACCGGAAAATCCATTGTTCCGTCTCCAGGTTGAGCCAGAATACTTCCAATGGCATATGCAGAAGCATCAATGTGAACATGGAATATCTTTTCCCAATCTGGTGCCTTCAGTACAGGTGCTGATATAAGGTTTTCTTTCAGCTTTTGGAATGAAGTTTCACACTCCTTGGTCCACTCGAAATTGACTAGCAAATGATACAGAGGTTGTGCGATAACCGCATACATGTATATGAATCTTCGATAATATCCGCAGTGTCCCATGAAGGATTGCACTTGTTTCGCATTAGTAGGCCTAGGTAGGTCTACAATGATCCAGAAAGGAATAAGCCCGTTTCCCGGCCACTCGCTCAAGCACACGTTCTGTGATTGGTAAGGGATAATTATCCCTTATGGTGACTGCATTTGCCTTTTTGAGGTTTACACACACTCACAGTTTTCCATTCTTTTTGGGAACTACCACAATGGGTGACACCCAATCTGTATGTTCGATTTCATAGATGAATTCAGCTTCCATCAGTTTATCAATCTCCTCTTTGATTTGTTTAGCAAATGTGTCATTTGTCATTATATGTATAAGGACATTGTTTGCTAGGTTTTGCATCCAATTTCAAAGGAATTGTATGTTGGCATATCGATGGATCAACTCCTTTGAGGTCTTTATAGGACCAAGCAAATACATCTTTATACTTCTTGAGAAGTTGTGTTAGCCGTTCTTCTTCTTCAGGCTCTAAATCGTTAGCTATATAGACCGGACGAGGCTTTTCACATGGTCCTGCAAGGTCTATCTTTTTTGCATTTTCTGGCCCATCGTAAGATTCTTGGTTGGTTCTTTCCCTGACTGGTGGTGGCATGATGATTTTTCTGTCCTGGATAGTAAATTTCCGATAGTGTGATGGTACATTCATGTTCCCCTTTTCCGACTCCCCTTTACCATCACTATCTTCTTCAGTAGTCCATATCTCACGCAAAGACCGTTTTAGTTCTTGGTATTTTTGTTTACGCTCCAATTTGGTCCACTCTTGGTCTTTTGTTGTTTGGTTTTTTTATTTTTGTGATTTTGTTTCAGTTTTAGCTTTTCGTACCTGTTTTATTTCCTCTCGCGTTCTTTCTTTTCGATCTTTTGAGAATCTTCCTGATATGTGATCTTTTACACAATCCTCTGCTTTTACAAGCATCAAATAGTGAGTTTTTTCTTTTATCTTGGGCATCAGGTTCTCTCTTGCTTTGTTTCCTGCTCGTTTCCTCCTATAGCGTTCCTGGCGTCTAGGGTGTTGATTAGCAAAATCATAAAACTTGATATTCTCGGTTTCATTTCCACGCTCACTTGAGGTGTCTGAACACTCATTATCTGCATCATCATTTACTTCCAAATGTTCAGAGAAGGTGTAAAACTTTTCTTGTTCTGTTGGTTCTACCGTCTCTTTTTCTCCTGGTATAACGCTTACCATGTAATAGGGTAACACATCATAGCTATCCTTATCGTAAAATTTTGTTGTTGGACTATCGGTAATAGTACAAACATCCAATGTTGCTAGTATGTGTTCCCATTCCAGAGGTTCCAAGACATCTTCAGGGAAAGGTTCCGGAATATACTCCTTGTCCTCTATCGCCCTTTCCAAGACGCATTCCTCTCTTCTTAAGCTTCCACAATGTGAAGCTCCGCACATCCATAGCTCTTTTGGTTGCCCTAACCATGCTGGGAGTTCTGATCCTGCTATTGTGGCTGAATCAAACTCTTCCACAGGTGTTTGGTTCACATCTTTGTAATTATGGTCTTTCAGGTGTATTTTAGTTGTTGTCTCTCCATGTCTGAGGTATATATGGTCACAACCCCAATCTTGGACCATCTTCAATTGTCGCATGAATGGTCGCCCCAAGATGATCTCATAATTATTCTTTTTGTCAAAATCGACTATTGCAAATGTATGCTCATACTCGATTCCGCACGAAATGACAATCACTTTTTCTAAGAGTCCTAGAGGCTTCTCCATGAACCCATCTGCCAATTGCAGTTTCATTCTGGTAGCCCTCAAAGCTGGTTTTTCCCATTTTTTCCAGATTTCCTTGGTGGCGATAGCAACTACCGCTCCACTGTCAGGAATAGCTTTGGAAACTACTCCTTGGAATTCTACTGGTAGCGTGGTGTTTCCATCTTCTCCCTCGCAATATTTTCCAACCTTGTTCAATGGTACTAGCCTAGTGTTTAGTTGAGGCCTGTCCAACTCCCTGATCCCTTCCTGTAGCTTCAGGGTGGGGTCTTTCACTCCAAATTTTTCTAGGCATTTACCTACTGTGGTCCACATGTTTGGTCGTAACCTTAGGAGTTATGCTAATGTGATTGTGCATCCCACCGGAGTGGACAACAACTCAATCAGTCCTTGCGAATCCATCACTTTGTTAGAAGAAAGTCTTTGAGATGGGATTGCTCTCACCCCCGACTTGGCTTCGTACTCCCCTAGGTAAGAGGGTAAAGTTCTCAGCGAGTCTGGTTGGATGTGCCCCGAACTAATTGATCCTTGGTCTCCCCCTTGTGAATGTATCTCAAAGTTCATTTGCGATCTTGCCTCAAATTCTTCAATAGGAGGTAAGATCACATTCTTTTCTTTTCTCGTGCTATTCAGGTGGTTACTCATCCTATTAGCCTCGTTGGCCTCACGGATTTGCTTCCACAGATCATCTAGACCGTTACAGTCCTTAACCATTTCTGCCAATATTTTAGGCTGGAACCCGTCACTTGTCCCATCTGTGGTATTTGGCACTATGATAGGCTCTCCTCTGGACTCATAGGCATTAGTGAGTCTTTCCTTTGTTTTGCACATGTTTTTCTAAAGTTGGTTGGATAGGGTTGGAGCTGGTATCTCATGCCAATTTGTAGGTTTACCCAGCGGGTCTTCCATCAATGATTAAGCTGTTTCGATCATCTTTTTACGCATATCCAAGCTCTGTTTTTCTATTTCTGCATATGGATAGGTCATCCACCTTTGCTCTTGGGTTTGGTTATTTTTAATTCTAGCTTCATAAGCTTTTAGAAGCGCATCCAACTGCTCATTTACCTTGTCAACCAGTACAGATCCTCCTAATCCTGCACTTTTGGGCTCTGCTATTTCCTTGGGTGCTATGGTTGCCATGGTGTGTGAGCTTAAGCTAGCTAGATCCTCTAACCGCTCTAGTCTCTCCTTTGTATGTTTTAACTCATCGGATAGAGTTGTTTTCTCTCGTTCCTTCATGGCTTTCCTACGCGCCTTTCTAGCTTTCCAAGTGCTTCTCTGATTTTTTGTTTCTGAACTTTGGGCATCGGTTTTTGGTTCTTCAACTATGGGTTCGTTCGTTCTTCTTTGAGCCTGGGCTCGTGTTACCGCATGAATAGGTATGATTGTTTCATTTTCCGATCCTCCACTGGAAGGTACTGTTTCTAGCATGTTCAAGGTGGTTTTTGCTCCTTTGCTCGGGTTTTTAGGGCAATCGGGAATCAAATGAGTAATTCCACATTCTGGGCAATACGCATTGACTCTAATGATTTCATCATGAAGACAATCTCTCAGCCAATGGTCTCCACCACACTTGTAGCAGGGTCCCTTGGGTTGTTGAGGTGCTCCTTGAGCTCCTCTTTGTTGGTAAGCATGTTTCTATCCACCCATGCTTCCATTGGCTATGAACATCAGTGTTCATTCATCTAAACTATATCTTTCTTCTCCTGCTGCCTGTGCAGCAGTTGGTGGTCATGTATTTCCTATCATGCTCCATGGTTCAGGTGTCGAGGGTTCTTCCGGTGGATAATAGACAAGGTTTGCCGCATATCCATTGGGATCTTCATAATATGCATGCATAGGCACCAAAGCCTTATCCTCTGATTCAGTTATTGTTGGTGTGTATCTTATACCAGGTGGTCGTAATCCTGGTAGGGGTGGTTGTTGCCCCAACACCGGTTGTGGTCTTTCTACACCTACAGGTCCTGGTAGGTTGCCTGCTTGATATCTAGGCATCGGTGGAACTTGAGGGGAAGCTACCGGAACTTGGGGAGCGTAAGGTCTCTCTCTCACATACCCCTTGTAATAATAACATTCCTCGGTCCCATGGTTTGTCCATTTTTGTTCAATAGCACACCACTTGGGCTGTTTAGCATGGGGTTTGGCATACAAGTTGATCTTTTTTAGCACTTCATCTACAAGCTGCTCTTGGTTTACAGCTACTTCTCCTTTCGGTGTTGTCTTAGAAGATTTGCTTCCACTTTGTTGTGAAGACGAATCGTCATCAAGGTCCTTGAACTCCCCCTCTTTGTAGACCGCACAATTGTCCAACCAGGTAAAGAGCCTCCTTGGTCAACTCATTCAACGTCGTGCTCCTCTTCATATGTAAGTCTTTCTGGAGATCCGCATTCCTTAGTCCTTGGATGAATATCAGCATAAGTCTGGACTGAGTTGGCAGTTCTTCAACCGAACAGAACTTAACATATCTTTTTAGTCTTAGGGTTGCCTTTCGTACAGATTCTCCATCTTTCTGTTTGAATTTATGGATCTGTGAGACGGTATTATGAGCTATTCCCCTTTGTGATAATTCCTCGATAAACTCGTCAAACACTTCCTCCATAGACTCAAAGTCTCTACACTCTACAGAGTCAAACCAAGTGGCAGCATCATCCTCTAGGGTTAGTCCAAACCCTGCAAATTGGGTAGAAAAATCTAACACCTCTTCGGCTCTAATTACACGCACAAAGGCTGCTACATGATCTCTTGGGTCTCTGCTTCCTATGTATTTCTTGTTTACCCATTTTTGCACTTGAGAAGGCCTAATTTTCCGATGATCTACAAACCTCATCATTGGATCTCCCCGTCCTAATCGATATACCTCCTCAGGTCTTCTGTAATAAGTCGGTTCCTCTCCCAATGGTGCTCCTAAGCCATAATTTCTAACGGTTCTCGCTGGAGGTGGTTCTTCTCTTCGAACTTGCTCTACGGGTGGTCCTCCACGCTCTGTTGACCCTTGAGTCTTTGGCTTACTCTCTCCTTGATACCTTGAATAGAGTGGTGGTTCTTGCAAATCCCTTAGCCCTCGTGTGGCTTGATAACCATCTCGGTTTCAGTCTGGTTCCATTGTTGCACTCTGTTGAAGCCATGCCTGCAATGATGGCTGGTTTGCTGGTTGGTCTTGGTTGTTGAATGCTTGCGGTCGGGTGGAATGTGAGGTAGCGCCATACTCATCTGAAAAAGGATTCGTTGACTTGCTTGGGGTGTAGGTGGCTCTTGGCACTTCCTCAGGGGCATATGGTGATGCTCCTGGACTTGTTGCCCTTTCTACCTCCTCTGGGAGAATACGTTGGTATTCTCGCCCGTATCTATCAACAAAAACTATACCCTTCCCCGTAGCAGTTTCATAAGAGAATAAGTAAAGAACCTTGTCTTTGCTTAATTCGTTTATGTATGGTTCTTTGCTGCGAAAGTAAGAGACTATACCCTCACTCTCATGTTTGTAGATTCCCACGTTCTCGTTATAAGTTGGAACCCTGGTTGTTTTCTTTTCATACATAAAAATAGCTCCGGGCCGATCAATGTTTGGTGGCGGTTCTTGAGTTTCTGAAACCATTTTCCCTTTCGCCACGTTATCTCCATATCTTTTGGAATCTTCAGGGTTACTAACTATTAGATAGTGGTTCCCCTTTTCGTCTCAGAATCTATCTCCATCATCATATACTCGGATTATCTCCAATCTCTAAGCTAGTCTCTCTTCGATACAAATGGACTTGCGTCCTCGATAGTCAAAATAGACTAGGGCTCCTCTCGAGTTTGTTCCCTCTAAGAAGATCACAGTGAGCTTGGAATCATTCAAAGGATTTTGGGAGGTGCTTCCTCCTCGCATAGGTCCATTATAGGTGAAACCTCCTGGCTGTTGACTACCCATCATGAAGAAAGATTTTTCTGAGGAAGTGTCAGTATCACTTCCTCCTCAATAATCGATGCTAGAGGATCTAGCCTTGCCTGAGTTACACTCTCTTCGGTGGACACTAAGCTACCTTGGTCACCTGCCACCTTCTGGTCTCTAACAATGTATCTTACTGATCTTAAATTCATCAAACTTATCAATGCAGTTTATCACAAATCCAACCACTCACCTGGCAAAGGATGGGTTGTGCACGACTTCTTGCTTTGTTGCTGAATAAACCTGTACACAAGCATTTTAATTTCGGCAATCGAGTCAAAGCATTTATCTGCTAGTGGTTACCTTAGTAATGATTGGTATAACTGGAGAGTTAATCTGAACCACTACTGTATTTTATACACTGTTGATGTTCTGGATTAGGTCTGCTAATCTGAAACTGTACTTCCCTCGGATGTTGGTCAATTTACGTGAAAAAGTCTGAATTCAGTCTTTGCTCCGTCAAATGGGCAAACAAGGTCCAAATTCACTTCTGAAAGAAGTTCTGGAATCCTTAAGCCAAATGGAATCTCACCGTCTATGCACAGTCAAATTTTCCTTGCAGTATGCCCCAATAGACATCCTACGCGTAGGATGTCTCTTGCTGTGTTTTGCCTGGATTTTTGCACTATGGTTTCCCCTTGATGTGTTGAGCCTACAACTGCTTTTATTTTTTGATTTGGACACCTATTAGCTGGTCAATGAGTCAGAAATCTGTTCCGACAGTCTGTTGCTGATATTGATCAGTCTAATCAACTCCAATTTGGACCAAAATTGAATAGGAGGCTTGCCTTAAGCTATACAACACCTTGCTATGCTCACTGTCAAAGTCTGGCTTCAATTTCTTGCTTTAGACATCCTACGCGTAGGATGTCTTTTCATCAGAATGGCTTCAAACTCAAAGCCCAAGCTCCCCTTGAGTTGCTGATCACTTTGGTATACTCAAAATTTGGTTTGGAGTCCAAAATCACTCAGAAGACATCCTACGCGTAGGATGTCTTTTTGGCCTGTTTGACCCCAGACTTGTCCCACAGCTTCCCCTTGATGTCCGTAACCCAGTGGTATGCTTAGATTTTGGTTTGGATTTCAAAAGTCCCCAATTTTAGCTGTTCTTGCCTTTTTTCAGTCAAAAGTGCTAAAGTCCGCTTTGAACCCAATTTTCTCACCCAAATGAGGTGAAACCCCTTTCAGTCACTCAATATATCATGCAAGACATGCTCATGCAGCCATCTTATGGTTTTGGTTTCAAAATAATGTTTTGGCACTATTTGGGTGGGATGTCCGGCAATTTCAGTCTATCTGGCCTTATCATGTCAAGATATGGCCAAATTTCCACTTTCCAGTTGAAATTAGGGTAAACCCTACCTTCTGAACACACTGGTCAACTCAAAATCCCAAAATTCCTTCCAGATTAGCCTGTAGACATCCTACGCGTAGGATGTCTCCTGGCTTGAAATTAATTTTTTTCCCGACAGAAATGCTTCTGATGCTCTGTAGATCTATCATAAACATTCATAGTAACTTTTGGACTTCAATTAGGCTTTCAAACACACTTTTGCGTCTTTTTGCGTCTTTTACAAACTTGTAATGACTTTACAAAGCAAGTATACATGCATGAAATGCTCTAGATCCTGAATCATGATGTCCTACTTACTCTACTCCTACTTATCATGTGAAATGGTGATAATGATATTTTCGGTTGCTTTTTGGCCTCTCCGGACTCTCAAGCTCTCCTCTCACCGCTTCTACCACTCCAACTCCTACTCAAGAACTCGACTACTACCTAAAACTACCTAAGTCTACCTCATCTACCTAAGTCGAAGGATCTAGGCCAGACACACGCTTCCTAGACTCCCTCTAAGACCTAGAGAGTCCTCCACCCTCTGATCCTATCTAAATGTAAAACAAGACTCTTGGCAATCCAAAAATCCCAATCCTCAAGGATTAGTCTCGGTCACCTACCTAAGGTTTTCGTCCCCGGTAGCGGCGCCAATGTTGGACGGATACGCCGCGACGGACGTCAGCACAACGAGAACTCACCTAACATATAATGTCAGCTAAGGACGAAGCTCGACCCGCAGGCGCGTGGAAGCAAGCATAAGGTGTCAACCTACACTCGACCGACTTCTAACTAATTCCTATAGAGGTCTCCACCAATTGTCTAAGTCACAGCCTTCAAGAGTACATAAGAGGAAACTTCCTACGACGCTTTTTAGAGCCGAACACCCATCAAACAATCTCGAAACACTATAGAACTTGAAGGAGACCCTACTTATACCAATAGGTCGCTCTCCCTAAGGTCTATGAACCAAAATCCCAACCCAAAACACCTGGTGCAAAATCACGTAGGATGTCTGGCCAAAATCTGCAGGTCTTCGTTTCCAAAATCTAAAGTGCCTAATGTGTAGTTCTACTCGATGTGAACGCGTGGATATGCTGCAATGCAAAATTGGACAATGTATGCTCACCCAAACACCCGATGAAGCTCGTAGAAGGAGCTCGCAAAACCGGACCGTACGGGCGCAATGTAGGTATCGGCGCGTAGCTCTCGTCGGGGGCAACACGCTGCACTTCTCCGCACTCGATTACAACCACCGGAGCACACGTAGTGTCAAGATGAAGCTCACACTCTCTCTCGTACACAGTACGCTCGCTCACAGACTTCAAAACTTGTTTAAAAAATGACAAAAGGTTTTTCATTAAGGTCAAAAAGTGGTATATATACCTTACAATTTCTCAAACCCTAAAGTTCCAAAATCAACCATCTACTCAATCTAACTATCAAAACTCGGATACAATCTGGAAACTTCTGCAAGTCCCAATATTTACAAGGTGAAAAATAAGGTTTTCCTCAATGAATGAATAATTACAAAAAATAATAATCCTCCAAGTAGTTAGTGTGTCCAGCTTCTAACAACACCCTTTGTGTCAAGGGGAGGCAGATTTGTGTTCCAGGGGAGGTTTGTGTTTTGTGTGTCTAATCCTAGTGTGTTTTCAGGGAAGGATTATGTAAGTGATATGCAACCAAATCCCACATAGGAGAGAATTGTTGGGATGTGAGGTTCTGTTGCATCTCTTGTGTGAACAATCTCTTCCACCTATAAAAGTGTCATGTGTAAATAGTCCATGTGAAGAACCCCTTACAACCCATGTGTAAAGAAAAGCCACTTGTGTTTGTGAATAGGCAGCCATATCTTGTGCTCATGTGTCAAAAGGTTGTCTCGTTTGTGTAAGCCTATATAGAGATACATTTTGTTGAATAGATGTAAGCCTATCATTTGCAATTATATTCTATATTGTATTGTGCAATAGTTTCTCTCTCAAGCTCTACACTAACCTCTCCAAGCATGCCATTAGCATGAATGGCACACCGACCTATCCTATATTGTGTTGTGCAATAGTTTCTCTCTCAAGCTCTACACTAACCTCTCCAAGCATGCCATTAGCATCAAGGCACACTAACCTATCCTCCTTAACCCTATATCAATGTCATGTGTCCCAAAAAGTATAGGGTGTCAATGTAAAATCTCTCCAAGAGCATTTAAGCCGTTCAAGGGCACCTATATGGGCACCATGGCAGCCCTGCACTCACTTCATGCAGAGAGATATACTCGCTTCACATCAACTGAAAACAATCTAGAGCTTCCTTGGCCCACTCATGTTTGGCACATCCCGCAGTGTCAACGCATTTAAAGAGGAAAGATCCTGTAGAAGAAGCTCCTCGAGCGCCTTTTTTGCCTTCTGAAGAGCACCATATTTGGCATACAAGCCGTCCCATGCAAAGCCAAGCACATCTTTCATGTAGCGTTCATCTTCAATTGAAAGCAAGAGCGTCAACAATCCACTGATGAAGCTCAGGAAGAAGGATTGTACCTAGGCAACAGTGAGTTGACATCATGGAGTTGCATATTTAGGATCTTACTGGTGAGTGTGTATCTTGGTTGATATGTATGCAAATTGTGGTGCCAAGAAACATCCATAGAGAGGCAGAAAATACACTAACAACTCTAGGGAAGAAGAAAACTCGAAACATAAATCAAGCATAGGTGATCACATCTAGAGAAAGGACCTTGCTTTGCATCTGCCGAAAACAGCCTACAACTTTCTCTTGTGGGGCAAACCCTACAATTAGTGCATTCCAAGAGTCCACAATGCGGACAGGAAGCTCCTCAAGCACTTGCATAGAGCCACATGCCTTCAAGATGTAAGCATAGCCTTCAGGACGAAAGGATGGGTGGTTAAATTTGGACAAATAAACTTGCTCTTAGCCGTTGGCCGAATGGGAGTTGGGTCAATGGTTCCTAGTGTTGTCGGAGTGTTTTTGATAAGCTGCCTAGTTGAAATGCAGGTTTCTCTCCAAACGTAGTTATGTACCTTGGCAACTTGAAAGCTTGCTACAACATTGAAGCCATGGAGAGAGGAAAAAAACTCCATGCCGATATTATCTATTATCAAGGGATGGCGTTCCATGGACTTCGCTTCTCGCAGCATCAAGACCTGAGCAAGCATCAAACTATCTGAAGGTTTTACAACTGGATGGTGTACGTGCAGATGACTTCTCATGAAGCACCATCATTTCAAGCTATGCCGAGCATGGTGAGAGTAAGAGAACCTACGTAATGTACACCCAAATACAGGAGGAACGTATAACTTTGAGCACTGGTCCCTTTTTTAGTATGTTAAGAGCTCATGGGAATGTGCACACTCTAAAAATGGGCAAAAAAGTACATGCTCCAATGCACAAAAAACTTGAGCTCAAAAGTGATCAATTAGTGATGACCACTGATCTAATGAGCATGTATGAAAAATGTGGTAGCCTAGTGGATGCCCAACATGCCTTGGGTGAGATATCAAGAAGGGATGTCGAAGGGTGGAATGCATGGGTTACTGAATATGCTCGCCAAGGTGACTGCAAGTGTGTCTTAACAACATGCAGAAGGAAGGGCTACAACTGGACAAAATCACATTCCTTGCTATCCGTATGGTGTGTAATCATGGAGGGCTAGTGGGTGCAGGCCGTGTATACTTTAAGCTCATGAAAATTGTAGTTCTAGTTGAAGAGAGGTCATCTAAATAGATGCTTTACATATATAAGTTCACGAAACAAAAACAACAAAGAGAGAGAGAGAGAGACACAGAGAGAGAGAGAGAGAGAGAGAGAGAGAGAGAGAGAGAGAGAGAGAGAGAGAGAGAGAGAGAGAGAGAGAGAGAGAGAGGTTGATGACCTTGTTGCTGATTGCTGGAGTAGATTGCACACGAGTTTGATGAGTCCCGCTAGAGCAGATTGCACGCGAGTTTGATAAGGCTGTTATGATTATTGATGTTGATTGCCATTATGCAAAGCAAGACATAGCTAATGGAGATTTGCTATGCAAAGCAGGCCATGCAAATTCGCTTTATAAAGCTGATGTGTGCATTTTTTTGCGCCCAATTCACTGCAATTTAAAAAGCCACGCGATGATAAATAAAGGGAGACAACCATTTTAAGGCTCTACCATGTGGGTTACTGAGAGGCTAGGGATTTGAAATTGGCTCCTATGATAATGAGAGAGAGAGAGAGAGAGAGAGAGAGAGAGAGAGGTGTTGAGAACCTTGCTCTGCTGATTGTTGGAGCAGATTGTACACGGGTGTCAAGTTTGATGAGGCCCGCTAGAGCAGATTGCACGCAAGTTTGATGAGGCTGTTATGATTATTGTTGCTGATTGCCGTTATGCAAAGCAAGATAGAGCTGATGGAGAGTTGCTATGCAAAGCAGGCCATGCAGATTCGCTTTATAAAGCTGCTGTCTGCGTTTTTTTGCACCCGCTTCATTGCAATTTAAAAAGCCACGTGATGACAAATAAAGGGAGACAGCCGTTTTAAAGCTCTACCACGTGAGTTACTGAGAGGCCAGGGATTTGAAAGTGGCTCATATGCTAACAAAGTAATGAGTTTCTTGGAAGTTAAGATTTTGTCTCAATGCAAATTTCAAGTTAACCCCATCTTGAACGAATCTCATTTGTTTTCTTTGTGTCATTTGCCATCCATGGGACATCTCCATGGAAGCAATGGGAGTTTTATGATCAAGTAACACGGTCGTCACTTCCATGAAGCTATCCCCTTACTTCCCCCATATCCCAATTGCAACAAATTTGAAAGAATACAAACTTGAAAAGAACAATGCATATGCTCTTTATGATGATCTTTGCTTTAGTGTGGGCCATGAATTGCAAACATAGAACTTTAGAGTGCACCAACTTGCAATCGTAAACGTCTTTTGAGTGATTATGCATGAGTTGATGCTTGATTGTACACAAGTAGAACCATTCAATGAATGATAGTATAAAAGTAAAATGCAAAGTTCCTAAGGGTGGGTATGCTAGTGTAGAGAGAATGCTCATGCAATTGAGTGTGAATGGTTACGAAATCCTTCTTTGAGATGGGATTTAGGCATACTTGGCTACCGTGGAGAGGATTAATTCCATAGCTAGGAGTGGTTAAGGATTTGGGTTTTTCAATTAACAAGAGGGGAGGGAGGATAACCCTACTTGGAAGGGAGAATCTCTTTCAGAAAACTTCTTTCGCTATGATAATTTCCCTTCAAAAACTCAACTTCCTCTTGAGTGAATTAGATATTAACTTAAGTATGTCACTAAAACTTTGACATACCTAATTTATGCAAAATCAAGAAAAAGTTGTGAGGCTTTCATGAGAGCATTTCTTTTGGAGAAGTTATAAATCCTCTTTTAGAAAATAAGGTTAGTTCCAAAAACAATTCCATTACTTAGTTGCCTTTGATTAATGGCATTTACCTTTATAAGATTAATTTAGGTAAGAGAATAAAAGTAACTTTAAAATCAATAAAAAGGTTTATGGAAGAGATTAAAGGATAATTAAGGATATTAATCACCATTCATCATGCATACTATTTAGGTAGAAATGATCTCCAGTCATCTATGGTTAAAGAGAGTGATTTCTACTCTCTCTATTAGTCTGGTTGGTTGTTAGCAACCTGGTTAGTTATGATTAGTAATGGACCATAATTAGAAAGAAACAACAAAATTATGAAGTTGTTCTTCTTCCCAAGCAAGCAAGGAAAATACTTTCTTATGAAAACATGAGAGCTTAAGCATGCATTTAAGTAAGCATGAAGGCTAAATCACTTTCAAACAAGTACAATAGCATAAAAAGATCAAGAAAACGTTACCTCAGTGTATGCATGGTATAGTATTCTCCTTGGTTTGGACGTAGTGGCTCTCTCCCTCTTGACCTTCACTTAAAAACCACTAGTTTTGCTACTTGGATTTAGAGAAAGAAATGAGATAAACGAGACTCAAGCTATGGAAAGCTTGAGGTGTTTAAGAGAGAGGAGATGGAGGGTGTAATGGGAGGAAAAAGATCAAGTTTTGACAAACTTGATTAGGGTTTTGGCCATGGCTTCTCTTGGAGAGGGGGTGTGTGTAGGAGACGTGTCTGTGAAAGAGGCTTAGCTATGGATTTTTCAAGCTTACTCTCAAGTTTGCACCTTGAGAAATGAAGGAGAGCTACTTATTCAACAAGTTACTCATTTAACAAGCTATTTATTCAACAAGCAATTTATTTAACAAGTTACTTATTCAACTTATCTTCTCTTTTCCTTTTTTCGTATCCTTTTCTTTTTGTTATTTTTCTTGAAATGAAAAGCTAATTTCTCATGCATTGGTTATGCCCATGTTCGGCTCGTGAGTAACTAGGGTGCTTGGCTATAGTCCGAATTTACGCAAACAATTTTCTTTTTGTGCTTTTGTTTTTAAAAGTCAATGGCTTAGATGCGTTGGTCAAGAGTAACGGCTAGGACGAGGCCTTTACATGCTCTCTTTCATACACAAGACAATGAGGAAACATGTGCATGTTCAAGTGAGTGAAATGGCATGGCAAAGAAGAAATTGACATGTTAAATGTCTTATGAGCATCCATAGCAATAGCCTAAAGGGAGGAGCTAAAGCTCATGCACATTTTGGGCAAACATGCCTATGGCAAAAGAAAATTTATGGTGCTGCTGGTGAGATGGATTAGTAATAGTAGTTGCGAATGCTACCGCTTCTTGATTCAAGTGAGGATTGTTTTTGCTTTCTACTAAAGTATTGCATGGCTCTCTCTCTCTCTCATCCTTTTTTCACACTACACATGCATACATACGGACACAACATGACTAGATGGCCCAATATAATTTTCATTATGAGTAGACGAATTTGTAGTCTGGACATTGAAGAGGCTGTTATCATGGTGAGGGCACCAAAATTATGGAGGAGAGGCAAAGCGGCATCAGGTGGGGCAACTGGCCAGTGATCCAAGATGGGATAAGTGAATACAGAAGCTGAAACTGGAGCAATAGCAACAACATTTGTATGTGCTTGGGCCATGGTACAGACATTGTAGATGGCTAAAGAATGTTGACATGCAGATGATTGTGTTAATGGCCAACTAGGGGCCCACTGATAATTGTTGCAAATATAACCACTTGATTCAAATCATGAGATGTATGGTATGAGAAGTGATATGTTTACTTTTGATTCTTTCTTTCACTTTGTATTAATCTATGTGTATTGTGAGGTGTGGCCTATCTTGATTTTATTATGCCGCCGCAGGCGGTCACTCTGCTAGAGGAAGAGGGAGTCTCACTCGTATTTACAAGATGCTCATAGAAAGTGTCTACACAAGAATAGAGGTTTGTTGATTTATCTATAAAAATGAGGGGATGAAACATTCAAAACCTTTTTAGGTTCAAGCAATTGATCAGCATTTTAACAAGGCATTGCTGGTTAAGATTGACCCACATGCAGTATCAATCTTCAAACATTAGTTAGAATATGTAAATGAGTACAATCAAGATTTAATCGATAGAATTGAGGGCTTTAGCTTGTGTCTATTGGTCAATGTGCACTTTCTAGGATGACAATTAGTCTTACAACTAAATAATTTAAGTAACTACTCTTGAAGCCAACACATTGAAGGGCATATTTGAGCTCCAAAGGAAACACAATGATCAATAACCACTCAAAGCTACCATTATATTAGTTAGAGCTCCAATGCTATACAATTGATCTCATTGAAAAAGAAGAAGAACACAAAGGATGCTATTAGTCTATAGAGACTTATAGTTGTAGAGTGTAAAGCCACGATGATAATATTCTCATGCCCTTCCAAAAAATGCGCCCATCGAAGAGAGGGATGACATAGGCAATGTTTGTCAAGCTGAATGTAACCCTCATTTGAAACTCCAAGGTAGGGTGGCAGAAGACATTAACAATCGTGTGAGAGCTTGCATTGAACTTACACATCTACACCCACACCTTAACCCTATAGAAGGGTTGCACACATAATTCTCAAATGACCACACAGGTTTGTTGCATTTGCAGTATCATTTGGTGAAGCTTCTACAAAGGAGAAGGCTAAAAAGTAGGCGTTTCAAAGAAAATTTATGCAGTTAGGTACATTTTTCCTAGTGATGGCATGACAATGTGCGAGATGCACTGCTAGACTGAGAATTTCACACATGCCTAGTTTTAGTGACAAGGATGTGGAATGAAAGGACACTGATACTGAAATGGAAATGGAAATAGTAACTGAAATGAAAATGATGCATAGAGTGGAACTATAACTGGAACTAGATTGTATTCAAATTAGTACAACTGGAACAAAGTGCAATATGTGCCAAAGGATTGCTCTGAGCTTATGGACAAAAGACTACAAGAGCACAGTGAGCTCCAAGACACTAGATTCAAGAGCACAATACAATAGCGTGCTACTCCCCAAATCATAGTCCCGTCAAATGAAGTCATGGCCCCTAATTATAGGTGTCGGACTGGGTCTCTAACTATTTGTCCACTGTGCAGTTAATGCAATAATTACTAGTTCAACCGCCGGTTTGAGTTCCTATCCGGGAACTGTTCCCACTGTCTACAAGATGGTATGACGATACGTGAGATGCATAGCTAGACTGAGAAGTCCTCATTGGCCTAGTTAGGCCGCTGTCACACTAGGTGCCAACCCCCTTTGCTTTTACAGGTGGGCGTGGCATTCGTGTCACACCCAGGCAATTAAACAAGTGCATGCCCTTTGCAATCAACCAGCCGTGTGTAGCCAAGTGGTTGTGCCTCCGCATTACCGGCTGATCGCCTGGGTTCAAAGCCTACTAGCTTTCTTCGCTCGGTCAATTCTGAAAGGTTGGCTGCTGTTAACAAACGTTGGTCAAGCAAACTAGGCCACCCCTCTCACAATCTCAGCATACCATCACAGCAAATATCAAAATTGAGTTTGTTTCTTTTTGAAATTTGAATGCTTGGAAAGCAAGGCGGGTAGAGACCGTTGGAGCTTTATCTTTGCCGCCCTCTTTAACATTTTTGAAGACCCGTTTCATTCTTAGAAGTCACATTACTGCAATCGGCTCTTGAAGCTCGGCGAGAAGGGAGCAGAAGCGAAACCCTCGCAAGCGCTGGGCAAACAAGATGATTTGCGGAGCGGTTGTGCAGAGTCAAGGAGGGCAAGAGTATCTGGCTATGGCGGGCAACCTGGGCAGTAAAATGCGATTGCTCGAGCTGGAGGTATGGTCGGATCGGGAGCATGCAGATGGAGGTTATGCTGACGGAGATCAGCTGAAGGGCAGCGATGGTGGATCTTCAACAGTTTTCAGGAAGAGAACCTCCAAGAAAGTGTCGAAGCCTCACAGGTGTGACGGAGATAAGGAGAACCTCGACCCATCTTGGCCCTCCCACCGACTGCTTGCTGAAGTGCGGACCCCTTGCCTTCATCAGCGTTACCCTCTACAAGACATTACTTCACTAATCCACTCTTTACAGGTACATGCGATCGACAAGCTATGGTCAATGCTGCCTCGTCAATTTACATCTTGTCCTTCAGTTATATTGGTCTTATGGCTTCCGTTTAAGTGGGTCCTTTGTTGGTTTGCATCTTAATATATTCTCATGTTGTATCAAATCTGTCTGCTAAGCCATCGGATTGGCACTGATGGTCTGTTAGGTGTACTGAGGTTTCCATGGCCTTTTTTCTTGAATTAATAATCACTTCCATCTGTCAACGACCTTTAGTTTGTTTTCCTGTTCTTTGTCAGATGTTGATACTTCTGCTTCCCAGTTTTTGTATGTGGACTTTAGGAGGAAGCAATCATGGAAGATTCATTGGCTGTTTGTTGTTTTAAATTTCCATGGTTTCTTCTCCGGGCTTGCTATTGATCTCTTAATCACATAGAGTTAGAACACATGTGTGCTGATGATCGTGGGTGAGATCTTGTGGCTTCTGGCCATGATCTTCTCATGCTTTGTGGGCACTGTTGTGATGTATTGATCCTGCACTCTTCTTTTATGGTTGTATGCGGGTTAGCAACAATTATAAGCATTTAAGGCAATAATGTTACTGTGACAATTGTTTTTGCTTGCTGGAAATGCTAAACATCTCTAGCTAGGAGTCATTTTCTCTTTCTCATTTTGCTTATCTGTTTTAGAGTGAATGGGAATACATATGATTGTCAAGAAAGCAGGACTGCATGTGGGTCTCCTGTTTTGCATGCCTTTCAAGTGGGTTCTCTTTCAGATTTGGATTCTTTTACTTGCATATTAAATAGTTTGGTTGCATGTGCCACTGTTTGGTGAACTATATCAGTATCTGTTTATGGAAATTGAACTTAGAGCTAGCTATATGGCAGATTTCCATTTTCCCATCTGGTTCGATGAGGATTGCATAATTAGAGCTCAGGCATGTGCTGATGTATTGACATTTGTGGTCTCTACATAAGCTGCTGTGATATGTTCGACTTCTCCATGATAAGGTTTAGCATCGATGAGCAGCAACAGAAGCAATTGTTGTACTTTGGCTTTTGTTATGGCCTTTTGCTACTTTAGACTATAATGGAGGTTTATTAGATGTCATGTAAGCAGCAATACATTCAGTTATTGTTTTCTGCTGCTTGATGTAACCTCTATCATGCCTGGTATCTTAGGTTGAGATTATGTAAGGGAGTCTTCAGGAAAAGTCATTCTGGCAACCACAGACAATTCATTTTTGTGGATTTTTCAAGAGGAAACTGTGAATTTGCTTATCTCAACTAATTGGAGCTGATTTTATAAGTAAATAGACATATTGGAGCATGAACTGTAAAGATTGAACATTTCTTGTATGATTGCAGGGACAGTTGCCGACGAGTACAACAGGAATATCTCGCAGGCCAGGTGTCATCAACAAGTCAATGGTATGCAGGAGTGCTGGCAATTTTGCCAGTAAAAGGGCAAACATGAAGCAATTGGATATACTTCACCTGCGATGATTTCTTCTTCTTTGTAAGTGGAAGGCAGAAGTGAGTCTCCCTACAATGGAAGAACAGCTTGCTTGAAAGAATCAGTTTCTAGCTGATCTGTTTTCAGGTTTTGTCAATCAAAACATCATAATTGACTTGAAAATAGATGCAATTCCGATGGCAGCTATTAGGGTGTCGATTGATTCTTAGTTTCGCTAAGGAAGCATTTGTGATAAATGTGCTGGTATATCACAAGATGTACAAAATGAAGAACCTTGATGCTTGCAATGTGCAGTGTTTGCCCCCATATTTCTGTATTTCTTATCGTTTCCAAATATTTGGCAGTTGTGTGTATTGCCGTTTTATTGCTATATGTATGTATGTCTACGATCTACCACATTTGAGACCATATTTGAACTACCACTTTTGATGTTGATGCAGTTTTCTGATTCAGTGATAGTTTCTGACCTTTGACCATTTTAAAGTTTTGGGCCAGGACCTTAAGACCCCTTGAGGGATCTTACGGAACTAGCTTGATTAGCTTAAGGACTTAAACCATTTGGACCAAACCTTTAGCCTCCATCCCCATTGTATGTTGATATTTTGGACTCTTGTAAATCTTGAACATCTAGTGGTTAGTAGCTTTATTGGCTTTATCTCTTATTGACTTACACAAGATACTAGTTAAGAATGTAGCCTAGTGGGTGGCATTCTTGAGCTGAACAGATGACTTAGATAGCTACTTTTGAAAAATGGCAACTTCAATTGTGGATTAAACTTTGGTGGTTGATCGACTTTTTGAGTCATGTGTCTAGTTTGAAATTATGCACAAAAAGAATCACCAAAAGATCTTCTTGGTTATAAGTTATCTAGAAAACATGTACACACAAGCTATTGTGGACAACATGATGATGAAGGGTGATCCACACGATATAAAGTGACAGAAGAAAGAGAGCTTGAGCTTTTGCAGAAAACACAGGTGCATGTGTGTGCACGTGCGTGCACGCACACACACACACACACACACACACACACACACACACACACACACACACACGTGGACAATCAATTAGTGCATAGCATTCAATGATCCTAATAACATGATAAAGGCACACACACACACACACACACACACACACACACACACACACACACACACACGAAACCACTCATATTGCTTATGGTAGCCTAGTAGAAGAGAAACCTTGTTTTTTGAAAAAATATTCGATTACCTTGCACATTTAATACACACTTATACATTGGCTATATAGTACTAGTATGTCCACACACACATGCACGTGCGTGCACACACACACACACACACACACAAAACCACTCATATTGCTTATGGTAGCCTAGTAGAAGAGAAACCTTGTTTTTTGCATAAATTTACGATTACCTTGTACATTAAATACACACTTAGAAACCAGCTATATACTACTAGTATGCCAACACATACACACACACACACATATGTCATTGGTATCTATGGTTTAATAATGACATCCTATACTTTGAAAACTCTAGTACTAAGTTTGACTTGATTCGATCCAATAAAGGACACTTCATTCCTTTGGGGCCAACCTCTTCTTGCATTATCTTAGATTTGGGAAAGTCTTGGGGTTGGTGTACTTCAAGTTGAACTCACCACTTAATTGTAAGGGTTCGTTGACGCCTGTAAAATGTATTCAAGGCTAATGAATTTATTATCTTGTTTATGTAATGACTCTATCTTTACATAGGATCTTTTTGGCTTGTCACTATTAAACTTGACTTCTGTCACTTTAGAATCAGTTGTTCTTGATTATCTTATGTACAAAACATTAAAATGATACTTGATTCTCACTATGAGGTACAAAAATATATCAAAGACTCAATCATTTTTGTGCTAATCCTTATCCTTTGTTTGTAGCGAGTTTCTTTTGAACTATTATGTTCTTTTGTATAAAAGTCTAAAAATAATAACTCACACGTTTTAAACACAAGGTTCTCCCAAAAAGCTGTTAAATTAGTACGTTGGCATTGGAGATTTTGTCTATAGACTTTGAAGGACCCATTGTCTATAATTCCTTGTTAGGTTGACAGGCGTTAGTGGTGTTTTTTTCTCTATAAATTGGATTCTTGCTCAAAGCTACTATAGTCCTTGACTCTATTGGTTTTAGGTTGCAGGTTAATCCAAAATTACTTACCCTTGTGTTTTTATTTTGATTCTTACAATTTCAAGAACATTTTACTTGTAAATAGACTACTCTTGGATGGACGATTTGTTTAAGGACTATCCAAAAAAATTGGTGAAAGCGTAGAAAACTTTTACAACTGATCATGAATGATAGCCTTACTATTTTCTACTGGATAACAAAGCTTTAAAATTCCAACCGGACTGTAATCCTCTCTGTTAACATTGTCTCTTTGATACATCTCTTTGGCTTCAGACTTGACTATTCTACTCTCATCGACTTGATGAGGCAATAGGTCAATACTCAATGGGTCTACTTGTATAAGCTCAAGGGCCATATGTTACCATCTATTGTAATGAGAGATTCTATGTCTCTAGGGCCGTAGGTTGTCCTCTATTCTAATGATAGATCCTATGGCACTAGGGCCTTAGGGTGCCATTATACAAACTCAAGGGCCATAAGTTGCCCTCTAATCTAATGAGAGATCATGTGGCCCTATGTCCATAGGCGTGCTATATTGACCATGTAAGTACCCTAGAATGATTTAAATACTTTTTGAGAGCTTTTACATTGACACCGAGGCCGCTCTTTGGTCCTAGACTCTCTCTCTCTCTCTCTCTCTCTCTCTCACACACACACACACACACACACACACACACACATTAAACTTCCAAATTTTGCATGGAAGCACAACAATTTTGCAATGTATACCACTTCATCCATCAATAAAAGGAGAATAATGTCATTGTGCTATTGTACAGAGTCCACATTGGCCTTGGAGCAAAGACCGCTCCAAAGCACCATAGAAAATCCACAACAACATCATTAGCATTAGCAGTACTTTTACTTCAGTGTTTTTGCATTGCACTTGTTTTTTCAATAAAGTCTAATTGCATAATATAAGTGGGAAGAAGCACTTGTTTGAGGGGAGGATATGAATACGAAAACCATGAAGCAGTTGAAGATAAAGCTTTGGAGAAGAAAAAGGTGCTCTTGGATTAGAGCAAAGCATACATTTTTCAAGATTTTGATCTTGGATTGGAGTGTTGTTTTTGGTCTTGGATTGGAGTGTTGTCTTTCTTCATCTAGTTGTAGACCAAAGTTCAAGGGGAGGATTACTCTTGTATTGACATCCTTAGTGGATAAAGAATCTTTCCATGTATTCCTCCTAGTCAAAATCTCAAGGGGAGGATTGTGAGGTGTGAGCTTTGTCCTAGTGTCCTAGAGAATGAGTCAAGGAGAGAAGAGTGGAATTATCCCACATGCAGTGTTGCAAGGATGTAGAGCTACTTAAAAATCATTTCATGAATGAATACACACAAGTCTATTTTGCATTACATCTCCCTTGTTTATGGTGAGCTTGTGATGGCTTAGCCAATACTCAAGAACGTGTTTATGAGTCCAACTTAATTGATCTTGGAACCTAATTTGCTTGAGTGATAATCTAGCCACATACACTCCCTGGTGTGCATGCTGTATCTCTTTAATCCACCCTAGCTAGCACGATCCCATTCCGTCACCGCTCAACTCAAACTGCCATTGCATTTTCTTTATGTGAATGCTCTTCTAGTCACTCAAAGTGGACAGCAAATTCAATGTTATAAATGCATAGAATTTGGCCATAAGAAGGCCGAATGCACAAGGAAATAACCGCAATCTTTTGCTATCCCTGTTAACTTTCAAAATTGCCCCAATCAAGGGGAATAGCTTAAAAACCTGGGAGCAAGAGGAAGAAACCCAACCCAAGCAAGAACTCCCCCTACAACTCATTTTCATGGGCCAATCGTCAACCCACCTAGATCAACAATAAACTTTGTTTCAGTAAAGGATGAGGGAGATGAACAAGCCAATGTTTATGCTGCCTTGGATGCTAATGACTGGAATCAACAATTCCCCATTCTCGAGACTAAGACAAAGTATGAGGATGGAGCTACATAAAATTTTAGACATGAAGGAGCTGAAGCTGCTACACAAAATGGTTGAGGTTTTGATCGAGTGAAAGGGCTATCCCACTGAAGATGCTTCCTAGGAACGTCTTATTTCTCAATTTTCTCACCTTTTGTAATGTGTTTTCTCCTTTTTGTGTGTGTGTGTGTGTTTTTTTTTTTGCAAAACTCACAATTGTGAGTAGATTATATTAACATAGCGAAAAAAATACAAGTTCTTGCCATGCTCAAGCTGAGCCATGACGGCTTCCCTAGGTCATGACCGCCTCCTTACTTTCTTGGAGTATCTTCATGAATTTAGCTGTCTCCAATGTGTTCTCAAATATTCGATTGTTTCTTACCTTCTAGACATGATGAAAATATAAGTACCTCACAATTGGTGTGTGACTATGAGAAGCACTTGACTCTTGAACACCCTCCCTTCCAAGAATAGGTCATTCTTGAAGAATTCTATTTCCCAGATTTTGTGGACCCATTTGCAGATTTTCCCTGCTAGACCACAAGTCCTTGGGCACTCTTTAAAAAGGTGATTGAGGTCTTCCCTAGCTAATAGATGCATTGTGAGCATCTATCTAGACCAATTCCCATGGAGAATACCTTTATCCCAATCGGCATGGCTCCTTAAAGGACTTTTCACACAAAAAACTTTCATCATATACGGCCAATATTTGGCGGGTCCCAATTATTGTTTACAATTGTCTCCCATCTTGCCTTCGACCAGTTCTTGCACCATTGCTTATTAAGCGGTGAGAATTGATCTCTTGAGTATATAAGTGTATAGTACACTTCCTTAGTATGAGGTTTAAGGAAGTGCCTATTCTTAGGCCACTGTCACGCTTTCCACTCGAACTTGGATTCATAGTTTGGTAGACACACCTCGTTTAACCTTTTTAGCACTCTATTGATCAACAATCTTTCCCTATTCAGATTATACTGGAGAGCCAGGTGGTTTGTTCCTTCCAATTATATCTGGTGTGATCCTATTAATCTTTTCCAACCGATAAAATTGATGAGTAAAAGCTTTGTCTTGTTACTTTTTGTGTCATACAAGTAATGCAACCTTTTGTGATACAACTATTTGTGGTAAATAATAGTAAGATTATTGTTATCCTTCATGTAACTCAGGTCATGGTATGGAATTGAAAAATAAATTTACTCATATTTGTAATTATCTCAGGGACTTCTACAAAATACTAGATATAGGAAACCAAGAACAAACTTGAGTGTATCTATTAAGAGGAATCAGAGAATGAAGGACTCGAGACAAGAACCAAGATCTTATTACACAATGGACTTGTTAAAAGATACAACCAAGATAGATATTTTACTAGTCAATAAGCCCATCCATCACATGATCACACAAGCAACTATCAAAGCAAGACACATATTAGGTAACTAGTTTATTGGATACCTTGGCATGTTATCATAACATCTGCCTCATTAGCATGAGGTGATTTGTCAAAGGGACCTCGGAGAGGCAACCCAAAACGGGGATAAAGGCAAATCTTATAGTGAGGAAGGAATTGTGCAAGCAAAAAGACTTGCTCAGAAAACCCACAATGTATTGATCGCAGCATGCAATGTGGACCCAAACCCATAGTTTCGATAACCATAGCCAAGCGAACATTGTTGTAAAAGTGATCTTCATCCCAAAGTGTTACCCTTGTTATGTCTCAAAATGTCCACCATTTGGTTTGCGCTACTAAAGTTCCTAAGTGAGGGAAGAGCAAGCGCTCATATTGCTCCACAAAATTTCTCATCACAGATTCACTTGCTTGTTGAAGATGAGAAATGGCCACTGATAACACCAGCTCCTACCACTGGTCCATTAAGTAAGGTAATGAGCAAAGAGACAACGCAAAGGATTGAAAGAGATAATCTTTAGAAGCTCTTGGCAAGAAGATATAGAGAAAAGAGAAAGATGCAGGTAAGAATACTGTAAGAAACGAGGATAGATTGCACCTTATATAGATGAGCTAGCTAGGGAAGAATGAATTAGTGTAACCTAAAAGTTAAAGATGTAACTTATGGATGAAGATTTACCGCTTTCCTTTACTGTTTTGAGATGAGGAAAACTCTTTTTTTTTTTTTGTTGGGGAGTTTGTAAGGGCCTTCTCTTAGCCGTTACTCTTGACCAACGCATATAAGCCATTGACTTTTTAAAACAAAAGCATTAAAAAAAAAACCTGGTAAATTCGGGCTATAACCAAGCACCCTAGTTACTCACGAGACACTGGTACAACCAAAGTGTGTTGACCGTAGCCAAGGGAACATGTAGTGAAGTGCATGCTAATAGATGCATGGCAGAGTGCCAAAGCAGGTGTGGAGGACTTGGGTAGGCAAGTGGCCATAGAGATGTATGCTTTACGTGGTTTCTTAGGCCAGAAGGGCTCCAGAAAGGGCCACTTGGGATGGAAAATGAAGGATGTCAAAAGTGATATATTTTTGCTTGATGATGAAGAGCTTGAAGTGCTGAACAAGCAGGTCCAAACAGCTCAGCAGACGGAGCTATAGGGTGAAAATTATGGTAGTTCAAAATTAGAGTGCAATGCACATATGAGACGGACAAGGCAGATGGACACATGTGATCAGACTTGGTTTCAACGGATAGATATAAATTTCTCATTATGTGGAGCATGTCGGCCTTTTCAGATTGACAGTTGGAGTCTTGGATGCCAAGGTAGTCAATTAAAGTTTATCGGGGGCCAGTTTTGTACCAACTAGTTCACCTCGATCGATGTGCCATTTGAGGTTTTTGGAGCCTTGTCAGGGTTTGTATGTGAAGCATGTAGTATGTGAAGGCCACAAGAAGAGACGGCTTACCCAATAGAGTCCGGATGGGCAAGATATTGAAGGTCAAAGTCGGCGGCAATTGCCAGTCGTGCTTGATGGATTTTCTCAGTGTTGGACAATTTGGTTGATAGGCCCGATGAGATCAAAACGGAGTGGTGCTTGCACGGATTGAAGCCAGGAACGGAGTATGCAAGAGGGAATTGGCAGCTTGGTGATCAAATCTTTGAGTAGAAGCTGGTAGGCAGTGGAAGGTGAGGGAAGAAAAAGGAGTTTTTTCAACTTTTTAAGTGGATTTTTTTGAAGCCTTTGAGGAGTTCCATGTGGCACCCAAATTATCCCATAGGCATGGCCTTGACTTGGGAGCTCGTGGTATAGATACCGAAGGAGGACCACACAGTAAGCATCAAAGACGTGGGGAGAGTGGAGCTCTCTTGAGCTCAAGCCGATGGTGGATGGTGCGTCACCCTCAACGAGGGCTGTTCGTAGCATGGTCAGGCGGCACTCGTGGTCGATTTTGGTGAGTTAGTGGTGCACGATAGCCAGCGGGTGCATGTGTGTGATGGATGATGTGGCAGTATTGCGCAAGGGGCCGATTCTTGCGGCAAATATTTTTTAGGGTAAGGAGGGGACCGACGACGCTGTCGGTGTCCCACTTAAGAAGTGGTTCATGGAAAGTTGGGTCTCAAGCCAATGTCAAATATAGCGTGGCTTCACATGCAAGGTGGGACCTGAAAATAGAGAAGTTGGACGAGAATAGAGGAGAGGCTCACACACCCTAAACGAGGGAACGGGGGCTCGTATATTGGCCAAGGAGGAGGCTCAACAAGGAGCCCTCGACATGCAATTTTTGGCGAGCTCAGAGGAGCTCTTGGAGATGGAATCTGTGGAATGCTTTGACACCAATGAGGGCACCATTACGGAGTTTTTTTCATGTGATCTCAGTGAGGAGAGCTACATGGAGGTGAAGCCAGTGATTGCCAAGGTTTTTTGCGCTCATCATGGTCATGCCGATGGAGTCACAATGTAGTAGAGTTCCATGGTGTTTGTAGAAGATGTTTTCATCATAATTGGAGAAAATCATACCAGATTTATGTGCAGTTTCTTCCCCCTTTCCCCCTTTCTTGTCTTTGCTATGCTCTAAGTGTCTTTTGCCGGCGTGTGAGATGTGTATGCCTCCCCCTGGCCTCTGTGTGTGTGAGAGAGAAAGAAAGAGTGGTATGTGCTCTGTGAAGGTTGTAAACGGGCAAGATTGATGTGGTGTGTTGTAGAGTGCTGGTGCAAAGCGTACGTGCATATGGTTGTGTGCAAACTGCGGTTTGCATGTTGAGTTTTGAAGGTGAAATCTAGTACATTGGGGTGCAATGAGTATCTTGGGCTATGGAGATGCAGATTGTTTATGTTTTGAATGTTTTTCCCTTTCCCCCTATCCATCTTCTGGTGCCCCCACTGAGGAGCGCACTAATGCTCCAATTTAAAGTTTGAAGTGGTGTTTGAAGCTGACAAGCGGTTGGTGGGGTCGAAGAATGTTCAATGATTGAGTTTGAAGTTGGCAAAGATGGTGGAGCCGAGTTTTGGCCCCATATTTATAGGTGTTGAAGACCGTGAAGCTTGGTTAGCGAATTTTGAATTATGGATTTTATCTATGCAAATGCTGACGGATGAGGAAAGTTACAGACAGTGCCATTGCAGATGCATGAACGTGCAAAGATATGGTTCAATGGTCTAAAAATTGATGATCGAGGTTTGTAGAAGGAGCTGTAGGATCAATTTTTGAAGCGGATTTGAAAGGTCATTACTCCAGTAGAGGTTGGTGCAAAGTTGAAGGCAGTACGCGAGGATGTAAGTAGAGATTTTTCAATTTTTGGAAGTAATTTGAAGCCGGTTGGAAGCACTTAGAGGTTTCTACTGGGGTCAAAAGCAACCAGTACCTAAAGTTGTCAAAGTTTCTTGAGTGCTTACATTTAAGGATCAAAGAAAAGGTCAAGTATGATGTGAATACCTATGATGATACGGTGTCGTATTGTGACACGTAGATGGTGGGAACGAATGCCAAGAGATTATTTTGTGACTTTCTAGATACATAAGTATATTTCTTGTAATGTACATATGCATATCTAAGTATAATAATAAGCTTTCTATCTCATCCTAGTATTTATCTCAAGGGTAATATATTCTTACTTTATCATTACAAAGTATTGTGAGAAAAAGCATCAATAGCCACACCTCTTTAACTTGGAAAAAAAAACATTGCTTCTTTATTTCTACTATCCCATTATTACAACACAACTCTAGCTAGATCATATAGCTAGTGTGATTTTCAATATATATATATATATATATATATATATATATATATATATATATATATATATATATATATATATATATATACTCTTATGTATTTTCCATTTGGTTCTTATATTTCTTTTAAATAGCTACTAGGAAGGAATCAAATCCTAGTGGGACACTAGTTTGCATGATTTTCAAAGATACTCCTATTTTAATGCATATTGAAATGATGCTTACAAAACTTTGTCAAGGAGAAATTTCATGCTTTCATATTGCACGAGGTGTCCATTGAAATAATGAAAGTCTAGGCTAAGGGGACAACAAGAAGACTTTTGCTTTCAGAAAGATAACCTATTTTGATGATTTTTTAACACATGGTTCCAATCCGAATTGAAAAAAGTATATGAAATGGGGATCATAGATTATGAAACTAATTTTTTGCTCTCATTTTTATTTTTTATCTGGATCCATGGTTGAGGAGATATGATCAAAATAGTGGACCTCAGTTTGCCCACATCATGTAGGGACATCCCATTTCAAACTTTGTCAGTTTCTGTTCACACTGTCTCTTCTCTTTCTTGTGTAACCCTTGGGGTTCCCTTCACCTATAAAAGGGGACCTCTTCTTCCTTGAATACCATTCATAAGAGAGTGAGAGCATTAATGCCTAATTGTACTTAGCCATAAACATAAGCTTAAGCCTACACGTGCTCCTTGAGGATGACTAGCCAATCTTGTAAGCAATCTTTGGAAGATCAACTCTAATCAAAGAAGGACTTGAACTTGATGCATCAATCAAGGCTTAAAGTATTACCTCTTCTTCTCTCTTTATCAAAATGGCAAATAACTACCAAAGGGTTTGTCAAGTAAGACGTGTTTTACTTTGAAGTTTTGTTGGTTTCTTGTTGTTAAAAAAAAATTCTCTAATCCAACCTATATCTAACTTTATCTCCTTCTCTAACCAAATATACCTCTCTCTCCCTTATATTCTTTGCTAATCTATCTCTCAACCTATCTTTCTCTACATAAGCCTCTACCTTTATCTCTAGCTATCGGCCATAACCAGATCCTTTTCTATATGCTTATATTATCTTAAATGAATAACCCACACGATGCCAAATTTTTCCCTTTTCATAATGTACAATCTCTTAGGGTTAATGTGTGTTTAAATCAAAGAATTCACTTCCAAAAAAGAGTTATATTTCTTTTTGGACCTGAAAGACTACAAGAAATTCTTCTCTCTCCAGTCCCATTATTCTACCACTCCTAGATTATTCTAACTCATTGGATGTGCACATATTTATTTTGCTCTAGAGGGTGAGTCTTGATTGATTATGAACCATGAAGGCTTATATACACAACTCATTCCAATCGCTAGGCAAAATATATACATCTTTGTGAGTACGAAATTACAGTTTCAAAGAACAATTAGGGGTTTGTTTGGAAGATAAAGATTAGCCGCTATAAATGCATCAATAAATCCTTTCATCCTACCCTTGATTAGATACGATAAAAGCTTGGATGTTTTCACCTTTGTCTTATTTTGAGATTTCTATATGTACATGAGAGGGTGAGAGAGAGTTCATTTCAAGTATTCACCACCCAACACTACACTTCATGGAGTGAATCCTTTGCTACCTCCTCACAAGATCTCACAGCGAGAGGTCCTGTACCTCCTTGCAAGCACGCCAACTTCTCGACATATTTTTGGTGAACCCGACGTGAATCTACCATGGTGAGAGTTTGTGGGTAACCATGGGTGACCATACCAAGAAACATGGTATGTATTTTGACCCAGCAACAATGCAAATGTTTCAAGCATTTGCAATGTTCATGCAACAACAACATGACACTAAAATAAGGGAGATTTTAGCAACCAAATCCATACAAGTGGTTGTCAATATAATGGATCAAATCAATGGCAAAGATGAAACTAGATACTTGTGCGAGTATGTGAAGGAGATGGAGCTTCATCGTGTGTCAAAATATGAGATGATTCAAAGTTTTGAGCTAGTTGTTGCTCCAAAAATTAAGGAACATGTAAGGGCAATTAAAGATGGCATGGGAGAAATTGGGAAGAACTCAAAGTAGCTTTAAAGGGGGAATATTTCATGAAGGACTCTGAGAGAGTGACCAAAAAGACATTCTTAGAGTGGGTAGTCAAGACAAAGCAAGGACTGTCAATAATAGAGCTACTCAGGGAATTTGAGTGGCACTATTTCACAACTCACCAGGACAAAAAAGGCCACACTGGATTTAGACAAGATAGATCTTTTCTTACAAGCTGCAAGTAAAGAGTTTCAAGAGAATTTGGAGCTTCTTCTAGAAGATAAAGATGCCAAGCAAGGACTAAACACTGATAGGAATGAGGTTGAAGGTTTTGTCTCATTGCTTGCCAAACAATAAAGAAGAAGGGACAAGATGGTAGTAAACAGTACAAGTCCTTCCACCTCAACTTCTGACAAAATGGTAAAGCCTACTTTTGTAGCTCCTAAGTTTGATGACTCCATGCTATATGAGCTTGTGAAGGGAATGCATGACTTGAAGGTGAAGCTTGCAAAGATTGAAGAAAAAGGCCAATCATCAGGGCCACTTCCTAGGCAAAGACAACAACCCAAAGAAGGGTGTGTCCATAGATGTACTTGGTGTGATAGTACATACCATGTAAGAAGGGATTGTGATAATTTTAGTGATGCTTTGACAAAAGATGTTGTCTTTTTTAAGGATGCTAAAATCTACTTAAGAGAGACATGTCTACCCTTGAGAACTAAGGGATGAATGCAAACCTTAGTTGAAGATATGGCAACTAACCATGCCACCTCTTCAGTTGAGGCAGCTACTTATGGAGTGAAAATTGAGTGTTTACTTGTGGGATGCAATGGGGGATGGTTCTTCTTTACTAGAATTGATAACCGTCGGTCTATATTTTAAGCTCGGATTCATTCAATGCCCTAGAATTGGGATTGGATGGGAGTGAGTCCCGACCTGGCGGTGAGACCCATGGATGCATTTGGAAATCGGCCTAGTCTGGGTAGATCTGATGCCGATGGAAAAAGGAGGAAGAAAAATAGATCCAAGAAGGGATCGCATAAGGGAGGAAGATCTAATTTAATTAAGAATCTCTTCTAATTGTTTGGTAAAAAGGAACCTTGGAAAGGCTAGGAACCTAATGGTCTATTCCGCAATTGTCCTCATCAGTTGGACCCTTGCTTTGCTTCTCGAAAAATGTATCTAAAATGAACTTAAGATAGATTAATTTTGTAGGACTTCCCCAAATAAGATAAAGAAAAATAAGAATTGGAAATTTTGTAAAGGCGCCACCTCCACACATGGCGAAGGAGACATGATACTTGAGTTCTGGGACAAGGATAGGGATATGCCTGGAGAAGTATATGTGATTACTTGAAAGATAACTACATTACTTTAATAATACTAAAAGAAAAATAAATTAAAATAGCTTTAAAAAAAAAGTCGATCTGATAAATGCACACTTGCAAGGGTATGCAACAATTTGCATGCCGCTTTCAAATGCTTGAAATGTATTCTTAGTTCAATATGTTTGGAATAATGTTTTCCTAGTATCATGGTACTACCTTGGAAAGGTGCATTTACCAAATGGTTCGATGGGAGGGTGGATTTTGGAGGGTTAATTTGTTGGTCAAAAAGTTGAACCCAATTTTATGTTGTCCATTGAGTTAAGAACGAGGAAAGGGTTTTTGATTTACGAAGTGGGGATTAAACTTGGGGAACAAGGACTTCATGTGGTTGGTAAATACACTCCTCTTAGGGGAATGCACTGACGATTGTGCTCGGTCATAAATGAGAAAAAAAAAACGTCATTGACCTTGAACTGGGTGAATTAGAGAACTCCCACTAGTTGACCCTGGAAGGGCGCAATTTTTGGGCGAGCAATTTTTGGCGAGCGCTTTTTAAGAATCGGGCTAGCGGATTCTCAAAAGAAGAATAATCCACCCATCTCTCTCTCTCTCTCTCTCTCTCTCTCTCTTTTGTTTCCTCTACCTGTCACTCTCTCACTCACTCTCTCTCTCTCTCTCTCTCTCTTTTCAACTAAAATTTGATTGTAGGTTCACGACCAACTTACATTCAAACAAAAACCACCATGGATGCATTCAATACACTATTGATAAGACAAACATAACTTACTTACACACAATTATGGTCTATTTCGTATAGCAAACCACAAATCTATGTGTTCCATTGCATCAAAAGTAAATACATATGGGGGGGGGGGGGGGGGGGGATACATCATGGGTCAGGTGGATGAAAGAAGGGCGGTGGGGGGCCATATGCTCCGAGAGGAAACAAAGGTCATGCCAATGGGGGTAGTGCACCAAATGGTGGGGGGACTCCTCCAAATGGGAGAGGATACGAACCATATGTGGGGGCGGGGGGGGGGGGGGGGGGGGGGGGGGCTGTAGGTAGTGAAAGAGGCAATGGATCAACTCCGGGCGAGGCCTCAGATGTGGAGGCAATATGCACTGGGAGATAGTCCAGTTGCACACCATGCCAAAACTAGGGCCGTGAAAGTAGTATATGGAGCTGCTACTGCCCCGCCTCGACTGCTGAGTGGTGTGGCAAAGGTGGCTCCAGCGGATGAAGCTTCTCTGTCACCTACTTTGGATGCTCAGTTACCTGAGCTCTGTCACTCATACGAAACATCAATGTCGAGCCTAAATCGGAAGGTAGGCATTGAGCTGGCTCTAAACAAGCACTAAAAATTGACCAATCCTTCTCACAACTGATGCATGGCGGATGAAGCTCAAGCAAATTGGAATGCAGTTTGAATTGTTTTCAATGGTGGTGACAAGACCAATACAATGAGTGGTCGAGAGCATTCTTGTCTTTTCCATTCGAAGCAAAGATTGAATCAATACACAATGAAGTATGTGGCACAAGTTTCTCAACACACACACAAAGAAATGTGTGAGAAGTGGAGGCAAGCACCAACAAAAGAGGCTGCAGCAGCAGAGGCTCGTCTGATACGTCAATGGTGGCGTTGTCGTGCGGCTCCTCTTCCATGATGAGAAAAAGAGCAAAGGGAAGCATAAAAAGTCTATTTGAAGCTTACACATTTATTGAGCAGTGACCAAGGCTTGAGAACAAGCAAGGAGATCTAAAAAGTGTATGTTTTATGTGGTTATAAAGGCCTAAGCGCACATACTTCATGCTTGAAGAAAAGGGTTTTACATGTGAAAAGGCTCTTAAGACATGCAAGGAAACTTGGGTAGAGGAAGACATGTGGTCAGTGGTAAAAAGGAAAGTGTGTGAGAGACTTCATACCTCTGCATGAGGGAGGCCGAAAAAGTCTTAGTCTGTAAAATTTTTGTAAAACAGGTTTTTTGGTAAAAACGGATCGCGTACGGAGCAGAAAAATGGCATTTTAAGCATTTTTGTGTCTCAAGCACAAAGGCTAATTCTGCACCGATTAGGAGATATTCAAGTTTTTATTCTCTATTGTATCAGGGAGGAAGCCATAAGCTTTGAGCACTCTTAACTCTTTTCCAAGCGTCCATAGCCCACTCTAATCCAAGCTTCCATAGCCACTCTATTCAAAGAAGCCATAACTCAAGTCGTAATCTCTTTCTCAAGCCATAATTAATCATTTTCCTGGGATCTCTCTCTCTCTCTCTCTCTCTCTCTCTCTCTCTCTCTCTATCGATCTTAAAGCAGCAGAGGAAGAACGAAGGAGGTAACTATTATCAAGGCAAGCTCGGCAAGCCAATGAAGGCAAATTAACATGATGTAAGGAGTTTAATAATTTAAGTAGTGGGACTGTTAATTGTCCGCTTTGGGTAATCAAGCTTTAGAATCGTGTTCAAGTTGTCAGTTTTAAGCTTTGTCTACATTAATTGTGTTTGTTGCAACTCTCTTCCACACACCACTCACAGCAAGAGGCCCCGCGCCTTCCTGGCTTACCTTTCAACACAAATCCCCCGATAGCGTAACGGTCATTGCATAAACTGTAACATTCCATACATGGATTCATAGCTTAGTTGGTGGGAAATTCGTATTACACATTGGGGTGGCATTATGACGTGCGTAGAAAGTAGCTCTGATGGACCAAACACTCCACGCACAAACGTTGCGGAGAGCAAGTATGGCAGTTGGCTAGCAGGGGAGGGTTTTCATAAACGCATTTCATTATATGATGCATGTACAACTGACCTTGCAAATTCCATCTTACAGAGCACAAAGGCCATTTCATACAGCCATGGAAAACACATTGGGAAGGGTCCATCAATACAAAAGCTTGCGAAACGCCATGAAAAACGTCCCAACCAAGTGATAAGAGCAGTGAATGAGACTACTGAGTGTTGGGGTATAGGCGCCTGTGCCTTGCCCGACCACTGACTTGATTGGGCGCCCACTGACTTGTATACCTTATACATAGCATAAGTGTATAGGGGGCTGCTCACTCATTGAGTCTCCCCACCCATATCTGTGTGTTGTGTGTCTCCTTCTCTCTCTCACTCTCCATTTGTGGGCTCTCCGATCCCCTTCAATTGGTATCAGAGCGACATGTGTGAGAGCGTAGATGGACGGCTTCGCGATGAACTCGTCGGTTATGGCGGAGAGGTCACAGATCTGAGCAAAGAAATAGAGGAGGCTTGTGGACAATCATACACAAGCTTGTAGGAGAGCTCTCAGGAGCTTCTTAGTGCTCACAGATCAGTCCACAGTTCCTCTACAGATCAGCCCACTGTGTACAACATTTTCCCTCTTCTCGGCAAGCTTTGCAACGGCTACATCGGCAACAGATTGGAGCTTGGAGCTTCCATAGACATGGAAGCATTGTGAGATTGATGCATTCAGCTCACGCATCGAGGTGGGAAGTGAGTTTGAGCCTTTCTATGAGCTCAAAGAAGCACATAAGAAAGTCGTTCAGTTTTTGGCAGTTTGACAGTAGTCTACTGTTTTGCTCATAACTTGAGCTAGAAAGCTTCAATTCCAAAACTTTTTGGTTCAAAACGGAGCTGGCTTCAAGTTGTATGACTTTGTAGAAGGAATTGTTTTCTGATTCGGAGTGCAGGTGGGTCTGAAATTGAAAACACAAAGACTGTTTTTCAGGACAATTTTGGGCTCTGTTGTTTTCTTTGTTGCAGACAGCTTACCCGTGCACACTGTAGGTAGCAGGCACATATGAGGTGGATTGGTTTGATTTGCTCGATTGTGAGAATTTGTAGGTGTTACAAGATCGGGTTTGACTCCCAGGTATAGGTTGAGTCTAGTACTCCCACAGGTGTTGCTAGTTGCAATTCAGTGGTTCTTCTGCAGTGTTGTGGCTAGTATACATGGTCTTTGAGCGGGTAATGCTCTATGTATGCTTATGTGGTGAGCAGTAGATCTTGTAAGCAAGTGCAGAGGTCGATTGTGGATGACATGTATGGTCATCTGTGGTACTCTTTGTGAGCATTTGTTGGACACAGGTTTGCAGAGCTTATGCATGTATGTTGAGTGTAGTTTGATGCGCATTGATTGCTCATTGTATTGAGCTTGCTGGACAATGGTTATTTTGTGTTGATAGCCATTGTGCGTTGAAAATCTGGTGAAATTTTCCTAGGAGTTCTATGCGCATCATTTATGCGATCTAGGTAGAGATTGCGGGTTGCACTCAGCATTTGCGTGTGGTGTTCTCTGCAGTTGGGAGATTTGTGCGTGTGTATGCATCGATACCGCACAGTGTGGGCTTGGTGATTAGCTCATGGTTTGACATGCGTACAATTATCTTGGCACACTCACAGGAGTGAATATTGTGATGTATGCTTGTGTGGCTACGAGCTAGGTAGCCGGATTCGAGCACTAATGGCTTGAGGTTTTTCAGCAGGTTTCAGCTACAGGTTTACAAGTTACAAGTAGGTTTGAGGGCTTATTTGGGCGCTGAATTTTCAGCCATTGTTTCCTCTTTGCAATTGTCCAGGTATGGCTCAGTTGTAGGCTGATCTGGGACACGTTTGTGACTTGTTTATGCAGCTGTTTAAGAGCTGAATTTTGGGGCTGATTTGCAGCCTTTTGTTGATGCGATTTGAGCCAGTTTAGGGCTGATTTGGTTGACATTTGCTACTTATTGTTGGTTGCTCTTTTGCGAGCATTATGGCTGATTTTTCATTTGACTTCCAACGTTATGGTCTGACACAGTTTGATGGTGCAGATTTTGTTGCTTGGAAGGAGCATATGCTTGTTGCATTGGCGGATTTGGGACAGGATAAACCCTTGCGTGGTTTATCGGCGAAGCCCAAGTCTATGCGTGATGATGGCAGGATCTTGATGAGTTAGCCATGTCTACGATTCATTTGCATCTGGTTGAGTCTGTTTACAGGAAGGTCTCAAGGGAGACTACAACTCATGCTTTATGGCATAGTTTACATGCTATGTACGCGACATCCACTATCCTGTAACTGTCTGACTGAGATCAAATCCATATTTTACAGCCATACAGGAGCTTGGTTTACTCTACAGGAGCCTCGTACAGTTGGCATTTGGGATTTGCATCATTGCCATTTGTGGAGAACAATGTGGTTACACTACTGCGAGAGATTTTATGCGTGGATTCGCATGAGCATTGTAGGTGCTGGTGAACTCTTTTTTTTTGAGAGAATTTTCTCGTTGCAGTTTGCTTCTTTTGGATTAGTTGAGTGCATTTCATTGCTACCGTACCTAGAGTAGAGTTACAGCTCTTGGTTATTTTTGACATTCACTTATAGTAGTCAATATGTGTGAGACTTTCGAGCCTAGGACAATGACTCATGAGAGACGGTGTTCTCGTTCGTGTCGACACTTGAGATGTTGGCATTGTGGTCACATAGGGCACATTACGGCGATGATTTCGTCGTATGAGACAGCATAGGAGACAGGCTAGTCTCAAGATGCAGTAGATGCTATAGGCTCCGTTGACTTGAGAGTTGTAGGATCAGATATAGAGTCTGAGTACCCTAGTGACAGCGAGGTCACATTTGCTTCTTGTATTACTCCTGATTTTTTGACGTCTAAGGATAGTGCACTGCTTTTGCAGTGGGTGCTAGACAAGGATGCTACTTTTCATGTCACTCCGTATCGTGATTGGTTTAGTAGCTATTCTAGCAGAGTGCATGGTAGTGTGCGATTGGCAGATGGTTCGCTGCATGAGATTGTTGGTTCAGGAGATGTGAGACGTCATTACCGAGCGGTGCATCGTACGTGCTCAGAGATGTGCATCACGTGCTAGATTTGATGATGAGTTTGATCTCCGTTGGTCAGCTCAGGGATAGTGGATGTCGGGTATCGCTGCTTGAGTGATCTTTTGCATTGCATTTGGGTTCACTAGTGATTGCGAGAGATGCTACAATTGGCACATGGTACCCATTGCACGTAGTACTGGTGCAAGATGGTCGAGTCTCAATCTTGTTACATCCATACAGAGACCGAGAGACCCGGACAGTCTCTTTTGCTCATGGGTTGCAGGGTGCTTTGCATGGAGTGCAGAGTAGTGAGCTCGTTGTGCACACAGTTGGGGCACGACTTGAGCAGTCACACAGAGAGGTGACACAGTCAGACATGCATGCTTTGCTAGTGACTGAGCAAAGAAGAGAGTCAGTTGTGCGAGATACTTCTATGCAGGATAGACAGGTAGAGTGGCCTTGCTCTAGTGAGTCACGATAGGAGGACGTTGTGCAAGAGTCTATGCATAAGGAGTTAGAGCATGAGAGCTCTAGTGAGTCACATCAGATTGAATGGTCATGTTTGCAGTGGATGATTGCAGAGGAGGCTGAGATGTCAGCGATTATGCAATCATTCCTTTCTATGCTAGACAGTGAGCATGGGGATATAGTTGTGCAGGATATGTCTTCCAGCAGACACCTAGAGCAACTGGTTTGCTATGAGGTTGCACGACAGGTTGATGCGTCTTTTGCAGACAGTTAGGAGATGCATGTGGCTGACACGCCTTGTCAGTCAGAGATGCCTATTGCCAGGGATATATATGTTGATGCATGCTCTGTAGAGCTAGCAGGGCCCGCTAGCATTGCATCGGCATTCGGTGGTCTCATGTATGAGATGCTGATCTTGAGACCGGATATCACAACTGCAGTGGGAGCATTTGCAGTTGGGGTTGTCAGTCGTTTGTTGACTGATGATGGCATAGTGCATGAGGAAGATATGCAGGTATTGTGTACATACTTGCAGTACGTGTGCGGTACGTCTGGTGGTGTATGGACTTACACGGGAGCAGGACAACCGGATGCAAACGATCACAGCCAGCCAGTGGGCATCGGTTGAGAGCGGTTTTCTCTCGCTTTTTGTAGTCTTTAGACTAGGTTCTCTTGCTTAAAGGCACAATTGCCTTTAAGTGGGAGGTTGTTGGGGTATAGGCGCCCGTGCCTTGCCCGGCCGCCCAGAGTCTGGGCGCCCACTGACTTGTATACCTTATACATAGCATAAGTGTATAGGGGGCTGCTCACTCATTGAGTCTCCCCACCCATATTTGTGTGTCGTGTGTCTCCTTCTCTCTCTCACTCTCCGTCTGTGGTGCTCTCCGATCCCCTTCACTGAGGGCACTCCAATGTATAAACAACCAACTCCATTTTTGACCCCTTCAGTTATGATTTACAAGAACCAAGAGAATAACCTGTAGGATTAGGATCCTATTGGAGATGTGCATAAGGATTCTATACCTGAGGGACAAGTTCCCCCCAAGTCTTCAAGTCTTGACCTTGTTCAGAACCTCCCCACCCCTTCAGATAGCCCTATGAATGATATTGGAAGTCTGTCCTCTTCTTCATTTGATTCTGAGGATTGTGCTATTCCTAATACTCATGGATAATTCTATATTTGCTTCTCAACTTCAAGCTCAAGAAAATTTGGTGAAAGCTCAGATCAGTATGGATGCAGACAAAGCGGTGGATGTTTACATGACCCAAGTTGAGGAAGAAAGACTGCCTTTGCCTCTCTCTTTCTTAACTAAGAGGAAAAATGAGCTTTCTAAAGACCCTACAAGAGTCTCTGTAACCCTATCTAAGCCTTTCAAGAACAACAAAAAATGAAGTGCCCTAATATCAGAGCTATCTCTTTCAACTGTAAAGGCCTGATAGACCCTAACAGAGCTCAGATCATTAAGAATTGGATGATTGAAGCTCATGCCAAACCAAATTTTACCTGTCTTTAGGAGATTAAATCCACTGGTTTAGTACTATCCTCTAATCCTCAAAGACTGGGTGTAGGATACAAGTGGTATACCACTTCTCACTGCAAAGTATGCCCATCTCTTCATCAAAGTTCAAACCTTTGCTAATGGTAATTGGGTATCTGTAACCCTCGACAAACCTTTTGAATATACTCTAGCTTCTATGTATGCATCTAACTCTTCAGGAGAAAGAGCTGCTATATGGGAAGAACTGGCCTGCCTTTGTGTAGGAGAGTTCAACATGGTAGTATCTATCCAGGACAGATGGAATCAGCTTGGGCAAGCCCTAGGAGGCAGAGAAAAGATTCAGTGGGACAATGCAGCCTCAAAGCTAAAATTGGTGGACATTTCTGAGGAAACTGGAATAAGATGGTCTAACAAGCAAAATGGTTCTTGCTATAGGGCTGCTAGACTAGACATAATATACATGTGCAATGATTTGCTCAATGATTTTTGGCCGGTAAGTTGCACTAAGGAAAGCTCTATTATGATGTCTGATCATGCTCCTGTCATCTTAGATATTCAAAAGGATGACTGTAGCTACAAAGCAGGATGGTCTCACTTGGACCAATCCCTTCCGTCTATAGCAATGGTTAGAGAGAAAATAAAAGAAATCTTTGATAACTCTTTCTCAGGTAATACCTTTTCTTTTAAAGCTTGGGACTGTGCTATCAAGAAAACTCAAAAGTCTTTAACTGAGTTTAAAGCTAAGGCCAGAGAAATTAGGAATAGCAAAAGAATGATGATAAGGAGAGAAATTGACGATTTAGAAAAAGGCCTTTCTCCTGGTAATCCTCATAGTCCCCAATTAGGTGAGCTGAAAGCTAAGCTTAGAGATGAAGAGCTCTTATCTGCTAAGGCCTCAATCCTATGGACAAGAGACATTTGGGCTGGCAAGATAGACAAACCTGATAAACATATGTTCACTCTTCTTAAAAAAAAAGAAGGCCAAAGATTTTATTCCCTTCCTGAAAAACAAAGAAGGAGTCATCGTGAGCTCTCATGATCAGAACTTGAAGGTTGCTGAATCTTTTTTCTCTAATATTTTTTCTTCCCCTCCCAAAAGAGGAGCTATCCATACCAAAGCCAGAGCTGATATTTCCTAGGACAAGGAAAAAAACAGTTCCTGTGCAAATAGCTCATTGGATGGATCGGCCCCTTACACAGGGGGAGGTAAAAGATTCCATAGATTCTTTGAAGGATGGGAAATCTTCTGGCCTTGATGGTCCGAGTTCTTTAAACTTCATAAAGTTTTTCTTGTCCCACATTTGATATCCATATGGATTGAGGCTATTAGAGTAGGAGCTCTGTCCACCTCTATGAATACTGGAATGATTAGGCTCATTCATAAAAGGGGAGCTAAGGAGGATCTAGGAAATTGGAGGCCTATCCCCTTTCTGACTTATGTCTATAAAGTTTTCTCCTTGTGTCTGGCTAGAAGGCTGAGTACTCTCATGAATCAGATTATTTTACCTGAGCAGAAAGGTTTCATAAAGGGAAGATTTATTTTAGATGCCATTATTGCTTTGTGGGAGGCTATAGATTTCCTCCAGGACAGTGAGCTGGACTTCATCTTCTTTAAAATAGACTTTGATAAGGCATATGACAGGATGGAATGGGATTTTATCTTTCAATCTCTGCATGATATTGGATTTGGCAGGACTTTTATCAAACTCATTCAAATTCTCTTTGGCAATGCTTTTGCAAGAGTTGCTATTAATGGTGAGATATCTGATATCTTCCCTTTACAGAGGTCCATAAGACAGGGTTGCCCTATAGCCCCTCTTTTATATCCTATATGCTCTGATTCTCTGGGCTGGCTAGTTCAGGATGCTCTAGAAAAAGGACAAATGAAAGGGATAAAAATCCTAGGAGCTGCCAAAGACCTTGTGCTTCAACAATTTGCTGATGACGCTAACTCTCTTATGTCCAATGATACTGACACAGTTGAATGCTTTTGGAAATGTTTAGACACCTTTTGTTTGGCCAGTGGCTCTGTCATTAATCACAATAAGACTGGTTATAAGGCTCACAAAGATCAGATCCCTCAAATCATATCTGAAGCTGGTTTCCATGAAATCAGAGAGGGACAAGTCTTCAAGCTTTTAGGAATACCAATGGGGTTCAGGATCACCTAGGCACAGAGATGGGAGTGGATGGAGGGAGATTAAAAAAACAGTAAAGGAAAGATACTTACCTTTTGCCCATGAAGCATTGAAGATGAATGAGTTCTTTAGCTTGAAGCAATACAGCTTATCCTTGGAACGGTACTACTCAAAGTTTGTAAGGCTTAGGTGTTATGCTCCACCAATGACCATAGAGCAGCAGGTAGCCCGTTGTTGTCAAGGTTTAAGAGAACCAATCAGCTCGAGATTAGAAGCCATGAAACCTAGTACTGTGCAAGATGCTTTACTACGAGCTAAGCTCTTATTGAAGGAGCAAGGGAGTAGAAGGAGTGTTAACCAAATCAAGTTTTAACAGTGCCAGACGACCAATAAGGCTTCCCAATAATCAAGTTTTAACGCTGCTAATGCTCAAAATCCTTCATGCGTGGATGTTTGATGCTTTGAATGTGAAGAATTGGGACATTATTGAAACAGATGTCCATGTTTGACTAATAGAGCAACAACAACAACTGAAGTAGATCAAAGACACCACCCTTTTGGACATAACGATGGACGAGGTGGTGGATGAGGTAGAGGACGAGGAAGAGTAGCTAGAGCCTTTGGAAGAGGTGAAGGTAGGAATGCCCATGCACATGCAGTCATAGGAGAGCCTACCCTTGGTGAAGAAGAAGAGAGAGCAAGAATTTATGCAGCTATTGACAACCATGGAGCTCAAAGACACCCATCAAGGTAAACTTTTTAATCTCCTCATCGATTATGGTAGTACTCATTCTTTTCTATCCTCGAAATGCTTGCAAAATTTGAACATGAATAAAAAACAAGCTAAACTCAAAACCATGGTATCACGATATTCTGTGGGAACCCTTGACTTTGAACTAGGAGGACATGCGACTTCAGCTTTCTTTAGAACCCTACCAGTTGGGATGTATGATGGAATTCTTGGAATGGATTGGTTATCAAAATCATGCTAGCATCCATTGTGGCCAAGGTAGTTTGAGCTTTAGAGATAGTCAAGTAAAGCAAGTTAAAGTACAGGGAAAGAATGGGATTCCAAAGATTCAATTAGTTAAAGCCAACCGTCTACTCAAAGGTATGAGGGCTAGACAACAAATATTTGTGGTCAAGATGAACAAGATTGATCCAAAATCAAGTGTTACAAAACCCTCTTGGCTTCATGAATACTCAGATGTCTTTCCTGAAGATCTCACCTCTCTTCCTCCCAATCGAGAGATTGATCATGAGATAGAGATTCTTCCAGGAAGTGAGCCAGTGTCAAAGAGACCTTATAAAATGGTGCTACCAAAGGCCATTGAACTGAAGGAACAGCTTCGTCAACTTATAGAACGGGGATTTATTAGACCTAGTAAATCAAGTTAGGGAGCTCCAGTGCTCTTCAGAAGAAGAAAGATGGGACTCTATGACTCTGCATTAATTACAAAGGACTAAACCAGGTAACAATTAAGAACAACTATCCTATCCCATGAATCAATGAATTGCTGGACATGCTATATGGTTCTAAGGTCTTCTCAAAGATAGATCTAAGATCTGGTTATTATCAAATCAGAATACAGTAATTAGATATTCCAAAGACAGCTTTCAACACCCGATATGGACATTTTGAGTTTTTAGTGATGTCATTTGGTATGACTAATGCTCCAGATACATTCAATAGATTGATGCAAGATATGTTTAGGCCATACCTAGATGACTTTGTTCTTGTCTTCTTTGATGATATTCTAATCTACTCAAAGGATGAAGAAGAACATGAAGACCACCTGAGAAAAGGATTGAGTATTTGGGATTTATTGTTTTGCATGAAGGAATCTCAGTCGACTCTGCTAAAGTTCAAGACATTTTTGAATGGCCTCAGTCATCAAATGCAAGTGAGCTTAGAGGATTCTTGAGAATCACAGGATGGTATTGAATCTTTATAAAAGATTATGCAGTGATTGCTTCACCCTTGATCCTCACGCTTGATCGATCTTCTGAAGAAAGGAGCAAACATAAGCTGGGAACCACTACACCAAGAAAGATCTGACCAACTTAAGCAGTATGTCTACCAGATTTCAACCAGGCATTTGAAGTTGTCAATGATGCTAGTGGAATAGCAGTTGGAGGAGTATTAGTTCAAGAAGGCAGACCGATAGCTTTCACCTCATGTAAGCTTAAGGTCCATGAAAAGAACTACCCCACCCATGAACTCAAACTATTGGCAGTCATTCACGCTCTGAAGCTATGGAGACACTACTTACTGGGAATGAAGTTTCAACTTATAACTAATAGAGCTTAAAGTGGATTTATGTCCAAACAACCTTGAATATGCATCAAAGACAATGGGTAGAACTTTTGCAAGAGTTTGACTTTGACATTATCTATCATCCAGAAAAAGAAAAAACGGTTGCAGATTCACTCAGTAAAAAATCCTTTGTGAGTCTCATAACTATATTCAACAACCCAATCATTAAAAAGATTAAGAAGTGGCATCATCTGATCTAGAGTATTAAAGGCAGCTTAGCTTTGATTTGGGGATTCAAAGAAATATACCTTCAATGTTGCACTTCTCACGTGACGGAGCTTGTCTCTATCATAGAGATAGATTATGTGTATCAAAGGACCCTAACTTAAAGAAGGATATCTTATTTGAGGCCCATGATAGCCCTATGTCAGGACACCCAGGATATGGAAAGACTCTCAATGCTGTACGAAAAAGTTTCTATTGGACTGGGCAAAAGGCAGATGTTCTACGCTATGTTCATCAATTCTTAACATGCCAAAGAATTACAGCTGAGAGAGTTAAACCTCCCGGTAAATTTCAACCATTGGACTTTCCCCAAATGAAGTGGGAGTGTGTAAGTATGGACTTTGTCATTGCATTACCTACGGTTCAAGGAGGATATAATTCACTTATGGCAGTTGTTGACCTACACAAAGGTTCCGCATCTCATACCAATCAAGACAACCTTTACCGCCTCCAATATTGCACAACTATTTGTTAAAGAGATTTTCAGATTGCATGGATTGCCCAAACGGATTGTAAACGATCGAGTTGTGAAGTTTACTTCAAACTTTTGGACCTCACTCCTCAATCAGATGGTCAAATAGATCAAGTCAACCAAGTCATTGAAGATATTTTTAAAGCTTATTACAGTGGAGAACCTAAGCGATGGATTCAATCTTTACCTTTAGTGGAGTATGCTTATAGTGCTTCTCATCATCAAAGCATTGGTATGACCTCGTTCTTGTATGGTCAAGAATGTGTCTCTCCACTCAACTTTTATGACCCTACCATCAGAGTTGAAGCATCTGAGAAGATGCTGGAAGAAATGGAAAATCAAACAAAAGCCATCCAAAAGGATATGCAAGCAGCAAAAGCAGTATGCGGATAGTAAGAGATCCAAAAGAATATTCAAAGAAGGTGACAAGGTTTTTCTTTGGATTCATCCAAAGAGAAGTACCTTATCACGTGGAAAGTACAAGAAGCTTAGCCCACCTTATTGTGGTCCTTACGAAGTGATCAAGTGTATAGGAACCCAAGCTTACAAGTTGAAGTTGCCAACTCACATCAAAGTCCACGATGTATTTTATGTAAGCTTATTAGAACCCTATATTACCAGAGATGATCAACTCCTTAACAATGAACAAATTATCATGCCTACTCAAAATATCTTGGAGCTCCAACCTTCTAGAATTTTAGAGACTCGAGAGAAGATTCTTCAAAATAGAGCTTTGAGAGAACACCTTGTTCAGTGGCACGACTATCCTAAAGAAGATGCAACATGGGAAGATGAAGCCTCCCTAAAGAAGGACTATCCTCACTTTTTCTCGAGATGAGGATATCTCAAATCCCTAAGTTGGGGAGATTGTAAAGTACCCAATTTTTTTTTATAAAAGCATTTCATTTATTTTGCAAATATTTAAAGTTTGCATTTTACTAAGTCAAAGAGCATTCTAATGGAACAATCAATCAAAAATCAAACACTAGAACTATTAATTATGACCCTTTTTCACTTGAAAACAATAGGTCGATATGGGAAACCTAAGCCTCAAGATTGTATCTAAAGATAAGAGTTGACCCTTAAGAAAGAAGGAGTAATTTTAAGAAAGGAGGAGTAATTTTTGAAGAGAAGGAGTAGGAGGAGTACTTTTAAGAAAGAAGGAGTATTTTTAATAAAGAGAGAGGAGTTTAGTTTAAAGCTCTTTTCTTGGAAGCCAAGCTTCTTCTAAATTTAGAGATTTGAAATTGCGCATCAAAATCCATGTCTAAAAAAAGAAGATATATATATATATATACATATATATATATATATACATATATATATATATATATATATATATATACATATATATATATATATAGATATACATATATATATATATATATACATATATATATAGATATACATATATATAAATATAAATAAATAAATAAATAAATAAATATATACATATATATATAGATATACATACATATATATATATATACATATATATATATATATAGACATACATATATATAAATATAAATATAAATATATATATACATATATATATACATATATATATATACATATACATATATATATATATATATATATATATATATATATATATATAACAGCCGCAAACATACACAAACTTATCTCTCTTTGCTTTTCTCTATTCTTAGCTTGTGATTTTGGCCTTGAGAGCCTATATAAAGACCCCTCTCCCTTCACTTTCAAGATACACACTCTTGGAAGCAGAGCTCTCTTGCCTTGACGTCGGAGCTATCTTCCCTCTCTCAATATCTCTACCTCAAGCTCTCACCCTCAAGCTATCTCCATCACCAACTCTTTCTCTATCGCCGATGTGCTACCCCTCAAATTCTTGAGTTCTCTTTCTCACTTTCTCAAAAATCATGTCTTTATAGTAGATAAAAATCAAAGTTTAAATTGGCCCTAAGATGAGACTACAATTGACAATTTAATATAAATTGTATTATTTGTGAACATATAAAATCATGAAAATGTATACAAGGGCTATGTATCAATAATAAAAAAAAACCGAACAAAGGAGGATCCTCTACTATTGCTGCTGTTGTTGTCGTAATCCCAAGGAACAAACCTCTTACCTGCCACCATAAAAAAAATGAAAGTCCATCAGTACTGGTGATAGCCAACTTTCGGAAATCAAAGAAAAAAAAAGAAAAAAAACTCATTTCACCCCCCCCCCCCCCCACTCTCAGTACCCCCCACCGTAACTTATTTTTCCCCCCCCGCCCTACGAGCGTCGGATAAAACCCTCGCACCCTCTCCCCCCCATTTTCCCTACATACCCCCTTCTCTAATACCTCTCTCTCCCGATTTACCCTCCCCGGCCAGGCAGAAACTCAGAAAAGAAACCCCAACCCCTCTCTCGTGCTCCCTCGGTGTGAGCCGCGTGAGAACCCTCCCCCCCCTTCCGCTCTCCGTATTCTTACACTCACCCTACGCCTCCCCTCACCTTACCTCTTCCCTTATTCCCCACCCCTCTTTGGCCCGCCAATATTCCTTCCCCTGACCCCTCCTCCCTCTTCCCCACCCGCTCGCCTCACCCTCCCTCGGCTCATTCACACCCCCCCTCGGCCTCATTCCCCCCCCTCTTTGGCCCGCGGATATATTCCTTACACCCCCCACCCATTGACTAATTCCCCCCCCCCTCGTCCTCCAGCTCCCATGCAAGACAACACCCCCCCCTCTCCCTCTCACCCACACATCTCCCATACCCCACAACACCCCCCCCCCCCCCCCCCCCCCCCTCTCACTCTCCCTCACACACTCTCTCTATCTCTTATCCCTAATCACCCCCCCCTCCCCCTCTCCCTCACTCTCCCTCTCACGGCCAGCGCCAAGGCTCTCTCTCTCTCTCTCTCTCTCTCTCTCTCTCTCTCTCTCTCTCTCTCTCTCTCTCTCTCTCTCTCTCTCTCTCGCACGGGCAGTAGCGCCACCACACACACTCACACACCCACACACACACACACCCCTATTCTACCCCCCCCCTCTCCCCCCTCTCCCCAAGCGCTGTGCGCTGCAGTTCGAACACACACACACACACACACGCCCTCACGGGCAGGCTAGTCCGTAGTCAACGCACACACACACACGCCCTCGTCGGTAGCGCAACGCAATACGCCAACACACACACACACACACACATACACTCACACACCACACACACACACCCCCTATCCTACCCCCCCTATCCACCTTGCGCAGGAAAGCATGCCGCCGGCCATCCGCCAAAAAAAAAAGAAAAAAAAGAAAAAGAAAAACTATATTTACATTATATAAATATAGCCCCCCTTCCCACGCACGTTTTCACACGCACATTCCTACACAAAACACACACACCCGCCTCATGCACGAAAATATATACACACACGAATATACGCACCGCACCGCAAATACGAAGAAAACAACTACAACATCAACAAACAAAAAGAGAAAATGCGTCGAAGGCATGCCCCAGCCGACTCCGAAAAGAAGTACGCTCGACACCGACGCACCAGCAGCATGCCATTCGTCGGCAACATGCAACCACGACGCCATCCCAGTAATTTTTAGGTTATTTTTATCATTATCTTCAGTTTTCACCCAAGCTATTGTAAATTTCCATTTTTGTAAATATCCTCTCTCTAGGTGATGGTCACAAAGGCCCACCTAGAGATTCCCATCTTTAAATAACCTCCCCCAAAACAAAGCAAGGGTCAACCACACCGGGCCCACCACTTGCTTTGTCTCCCCGATTAAGATTACCCTAACCACACTGGGATTACCATAATCCAAGCAGCCAACACCTATAAATTGACACTACGAGGTCACTATCGGTGGGGGGGGGAGGGGGTAACTTATGTGGAACCAAGCATTGGGTAGAGTGTAGTAGGAGGGATTGACACCATCACCATCACGGGGAGGGGGTCTTGTGTGTTGGGTTTGCCTTGAAAATTGCACCATGCGAAGGGAACCACATCCATCTCTTGACTCCAATGGTCGATGCACACACGTATGCACGCTCTTGGCGATGAGTATTCACAATCATTGAGTCGCTCTAGAGAACGCACCAAGTAGGTTGCACCATCTCCTCCCCCTACCTCTCTACCACCAGAGCATGCCACCTTGTAAATATTGCAGAAATAACTCACCCTCACACCCCCGAGGTTGTTTTCATCAATTGCAAGTATTCTCTCTCTCTCTCTCTCTCTCTCCTTTCCTCTCTCTCGGTGTGTAGGCTTGCGGTGTTCATATCATCGTGGGTTTTGTGTCCTAGCCGCTCAAAGCTAGGTGGTGCCCCCTGTTCGCTTAACTATGGCAGGCTCGAGGCGCGCCATTCGGCCCCCGGCGTTTTAGAGGTCGTTGGGGTTCGGGGTCCGCTTTGCGTCCGTCATTTGGTGCCCCCACTGAGGAGGGCTTTTCTAAGACCCTTCAGTTTACTATGCTGAAAGTGACGCCCACTATCAATCATGGACGAGTGGTTGAAGGAATTTTCTAACTGGAGGACGGAAGAAGAAGAGACGAAGGAGGCCCTAGCCGCCTTCATTCCGGTGCTACTGCCAGGCTGCAGTGTCATCAGCATTCAAGAGGTAAATTCTCCACCTCGTGTCGCTCATTCTAACTATAAATCGAAAGCATCAGGTGGGAGATTGGTGAGGTGCCATCACTGTTGTTAACCAAGGCACATGGTCGATGAGTGCCGGCAATGAAGGCAGCGGAAGGGATGAAGTCTTCTACATTGACATTCATCGCAAGGAGATGATTCACGTCAAGGAAGGGAAGCAGACGGTGAGGCCTCTTTTCCCTAAAGAAACTGCAGTCAAAGATAAAACCCCAAAGTGGCCTAAAGGGGCTGCTTGAGCCAAGGGCAAGGAGAAGATAGGCTAGCCTGGAAACACATGACCCTGAAGGGAGAGGCATCTGGCCAAGCAAGTGCTTCAAGCTCAGAGAGCCGGGTTGTACCCACTTTTTCAAAGAAGAAGTCATCCGAAGCTAAGCGGCGGAAAGTCGCCTACCGATTTGCACGACCCATGCGAGTGCTACCAATCCACTTCGACAATCTAGAAGAAGAAGTGGTAAGAAGATTCCCATGTCCTAGAGAAGAGTGGTTCGGCTACTGCTCTCACTGTTTTGGGAAGCGACTGGAGGACCTTCCTCCCCTCCCTGTACAACTTATCCTGAAGAAGCTCTCTACCATGGGAGAGACCCAGTGGGCTGGAGATGAGCTGCAGCTGAATGGAGTAGAATTCATGCAACACGCCGATTATGGAAATTACCTACAATTGCTGTTAGCCAAGAGACTGGGAGTGGTCAAACGCGTCGCCATCACCCCGTACGTGCTAAGCAACGAAGGAAGGGTAGAGCCCATGAAAGGCGACGACCTCTTGTGGATGTGCCGACTCATCAACACTGGCACGGTAAGAGTATAAGTAAGTATTTCACCCTCTGTGCATGATGGAAAATGGGCCGACGGCATTCCCTTTCAGATTCCTGCAGCATATGCATGTGAATATCTATGTAGATAGGAAAGTCTTCTACCAACAGAAGATCGTTTACCTATTCGGTGCGGCCGTACTAGGAGAAATCCTCAATTCCCCGAACCCTATCATTCTCCCCATACTAGATTACCATCATTCCTTTAATGTCTCTATTTTTATCCTGTTTTACTCTATCCATTCGCCCCTGTAAAAACCGCTATGGGCCGTTGCTGTTGATGTAAAAAATAAAAAAGGAAAAAAAAGAAAAAGGTTTGTAATTTCCCGAGTCACCACCATGGCAAGTGTTTCTTTCCCCACGTTCAGTGGAAAGAAGGGTGAGGATCTCACCACCGATTTTTTGGACGATTTTGACATTGCTTGTGTGGTCTCCAACAAAGATGACGACGCTTCACGACTCAGAATTTTTCCTCTACTAATGAAAGTAGAGGCCAAGTCATGGTATAATGCATTGCCCCAGGCTACCAAGAATGCATGGGATGTGTTAAGGGCTGCTTATGTAAAGAGGTTTGGTGGAGGCACAACCTCGGAGAAGCTATGGCAGCTTTTGACAGAATTAAAGCAGGCAGGCCTGCTGGAGTATGCCACCTATGAGTCAAAGTTTGTGGACTTATGGGAGAGGTGGGTTGCCACAGTGGAGGAAGGCGAAGGAGCGCCTAATTTCCTGAAGAAGGATCGTTTCATTGCCGGTCTATGGTCGCCGCTTAGAGAAAAGGTGAAGGGAAGGTTTCCTGCAACATATGAGTTGGCAGTCGAAGTAGCCCGCCTTAAAGACAAGAAGCTGCGCATGCAAGCAAGAGTAAAGGAGTCACAGGAAACAAGCTCGGCCCGACCAACCCCAGTGGCTGCAACAGCCAATCATAGAGTCCAACCACAAGAGACATCAGAGGAACAACAAGACCTGCTGAGTCGCATCACCACCCAACTAGAGAGTTTATCTCTGCATCTAGTGCAGCAAGGGCACGCATCTGGTAGAATTCCAGAACAAGGAAGGGGACAACGAAGGCAGAACCCAGAATACCACTGTTACAACTGCGGGGAAGACGGCCATGGAATGTACTACTGCCCACACCCGAGAAGGCAGAATTTCAATAGAGGGGGGAGACAGAATCAGATCTCTCCGCCAAGAGTAAGACCACCACCAAGGCAGCCAGGACCAATCCCAGCAATCCAAATCCTGCGACCACCCATACAATAGCAACCACCACCCCAACCTCTCATTCCGCCACTACCCCCACCACCTGCGGTGAACCAAGCGGTGAGTGTTATTAGCTTAGAGGCTAAAGGGAAGGCGAAGGTAGAAGAGTCAGCTCGAGAGAAGCACAAAGGAAAAGCGAAGGTAGAAGAAGTGGATGCTATGGGAGTGAAACGTGCGAGGCATCTCAAAAAGAAGAGAAGATGAAAGGGAAAGCCGAGTCTAGCAAGCAAGCAGCTAAACTGCGGCGGAAAATAGACATCGTGGACTTCTCACTAGGTGAAGAAGCACAACCCTATGACTTAGTTCAGGATGTGTTAATGCAGGGGCCGAAGATAACTTGGCCCCAATTACTCCACCTTGCACCCAGAATGAGGAGGCATTGGACGAAAATGGTAAGTACCAGGAAATCAAAACCACGGATAGCTGGGGCTATCTCTGGGAGGGATATCGATGACATCTTGCCAACCATGGACGCTCACATCAAAGGGCAGCGGATTTCAAACGTCTACATAGATGGTGACGTGCAAATATGCGTCATGAGTGAAAAGATGATGCACCATCTAGGTCTAGAGGTAAGTAGGCCGGCACCCTGCCGAGCCAAGATGGCAAACAATGTAAGAGAAAAATGCGTAGGCATTGTAAATGCGGTCAAAGTAAAAGCATTCAATACGGAAGTAGAGGTAGACATCTTCGTCATGTCACACAAAGGGGAGGGCTACCCCATCATTATTGGAAGGCCTTGGCTTATGGCCATGGAAGCCAAACAAGACTGGAGCACCGGAATGATCCAGATGAAGGATGCTAAAGGGAAGTCCATATTCTACGACATGAGGACTGGAAAGTAGCGCAATATGATCTTGGAGGCTTCAGAAGACAAGTCCACCAGCGACTCCTCGTCTACCTCAGGAGAAGACACAACCACCACCAACGGGAGTGACAGTAGCATCGAAGTAATGGGAGTCATTCTTAAAGACCCAAACAGATTAACACAATCTGAAGCAACCTCAACAAACTAAGAGGGACCATCAGGTAAGCAGTCATTGGAGGATGCAGGTAAGCTACAAAAAATGCTCTCAAATGAGTTAACCAATGAAGAAAGGAAGGAGTATGTCTCCATGTTAGGCAACTTCACTACTTTGTTCATTGATGGCTATGATAAGATCACATGAATTACAATAGTGCAACACCACATAAAGCTCAAGGAAGGCAGTAAACCCGTAGTACAGAAGCTCAGAAGACTTGGAGTAATCCAACAAGAGGCATTGCTTAAAAAAGTAAGGAGTTTGCTACAAGCAGGTTTCATCTACACTATCGAAGACTCAGAATGGGTCTCCCCAGTAGTAGTCACGCCAAAAAAAAAATGGTAAGTGGAGAGTCTGTGTGGATTATAAACCTCTCAATGCAGCTACGAAGAGGGACCATTTTCCCCTCCCATTCCAGGATGAAATACTCAATGAAGTGGCAGGTCACGAACGCTACACAGTATGCGATGGTTACTCAGGATACTTCCAGATTAGCATTGTGGAGGAGGATCAGAAGAAGACAAGCTTCATCACACCTTGGGGATGTTTTGCCTACAGAGTAATGCCATTTGGCCTCACCAACGCCCCAGCCACATTTCAACGCTATGTGACATTTGTTTTCCAACCCTACTTTGGAACATCAATACGGGTTTTCATAGATGATTTTTGCATCTATAGCTCACGAGCCCTTCATCTAAGCAAAGTCTATGATGGCTTAACCAGGCTACAAACCCTGGGTGGCCAACTCAACGTGGACAAGTGTCACATTGGTGAGAGCAAGGTCACTCTCCTTGGTCATGTAATTTCAGCGAAAGGAATCGAGGCTTACCCTAGCAAAATTCAGGCTCTGGTATCTTTATCATCTCCCACCACCGCCAAGCAGTTGGTTTCTTTCCTTCAGAAGGTAAGATATTTAAGCAGGTTCATTCACCTGCTATCTCAAGTGGTCCTTCCCCTACAACAACTCACCCAAAGGGATGTTTTCTCGCGGAGTGAAGAGAATGAGCAGCAGTTTACTGAGGTAAAGCAAGTCCTATCTAAGCTTCCCACTATTTCACCTTCTAAGTGGGACGAGCCATTCTATGTGAACCCTAGTGTGGGAAATGATACTCTGGGAGCAGTGCTAATGCAAAAGGATCCCAAAACTTCTTTCATGCGCCCTATTTACTTCTCTAGTCGAGTCATGACCCCATCAGAAAAGGGATTCACCGAAGTAGAACACATGGTTCTGGCACTAATGTTTGCTACCACGAAATTTCGCTCCTATCTCCTGCCTAGACCATTTGTAATCTTGACAATGGAAGAGGTTTTCCCTTATGTAATGCGACACATGGATGTCTCATCTAGGATCTCAAAGTGGTTAATTAGACTACAAGAGTTTGACTACACCATGCAAGTAGAAAACTCCACCAGGGCTAGTCTAGCAGGAATTCTCACTCATCGCCATTACGAGAAGAAGCTGAAGGTCAACACGGAAGCAAAGGAAGGAACACCAGATACAGAGAGCCCTAAGCTAGAGAGAGCTCACTCTCTTTTCTTTGACGGAGCATACAAGAGAACAATGGATCAGTCTGCAGCAGGCATGGTCATTTTCAATGAACAGCAGGAAAGAGTATTCTCCATGGGACAGTTATTACACTCCCACTCTAACAATGAGGCAGAATATGCAGCCCTAATCCTTGGGCTGGAACAATGTATTTCACAAAAAATTCAGCGCTTGAATGTGTTCGGCGACGCTTTGCTTTTGATAAGGCAGATAAATGGCACCTGGGAGTGCAAAAATCAAGTTTTACTTGGTCAACTTCGCCAAGTTAAGGACCTGAATTTTGAAGCAGTAAAGCTCTTCCATGTTCCCAGAGCAGAAAATGAAGAGGCAGATGCACTAGCTAAAGAAAGAATACAAGATGTTCCCATTCGAGCAATCAAATTAAAAATACCCCTCTTCCAAGGCAGTGGCGCTATGCCTGATATCATCAGCTTTCTAAATACAGGGGAATGTCCAGCAGGACACACTAAAGGCCAAAAACAATGGCTGGTAAGGAAGGCTTCTAGGTACCGCCTTATAGACGACCACTTGTATTATAAGGGCAAAGATCAAATTCTCAGGCGGGTGCCAACCTCCAGTGAAATCACAGAGGTAATTTCAAGCTGCCATGACGGCGTCTGCGGTGGTCATTTTACTCTAGATATCACCAGTAGGAAGATTCTACAGGCATGATACTTTTGGCCTAGTTTGAACAGAGATGTACACCATTGGTGTAAAACATGTAGGGCTTGTCAAGTGGCCAGTGATCGCACGCTAACTTACGAGCCACAAACCCCTATCATTTCATATGATCCTTTTGAGAAATGGGGAATAGATGCAATTGGTCCCTTACCAAGGGTCCAATCAAGTAAACTGTACATCATAGTGGGTGTAGACTACATGACGCGATGGACAGAAGCAACAACCACCACCCGCATTACAGCCCAAGAGGTGGCAAAGTTCATTTTTGAGCATATCGTTTGCCGTTTTGGCACTCCTCTTGAGATAATATCAGATAGAGGACCAAGATTCAGAGGAGATTTGGTAGAAAACTGATGAAGAAGTTAGGCATCACACGTTGGCATTCCACACCATACTATCCACAATGCAATGGTCTGGTATAGAAGGTAAATGGAATGATTTGCAAAATCATCACAAAACAGGTGAACAACCATACAGGAGATTGGGATAAACATCTCATGGCAGCTCTTTGGGCCTACAGAACAACGTTCCGAACATCACTAGGTTTCACTCCTTTCCATCTAGTTTATGGGAAGGAGGCAATTCTACCCATTGAGGTACAAATAGCCAGCTTACGAGTCTTGGCCAGCCAGACCCACCGTCCAATCGTAAACCTCCGAAACCACATCCTGGATCTAGAGAGACTCCAACTGGATAGGGAAGAAGCATTCAATCACTATGCAGCACAGGCAGAACGACGCCGACTCACTTTCAATCAAGAGCTTAAAGAGAAAGGATTGGAAAAAGACATGTTAGTACTGCGATACGACAACAGATTTGACACTAGGAAGGATAAGAAATTTCAACCCAGATGGGAAGGGCCATTCATCATCAAGAAGCGCTACGACAACGGCAGCTATAAGCTGATGGAAGCAGATGGGAGAATTCACAAGACTAGAGTCAATGGATGGAGACTGAAGAGGTATTTTCTTAAGTTTGACCCAGAATTCATATTAGACATTCCAAAAGAGGGAGAACCCTCTAACTCTACAGCTGAAGAAACTGAAGAAGGGCTAGAAGCATGAATGCTAGCCAAAAGAGAGAGGGCTAATGATAGCCGACTTTCGGAAATCAAAGAAAAAAAAGAAAAAAAACTCATTTCGCCCCCCCCCACTCTCAGTACCCCCCACCGTAACTTATTTCCCCCCCCCCCGCCCTACGGGCATCGGATAAAACCCTCGCACCCTCTCCCCCCATTTTCCCTACATACCCCCTTCCCTAATATATCTCTCTCTCTCTCTCTCTCTCTCTCTCTCTCTCTCTCTCTCTCTCTCTCCCGATTTACCCTCCCCGGCCAGGCAGAAACTCAGAAAAGAAACCCCAACCCCTCTCTCGTGCTCCCTCGATGTGAGCTGCGTGAGAACCCCCCCCTTCCGCTCTCCGTATTCTGACACTCACTCTTACACTCACCCTACGCCTCCCCTCACCTTACCCTCCACCCTTATTCCCCACCCCTCTTTGGTCCGCCAATATTCCTTCCCCCGACCCCTCCTCCCTCTTCCCCACCCGCTCGCCTCACCCTCCCTCGGCTCATTCACACCCCCCCTCGGCCTCATTCCCCCCCCCCCCCCTCTTTGGCCCGCGGATATATTCCTTACACCCCCCACCCATTGACTAATTCCCCCCCCCTCGTCCTCAAGCTCCCATTCAAGACAACAGCCCCCCCTCTCCCTCTCACCCACACATTTCCCATACCCCACAACACCCCCCCCCCCCCCCCCCCTCACTCTCCCTCACACACTCTCTCTATCTCTTATCCCTAATCACCCCCGCCTCCCCCTCTCCCTCACTCTCCCTCTCACGGCCAGCGCGAAGGCTCTCTCTCTCTCTCTCTCTCTCTCTCACACACACACACACACACACACACACACACACACACACACACACACACACACACACACACGCCCTCGCGGGCAGCGCAGTGCAATACACCAACACACACACCCTACCCACACACACACACACACACACACACACACACACACACACACACACACACACACACACACACACACCCTATTCTACCCCCCCTCCCCCATCCACCTTGCGTAGGAAAGCATGCCGCCAGCCATACGCCAAAAGAAAGAAAAACTATATTTACATTATATAAATATAGTCCCCCCTTCCCACGCACGTTTTCACATACACATTCCTACACAAAAAAAACACACACCCGCCTCATGCACGAAAATATATACACACACGCATATACGCACCGCACCGCAAATACGAAGAAAACAACAACAAACAAAAAGAAGAAGGATCCAAAGCACGCACCACCAACAACGAAAAGAGAAAATGCGCCGAAGGCATGCCCTGGCCGACTCCGAAAAGAAGTACGCTCGACACCGACGCACCAGCAGTACGCCATCCGCCGGCAACAGGCAACCACGATGCCATCCTAGTAATTTTTAGGTTATTTTTATCATTATCTTCAGTTTTCACCCGAGCCATTGTAAATTTCCATTTTTGTAAATATCCTCTCTCTAGGTGATGGTCACAAAGGCCCACCCAAAGATTCCCATCTTTTAATAACCTCCCCCAAAACAAAGCAAGGGTCAACCACACCGGGCCCACCACTTGCTTTGTTCCCCGATTAAGATTACCCTAACCACACTGGGATTACCATAATCCAAACAGCCAATACCTATAAATTGACACTAAGAGGTCACTATCGGGGGGGGGGGGGGGGGGGGCAACTTATGTGGAACCAAGCATCGGGTAGAGTGTAGTAGGAGGGATTGACACCATCACCATCACGGGGAGGGGGTCTTGTGTGTTGGGTTTGCCTTGGAAATTGCACCATGCGAAGGGAACCACATCCATCTCTCGACTCCAATGGTCGATGCACACACGTATGCACGCTCTTGGCGATGAGTATTCACAATCATTGAGTCGCCCTAGAGAACGCACCAAGTAGGTTGCACCATCTCCTCCCCCTACCTCTCTACCACCACGGCATGCCACCTTGTAAATATTGCAAAAATAACTCACCCTCACACCCCCGAGGTTGTTTTCATCAATTGTAAGTATTCTCTCTCTCTCTCTCTCTCTCTCTCTCTCTCTCTCTCTCTCTTCTTTCCTCTCTCTCGATGTGTAGGCTTCCGGTGTTCATATCATCGTGGGTTTTGCGTCCTAGCCGCTCAAAGCTAGGTGGTGCCCCCTATTCGCTTTACCGTGGCAGAGTTGAGGCACGCCATTCGGCCCCAGGCGTTTTAAAGGCCGTCGGGATTCGGGATCCGCTTTGCATCCGTCACTGGCATTGATTGGGAAGACAAGTTTCAACGGTCCCCTCCCCTTGTTATCGATGTCAAAAATTACAACAAAAACTAACAATGTAGCACATAACTAAGTACTATATTTAGAAAATGTGTCATTTATTTACTACAATGTTTGCATCTATTAATTCTAGAAGAAATCAGGCAGCATCTCCTTTGTATTTTGGAACAATTTTCAAAAGTCCAATTCATTGCCATTTAATCCAAGACCCCCACATAGGGATTAAGTCTATTTCAACTAAATTGAAATGATTTCAAAAACAAATAGCTTATGGTTTCCATACATGTCGTATGTGGCTTTTTCAAACCACACTTATCTATCTATGCCTAAAGATATCAGTAAAAAAAAAATTACATTTTGTGTCCAAAAATTGTGTATTTTTTAAATCTAAAAAACCATGCAAGTCGATCAATCATATAACTGCTCCAATTCCCAACAACTGCAAAACCTTGAGCGAGCCATCTTGTAGAGAACAGTGGCAAAGCATATTGCATTCCTTCTTGTGAGAGTGTGTTTAAGCCCAATTTAAATAGCTCAACAGGCAATCAAAAAACAATTAACATGTAGCTTTTTCCTACACCAATATACCCATCAACCATATGCAATATGCAACATATGGTCAGTCAAAGACCTAAGAAAAAATTAGTTAACAGTATATATTTGCTGGTATAAAGATATACCTATCCACATCATGAGTTACCCAACAACGCTGCCAACAATATGTGACACCAAGCCAGATATGAGCTATCCGTTTGTGTGCACCTTTCATATATGTGTGTGTGTGCGTGACTTTAATGGTTACCCAACAACGTTGCCAACAATGTGTGACACCAAGCCAGATATGAGCTATCCGTTAGTGTGCACCTTTCATATGTGTGTGTGTGACTTCAAATGGCTGAAAGAGCGCCATGCTCTCAAGATTTGATTAGTACAAGCACCACGACAAGGCTCACACCCATTCAAACCACAATCCCACCTCCAAGCATTATATGATTTTGTATACAAGTTAATGAAAAACCTTTGAAAGTCAAGCAAAGACATGCTAGAGTAGCTTGGAATTCATTCCAAAATATGAAAAACGTTCAAAACATGAAAATTGTAAGCATTGTCCAATACCAGTACTTATTACTTATGACACTGGTAGGTTTGCCAAAGTGTCCCATTAAGGGGAATCAACAAAGATCCCTTGGATTGGGGGTCAAAAAGAAAAAAAGGGAAGGGGAAAAAAAAAAACTTCCATCTCATGCTCAGTGAGAGATATATATTAAAAGAGGGGGGGGGGGGGGGGGGGGGGGGGGCGCAATTACTCCTTTCTTTTCCAATGTTAAAGCCACCATAATAGCCATGATAGGCATGTAGCATAGTGGTTTAGCTTTAATCCTTATAAGCCAATGTGGTGCGTTCAAATATTGAAAGTTGAAGCTATGGGTGGTTTTGTGTAGCCTTTGAAACGCAAAGTGGGTGGAGTATCTTGTCTGGATTCCATGTAAAGAATTCCATGTAAAGAATTGAAGATGAGTGAGTGTGTATTCAAAAGCCATATCCCACTATCGATGACAATGAGAAGCACCCTCAAGGTTCTCACCCAAAAGGTAACCACAAATAAAATGAATCATCGGAGCTCAAACTAAACAAACCAAATCTGGTTAGCCAAACTAAAAAATGACATTTCTATGAAGATTTTTGATGAAACAATCTAGCTATGGCCTAATCTAACCATTATGGATGTTTGAGAATCAACCCCAATCTAACCATGCTAAGCCAATCTATGTACGCAAATCAATTTGTGTAAGAATTTTGGCAACATTTCCTTCATATCTGCTCATTTTGTTCGTTAAAAAAATTGTCAATACCATCTCCCGTGAGACCCTCCCCTCGCATGAGGTTATAGGCAAACCAAGTAGTGGTGATTATTTCCAAAGTTTGTTTTTTTCTTTTCCCTCTATCCAACTTTAAAGAATCCAGATATATACATTGGTCTAACATACAAATCCATTCTGGGTAATCTGTCATAGTCAAGATTACTCAACTATCCATATAATTCAAGGCCAGACTTCATCATATTCTCATATGGAGACATGACATATTATAGATCAATATAAGAAATTGTTACCAAACATCAACTATCATTAGGTTGCAGTTGATTGTGTTTTAATTAGATGTCAAAACAAAAACTTCGTATTCTATCTCCAACTCATGTACAAAACAAAAAACCCACCCACCAAAGTAGGTGCCCAAAACGACTTTTTTGAATTTGTTTTTAAGAGGAACCTTGGGAGATGCTTTCAATGGTTTTCGTTCTCTCAGCTTAGGAGATGCTTTCTTTTTTAAAAAGTATGCACACAACATATGGTGAAGGCCCAAGGGAGACACAGCGCCCAAGTGATTTTTTTATGATTGGATGGAGCCAAAGTGCCACGTGCATCGATGTGCGTGCTCATTTGTAGACGAGGGTCCGAATCTTCCTTTGCTACGAGCAGGTGATTGTCATTTCGGGCAGGTATAGGTGAAGAGCCTTGCCAAGCTGAACTTCAACGTCGCAGCTCATGGCGACTTTGAGATAGACCGAGTAGGTGGGACGAGCGACGAGCGGCATGGGGAATTTTTTCGCTGGTTTTTTGTCGCTACGAGCCGAAGGCAGAGAGAGAGAGAGAGAGAGAGAGAGAGAGAGAGAGAGAGAGAGAGAGAGACGCCCGTCTGTTGAGTTGTTTGGTCGTTTTCCTGATGCTTGTCCTCTAAGCTCTCGCTGTGCGAGTAGGTGTGCCCAATATAGCAGGTGGTTCTGGAGGATGCGTGTGTGTGTGAGGCCGATGGGGATGACCTGATGTGGTGGGAGAACTCAGAGAGGGGGATGATGCATTGTGCAGAGACACAACAGAGCGCAGAGCTTGTTGCGAGCTCATCTACAGCTTGGACCTTGGGTGCATTTCCGAGAGGACACACGTGTTTGCAAAGATTGTGTGTGTGTGTGTGTGTGTGAGAGAGAGAGAGAGAGAGAGAGAGAGAGAGAGAGAGAGAGAGATGCATAATATGGCACTGTCGCTAGGCCATAGAGGGCCAGTGTGTGTGTGTGTGTGTGTGTGTAGATGAAGCAATGGTCAAGGCAATGAAAACCTTGTATGCGTGTTGTTGTGAACAAAGCAGGCTGTCAATGGGAGGACAGGACCAAAGGGAGGTTGCGAGAGAAGGCGTGCAGGGTCTGAAAGGGATGGTGCGCTTGAATCGAGGCAACAAGTCTTTTGCTTTTAAATTTGCAAGATTCGTCTAGCATCTTGAAGGCAAATTAATTCAGTTTTGGGTATAGACCGAGATAGAGATCATAAAAAAACTTAGTTTTCATTATCAATTCATCTGAGGATAAACCTCGTCATTTTCTTAGAATATAAAAAAAATGCTTTGAAACTTATAATATTGCTTGTAGTTTGAAAAACCAAACCCATGTGTGTACTGCGTAGGTGCATAAGCACCTACCTGTTTGTCAATTTGGACATGTCAAAGGACCACCCTGTAGACGTCAATTCCTCCTATTTAGAAGCTTCAACTTATTTTCAAAAAGAAAAGAGGATGGAGAGTCCGCTAAAACCCAAACAGGGTGCTTGCACCTGTGTTAGCTAGCAATGTGTGTGTGTGTGTGTGTGTGTGTGTGTGTGTGTGTGTGTGTGTGTGTGTAAGGATATGTGTGTGTGTGTGTGTGTGTGTGTAACAATCTGGGAAAACACGTCTGTAAGCAATGAGATGCATGATGTGTTTGTGTGTGGAGGGTATCAAGCCAATGTCTGGCGAGCAAGGGGCAAACACATAACCTACACACTCAAAGAAAGTCATGACGGTGCATTGATGTGAGCTGAGAGAGAGGTAGAGAAGGCATACATGTGCAATAATCCTGAGAGAGTGATTTTTTGAAACAATGGCATGAGGCAGCCAAGCCAAAGAAAAAGAGGGAGGTTAAGTGTGAGTAGACAAAGTAGGTGAGCCAGGAAAATCGGTGCTTTATAAGAAAGAATTTGGAACGTGCGAGCAGATACGAGCATTAGCATGGGGTTTTTAATGAGTGTTTCACACTTATATTCATAAGCAGAGAATTGGCATTCTGCACATAGAGCAAGGTGAGCATGGTATGGCGAGCACAGAGAGGAGAAGATCGTCATGTCTAAGAGCAAGCAAACGAAATTGTTGAGAAACTGCGGTTCCAGAGGGAAAGTATGCATGTCATGCTATGCCCTTTGGCTTGTAACTCAATGAGCCTAGCAACTTGTGTGTGTGTGTGTGTGTGTGTGTGTGTGTGTGTGTGTGTGTGTGTGTGTGTGTGGACGCAAGCAATGCACGATCTTCTATGGCAAGTGTAAGTATGAGCCAGAGAGCATACAAGGGCTGTATGTCAATCATAAAGATCAACCAATGATTTAAAAACACTTTGGCTACTACTATCTGTTATCCAAATAATATGTGTATGTGTATGACACCATTTGTTATCCAGATAATGTGTGTGTGTGTGTGTGTGTGTGTGACGCCAACATTGGAGAGGGGGAATGGGGGAACACACCCGGCACAAACACAAGGGCCTATCTATAGCTCAGGGTATTCACAACACCCCTATCCTCTCGAAAAACACCTTCAAACATACAATTCACACTAGTAGACCACCGCCTGCTCGATTGCCACTACTCACACACTCCACAAATCCACCACACAAGGCACACCTACTACCACAGCTTGTCTCCACCCTTACACACGCACACAGCCACTCAATCTCAATCTCTCACTCAAAACACCGTCGGTCCGGGGGACACACACATCCACACAGCCGGCATCGAGGAGAAACTCGAGAGCAAGAGAAAGAGAAGGGAAGAAGGGAAAATGACAGCAAAACGAGACAATAGTGGCTTCATTCCAGCACAAAAAACCTCTTTACAGGGGCACGAGCGCCAAAACAAGGCTCACTCGGCCAAAGAATGCCATCCAAAGCTTTGCTTTGTAAGAAAAACCAATGGGAGCGAGCCCTCGCTGGCTCCCCACTGCACTACTGGCTTCATCGCAACATATGATTTTGCGGGCACACCCTCCGCGAGAAGAACCTCTCTAAGACTCCTCTCTTGGCCTCCTAAAAAAAACTCCCTCGTCAGCAGCTCAAAGACCCCCCAAAAATGAGTGAAAATTGGCTTTTATAGGCTCACCTTTTTTTTCAAATTTTTTTTTCCCCCCTCAACATTCTAAACAAGTCCAAGCAATAGCAATGTCGCTGGTGCTCTTTGGTTACTCTTCTTTTCTCCCCCTCTTTCCTTTAGCTTTTGAAGCCCATACCCTTTCAAACCTCCTTTTCCAAGTCCAGCCACCCAAGTTTTCTTTTACAATTAATAACTCAAGAGCTCTTTTATGCATGCTTCCCATGCAGTCGGTGCTTTGTGCATTGATTTTTGAGCCACAAAATGCTACCAAAAGACATTGATTCGGAATTCAAGCTTGCCAAACCACACCACATGTGGACTTTGCCGAGGCTACAACGGAGAAAATTATCTCCGTGCACTCCATCGCTAAATGCGCCCATCTTTACCAAGCCGTAATTCGACGCTTGAAGCTCCGAATCACAAGCCGTCAAAACTTCTTGTCTCCACATGATCTACTCATCCGCTTGAACTTTTTCGAGGCCTAAAAAACTCCATATGGCATGATTCCCAATGCGGTCAACCCGGCCCATAACTGGCCCCCGACAAAACTTCGATTGGCCATAACTTGCTATCCAGAGCTCCGATTCGTAATCCGAAAAGACAGGCATGCTCCGTCACTCGAACACTACACATGTATGTACTTACATCAGCCCGGGCCACCTGTCCCCAGTTGCCCTATCCGTTGGGGATCTGCTACATACTCCAGCTTTAAACTACAATATCTTGAGCACTGGGGCTCCGTTTGACGAGCCGTCTAGACCCGCTTCTAGAGCACACTGAGCACTACATTTTAGGACACTGACTTGGCATTTTGAACACCTTCATGTGCCATCCCATATGGACCATTCCGCTGCACTTTTGGTCTAAAAAGCCCCCTTTAAGCATACATTCCCGCTATCCTTTGGCTGCTAAGGGCCTTGGCACCGGCCCTACCCTTCTGCACTGCACTCAACTGCTGTCTCTGCCTGGCATAGACCATCTCCTAGCTCGGACCAACTTTGGCTGCACCATCATTGCCCACCCCCTTGATGAACATTTATGTTCAATCACACATGACCTTATTGTACTAAAAAGCTGCACACCAAAAGCAGGCTCTCTGTACACTGCAAAACCACCTAGCATATATACATAATTGCCACCTGTAACCCGCTGTCTTTGCTCATGCGGGTTGCCCAACCCCCTGCTTTACTTGTCACCAACCTCTTGGGTCAAACACCTTGCATTGGTCTCTTTTGCCCACTTGCAACAGATTTATATAGTGCCACACCAAGGCACTATCCAACTACACAACCAAACTGCCATCATCATGCTTCTATCACCCCAAGCACTTATTGGCAAATTTCCCACTCGCAACCAAGCATCTCTAAGAACACTAAATAAAGCACTCTGGTGCTCACCATCCAACAACCTGCTTGTACCATCACTCGCACCAAACAAAGCTAACATATCTGACCAGCCCTCCCATCCTTGTAAAGCTAGATCCTCATATAGTAGATCCTCTACCTTCCCAACAGCATATTGCACAGCCGCTTTTATCACCATTCCTTTCAACCACCACTCACAAACCTCCTTAGAAAGCTCGGACACCGCTTTGGAATCTGCATCACCTGTCATAGAGGGCACCAACTGCATAGGAAGCACCTCCTTCTTTAACTGTGCTCTGCCCTTCTCACCTGTCATGAACTCAATTCCAGCATCGTCGAGCTCCTCCTCGTCAATTGGCCCTTCAAGGCCGATAAGCACCACTTGCTTGTCCGCTGCAATTACCTGCTCTTCTACCGCTGCATTATCAATTTCTGCCAAGGAAGAGAGAAACTCGTTCTCTATCACCTCCTCTTCATCCTCCTCTGTAGGTACAACTGCTCTATCCCTCTTGGCAAAATTTTGCACCTGCTGCACCACTATGGCATACTCTACTGCTATCTTCATCAACATGGCCATTAGCATGGCATTGCACACCACTTTTACTTGCTCTTCACCACATGTAGGGGTTAGACTACTCCGCTTGTTCTTCACTAAGCACTTCGGCTTGCACTTCATGCTGCTCCACGCACATATTCACCGCCTCTCCACTCACATGTAAGAGGTCGAACTCATCATACCTGGATTGGGACGACTAGGTCTCCCAACTACTGTCCGCGTCCATATAACTACAGTCACTCGACTCGGCCTCTTTTTCTGTTTCAAGCTCAAGAACCTCCTCTAGCTTCATCGATTTGACCTCGTCTGCAAACCGCACTCCTTGCTCTTTACCGCACTTCAATGGAGCTTCAACAACTTCACTCGAACTTGGCAGCACATTCTTTGTCCACTCTGGAACCACCTGCACTTCCTCCACAATTGGAACCACTCTAGATGGCATCTTCGGCATAGGAACCATCCTGTCTCTTTGCAGCCAAAGAACCCTTGGTTCTTCTTGCACTTGCACGTCTCTTTGCACCACCTGCGGCTCGGCTACCACCGATTATACTGCTTTGGCATCACAGCATTTGGCAAACCCTGCCTAGCCTCATGCTTCTTTAAAATCTTCTTCGTTTGCCCTCTCGCTAGAGCTACCGCCTCCTCATACGACATTGGGCTATCTACCTCCACTTTATCTCGCACTTCCTCATGCAGGCAATCCATGAATTTACACAATTTCAAAAAACTGGCATTTTTTGCAGCAGTTGCCTTGATTAACTTTCCCCAAAGGGCTTCGAACTCCCGCTCGAACGCTTGAAAATCACCCTCCCAGCTTTGCTTCAAACCGTCTAGCTTCCGCTTTACTTCATCCAACTGCGCATCCGCAACAAATCTTCTTCGAAAAGCCGCCTCCAGGGCTTCACAATCTGCTTCTTCTTCATCACCAAGGCTATCAAACCATAGCTTTGCTTTACCACAAACCAGGAGCGGGAACACCTGTACCGCACCATCTTCTCTCGATAAACCGCTTTCCAACACGAACAATCCGTAGTCTTGAAGCCAAGTTTCCGCATCTTTAACCCCAGTGAAAACGGGAAATCCTGCCCAAGCCATCACTAGCAGCACCTGCTCTTCAAAGGCCGCACCTTTGGCATCACAAAAATCATTGCTTTGACTTCAACTAGGAGCATCAGCATACTCCTCAGTGCGGGCACCAAAAGATGGAGAGGGGGAATGGGGGAACACACCCGACACAAACACAAGGGCCTCTCTATAGCTCAGGGTATTCACAACACCCCTATCCTCTCAGAAAACACCTTCAAACACACAACACAACTCACACTAGCAGACCACCGCCTGCTCGATTGCCACTACTCACACACTCCACAGATCCACCACATAAGGCACACCTACTACCACAGCCTGTCTCCACCCTTATACATGCACACAGCCACTCAATCTCACTCTCTCACTCAAAACACCGTCGGTCCGGGGGGACACACACATCCACCCAGCCGGCACCGAGGGGAAACTCGAGAGCAGGAGAAAGAGAAGGGGGAAAGGGGAAACGACAACAAAACGAGACAATAGTGGTCTTTTTTTATCACAAAAAACCTCTTTACAGGGGTACGAGCACCAAAACAAGGCTCACTCGACCAAAGAACACCATCCCAAGCTTTGCTTTGTAAGAAAAACCGATGGGAGCGAGCCCTCGCTGGCTCCCCACTGCACTACTAGCTTCATCGCAACTTATGATTTTGCGGGCACACCCTCCGCAGGAAGAACCTCTCTAAAACTCCTCTCTTGGCCTCCTCAAAAAACTCCATAGTAGGCAGCTCAAAGACCCCCCAAAAATGAGCAAAAATTGGCTTTTATAAACTCACCTTTTTTTTTCAAACTTTCTTTTTTTTTCCTCAACATTCTAAACAAGTCCAAGCAACAGCGATGTCGCTGGTGCTGGTGCTCTTCGGTTACTCTTCTTTTCTCCCCCTCTTTCCTTTAGCTTTTGAAGCCCATACTCTTTCAAACCTCCTTTTCCAAGTCCAGCCACCCAAGTTTTCTTTTACAATTAATAACTCAAGAGCTCTTTTATGCATGCTTCCCATGCAGTCGGTGCTTTGTGCAGTGACTTTTGAGCCACAAAATGCTACCAAAAGACATCGATCTGGAATTCAAGCTTGCCAAACCACACCACCTATGGACTTTGCTGAGGCTGCAACCGAGAAAATTATCAGCGTGCACTCCATCGCTAAATGTTCCCATCTTTACCAGGCCGTAATTCGACACCTGAGGCTCCGAATCACGAGCCGTCAAAACTTCTTGACTCCACATGATCTCCTTATCCGCTTGAACTTTTTCGAGGCCTAAAAAACTCCATATGGCATGATTCCGAATGCGGTCAACCCGGCCCATAACTGACCCCCGACAAAACTTCGATTGGCCATAACTTGCTATCCAGAGCTCCGATTCACAATCCGAAAAGACAGGCATGATCCATAACTCGAACACTACACATGTATGCACTTACATCAGCCCGGGCCACCTGTCCCCAGCTGCCCTGTCTGTCGGGGATCTGCTACACACTCCAGCTTTAAACTACAATATCTTGAGCACCGGGGCTCCGTTTGACGAGCCGTCTAGACCCGCTTCTAGAGCACATTGAGCACTACATTTTAGGACACTGACTTGGCATTTTGAACACCTTCATTTGCCATCCCATCTGGACTATTCCGCTGCACTTTTGGCTTAAAAAGCCACTTTAAGCATACATTCCCGCTATCCTTTGGCTGCTAAGGGCCTTGGCACTTGCCTACCCTTTTGCACTGCACTCAACTGCTGTCTCTGCCTGGCATAGACCATCTCCTAGCTCGGACCAACTTTGGCTGCAACAACGTCCAAGTTCAACTTGTGTAACATAAGGATCTCCAAGCGCATGTTTGTGTCATGGTGGGGTAGGGAGCAATAGCTAAACATGGTTTCCTATCTAGATAAGTATGTGTGTGTGTGTTGATGTTTCTAGACTTACATTTATACACAAAAGAACGTAGCAGTTTAAAAGACAGTTGGCTTTATACAAAGGACAAAGATTAGCACAAAAACAACTCAGTCTTTAATTCATCTTTGTACATCGTAGTGAGAATGGGTTCTCATTCTAGTGTTTTGTACATAAGATAGTCAAGAACAACTGATTCTAAAGTGATAAGAGGCCAAGTGAGATAGTGACGGATAGCACTTAAGCCAAAAGGATCTTAAGTAAAGATAGAGTCCTCACTTAATAACATTGATTGTAGCAGAATTAAAGTAACAATAGTGAGCATTTCTTTAAGAGAATTCTTAAAGAGCATAAGGAGAGTACTTGATTAAAAGGTAGCAAAATGAACATTATACCTAGTTAGCTTGGCATGAACAATACTTGCAAAAGAGAGAAAGAATTAGAGAAATTGACAATAGTTAAGGACCAGATTACTTGGAGCCGGTGTCCCCCCTCCAAAAGACTTTTTGTGTTATTGATTCTCCCTTAAAGGGAGACTTGGTACAATACATACTTTGTGTTTCTTGAGACCTTGTTGATTCCATGAAGATGGTAAGCTTCACGCACCAATATTATGCTCATAACTAACTTGCAAAAGCATTAACTTGTCCCTGGCCTCAATCTCGAGACCTCAAACACCTTCAAAGGTGGAGAGAGCTAGCAGGGAGTGAGGGAAGGGAAGAGGAAGAAGAAGTAGCATACGAGAAAGAAATACCTTCTTCACCATAGATTACTCTTGGTGCTTAGCTTAGCATAGTAATATAGATGGTAAAAAAGCCAAGCATGCCATTGAAGCTTGACTCTTGGTTGGATTTGCATTCCATAGACAAGAGGCATTGGTGTAGGCCAAATGTTGGGGATGGGTGTCTAACCTCACTCCTATCTTATTGCAGATGTAGCGAGAACCATGAATAAATTGTCAATCCACGAAACGAAGCTGTCTAGACTAGTGCATAGAGGCTACAAGAGGTTGTCAATCTCTTAGAAAACAACAAACAACTTGCATCTAACTCAGGCTACACTCAAGTGGCTGAAATTATCAAAAACCAATCGCTCATCGGCAAACAAATCACATCCATTACAGCATCAAATGACATCCAAACATAACGAAACTTCCAGGACATGTTTATAAGACCTAAGCACACATGCTTATGGTCTCCATCCCCACTTTAGGTCAAGTGCAAAAATCGTAATTATTAACAGCAATGGATTTTTGCCCTAGTCGTTTTCGACCCAGAATGCATCTAAATGCTTAGCAATGATGCCCCAATATCCCGCCTATGCTTGGTTTTTGATTTTGAAATATAAATTCCTACTTATGATGAAATTAGGTTGCGGATCGGCAATGCCAAAGTCTACGAAATACTGTGAAATGCTTACGTCAATGCATAGAGCTCTTACCTGCGGTCGCAATGCAATAGACACGACTGCAATGTGACAACCGGGGAGGGGGTAGGAAGCACGAGAAGGAGAGAAATGAACACCGTTAGCTCACGTTGTGTATTTCATTATCCAAAACTTTTTAATAACTCACAAAATTTGGCTTTTATACATTAGCCAAGGTTTTTGGTGGTCAAAAATAATAATCTGGGAGCTCTAACGAAAGACAGTTTGATACGATCTGGAAGCTTGTAGCCCCGGCTCATCAATTAAAAAGTTTTATTCGGAAAATAGGAGTTACAATATTCCCGATTCATCAAAATAATAAATGTTTTTACAAAGAGAGCTCGAAAAAATGGTATTCGGGTTAGCTTGCTGCTACCATCCCCCCTCCTCGCCTGTGTCGTCCCTTGACACAGCTTTATGGGTTGAAATAATCTTTGGATTGACAAATGGCGAGGTGGTCTTTAAGTGCATGTAAAGATTTCTCATATCTGATCTTTCTTTCTTTGTCTGAAACCTGTAAAAATTGCATAGTGATTCTGTTCTTGAGCTCAATGGCTAAGTAGCCTACGAATTGGAAGTTAGGTTGCTGATCAGTGGCCCAAAAATCTTCGTTTCGCCAAGTGAAAAATTCTGTGTTAAACGCTTCCTCAAACGTCAACATATTATGAGATGGCAAGAACATACAATGGGCGTAGAAGCCATAAAGGAATTCTTTGGAAGGTTGGCTACTGAAGTCGTAGCAAAGACCTTTATTTCCCTCAAGAAAAGACATCCACGGTGCTCCTGCTTGCTCTGGTTCATTGAAAACTTCAATGCATATGAGCAACATTCGACAAATTTTATAGAGTATAGCACATGGGGAGGATTTTGAAGAATGCCATGGTGCCCGTTAGGGTTTTCACCATGTATTCCTCTGTCGGCGTTCCCTTTTCTGGAGCTGGCAATCTCAGATAATTCAGTCGTGTAGGCCGCTTCTTTGTCATTGCCTCATGTGCTTGGCACATCCTTACTCTTGGTACAAGACAAAAAGTCGGGTCTTTTTGAAGTGCTGCAAGTGCTCTTGTGAACAAAATCAAGTATCTGGGATTCTTGTTTAGTCAGCTCTTTCTCCACTTGGGGTGGACTTCATGTGTATCTTTTGCTTGCAGGTATTTATATAGTCGTTCCTTAACCTGTAGCAGCTCTACCTTGATCAAGGGATATGGTAGTGATTGTTGATGCCATTGTGCATTGATCTGGTTGGGAGTGAGATGAGTAACATTAACTGAGTGGAGAACTCTCAACTCCCAATCCATCACTGCTTTCCATTGCTCATCCGTTTCTTGAGCGACGTGCTCCTTAAGTGCATCTTCTTTAGCTTTTGATAGCTAGACCATTGGCACTTGATCGGCATCTGTGATTGGTACCTGAAAGTCTTCTTATCCTCCTGGCCTTTCTGTCGGGCTGTGTTTCCATCTCAATGAAAGAGACTGAGGAAATTTCAATGTGGGGTTGTTCTGAAGTACCTGCTTCCTCTTGCATCTCTTGCTACCCATCTTGCAACAGTTGATTAACTCTCTTAAGTTTTGTTATCACCTTGAGCAACCCTTCTTCTCTTTGTACCCGCATTAATGCAAGGTCTCTGCGTTGTGACTTTTCTAGCTTTAGCTCGAGCTTGAGAAAGACCATATTACGTATTATGGTAGAAATTCTGCATTATGGGAATCTCCAAATTGACCAAATTCATGTAATTTGGGAATTTCCAACTTAAAGTGGGAAAAAAGGAGTGTTGATAAAATAGAGTGAAAATCTTATTGGATTGTGGTGTTGATAAACACCAAAAGTCAAGAGAATGAACAAAGCATGAATTTGAAGAAACTCTCTTAATTAAATAAAAGAAAGAAAGGTTGATACAACTAGAGATTTTGTTTACAAAATTGAATCTTATACTTACAATAGAAGCTTCGCCTAATCTACTCCAAATTTTATGCCATATCCAAATTTCCAACCGTGGTTGATATGCATGAGCAAGACTTGCTTTAGCTTTTAGAGCATGCCTTTTTGGAATCTTAATTCTAAAAAATGGTCCTTCTTTGCTAAGTCTCCATGACCAAACAATTGCATCCACCGTTTCCCACACTTGTGGGTCCTTGCAGTTGATAGCCCAAAAACCCTTCTAGCAATTAGTGTAAGCTTGAGTATCCGTTATCCCACTCTTTCTTGCACAAGGTGCTCAATAGAATCATTTTTTTTTTGTAGTTTGGTGATGTAGGCTCATTATCAATGTCTAGTAAAGCCATTGCAAGCCAAACTGGATAGATTTCCATGTCACTTGGAGCTAGCATAACAAAGTCACCTTGGTGCACATCAGACATAGGGTCAAACTCTTCCCTTGGTCTATCTTGTTGAGGACCACAAAAATGATCATTCAAATCTTCAAGGCCTAGGAATCTTTCTATTCCTTGTTGTAAGCTCATTGTAGTGGATTGTAGGTGACAAGAGTCCTGAGTTGTTGGCCAAAAATTTTCATACAAGCCTCTCACCGATATGGTTGCTTTTCCAAGCTCGTCAATCACCTTACTCCAGTAATCTATCACAGGTCTATAATACCGTGGCACATTTGAACCATTCCCTAGATTTTGCCAAAACTTAATATAATTCTTCAACCTTGAAATCACTTCTTCGTGAGCCTTGACATATTCTGCCATGGGCACCAAAAGTGGATCTCCATGTGGCAACATTGGATTGCCTTCTATGTCAGTTTTCCAAAGGCGAATGCTTCCACTCCAACTTGATACACCTACATGTGCCTTATGCTGTATCATTAGTGTCTCATCTTGCATAAAACACCTGAATTGAAGTGGTTTGTAATGTCCAACAAGTATGTCTTGTCCATCACAAAGATAACCATCACAATATTGATTGAAATCGGGGACCTTTTCAAGCAACAATGGGGCCGGAGATGAAGATGAACTATTTCGTAATGTATCCATCAAGTGTGGCAAAGTATATGTTTGTGTAACTCTCAATTTTTTTGGAAACTAATTGAACATGGCATCTATGTCCTCATGTGTATGCCCAACCATCAAAAATCCTAGTTGGATGGATTTGAAAACACCCGTTGCAACAAACATTGACAAATAGGCTAATAAGTATTGATTTTTGTTTTCTCCTGCACAATTATCCAATTGTAGTAACAAGTTCTCTGGAAACTTGCAAAATGTTGACCCCGATTCCGCTTCTGTAGCTTCCGATGGTTACACGATGGGCTCTTTTCCATCACTCAAGTTGTGGTGGTCTAAATCATCCCTTGAGTTCAAAGAATGTAGTAGAGAGATACTACTCCTTGGTAGTCCATTTGTTGCTATATCACAAAGAGGATGCTTATCTATCCTCTCTAAGTTATGCAAACAATTAGCAATTGAGCCGATTGTAAGATTTGGATCAGCTAGCCACAAACCATTCAAGACAAAGTGACCATAATGACCTTCTCCATGGCCATGAGTGATCATACCTATCAAAGCCACCTGCAAATTATAGCCTGAATCCACACCCTTAGGAACAATGCGTAATCTAGGAATGTGAGTCTTCTTTTGATCCATGTTATCATGGATTATACAAACATACTTTTGTGGTTGAGTTTCTGAATATGTGCGCCATGCATAATATAAGTGCCTACAACGTTTCTGTTGTGCCGTGTGAACTTCTCTTTCTCTCAAGAGAAGAGCTCTCTCTTCAAAAGAAGATTTAGCTTCTAGCCTTGCCTTGATTGAACTACAGACATTCTACCGAAAGAAGATTGAGATAACTTCTTCTCATAGCCCATTTGGTCCAGTGTTGTGTTGAGTTTGCTTAAAATGTCAACTTGTTTGTACAGTGATGGAATCACTAATTGAGTCTCTCTTGAGACATCTAGTAGTGTTCTGCTTCTATGTGGCATCTTCTCAGAGTTGTTATCCACAAATTCATTTAATAGTGCTCTCGCTAAACTAGTATGTTGAAGTCTTCTTCTCAATGTACATGTGTTACCATGCACATATTGGCGCGTACCATTTTCAAAATTTTCCTTGTAGCGATAAAATGATGTCTTTGGTATTCCATGTAGCTCATACCATGCACTGTAGCAAACAATAGAGCCATTTATCTTGAATTGGCATCGCATCTTCTCATCTTTCTGATAGCATATAGATAGAACATCATATACATAATTTGTGCATGCTTTTTGAGACTCTCCCCAAAATTCTTGCCGTAATCTTGTCACCAATTCACGATCTACAAACTGACAACATTTTTGTCCACAACAATCAATGCATGAAACCCTTTGAATTGACTCAGCTGAAAGATAAAAGGTAGAAGTTGGTGCTGCTTGCACTTTTTGAGTCTTGTTGATGAAACTGTATCGTCTCTTCCTTAGCAAAGGGGCATCAACACTACCATCAAGTTTTTCCCCAGCATTGTCATCATTGGATACATCCTCACGTCTAGTATGCATCCCATCAATAGGAACAAAGCGTTGTAGTGGGCTCCCCATCCAACATGGTTGTCTGTTGGATGGGCCACTTTAGCAAAGTAATGCTTCCCAATTCAGGCATATTCTCAATGATTGCATTCTCCCTTTCAATACCTACACCCACAAAGTCATCACCAAGTACCTAAAAATTGACATAATCATGTGGAAATACATACAAGATGGTCCCTTCACTCACAGTGTGCATCATTGTGTCGTCCTTTAAAAGGACCCTTTGATTTCTCCAAGATTCACGTACACGTCAAACTCTGGGCTTGTAATAGGTATTGCATCTGTAACTACAGGATCAAGATGATCCCCTTGTTCATCAACACTGTAGCTTTCATTTGTGTCAATTACGTTGTCATTCATTATTGATTTTTGCAAAAGAAGCTTAGGCCATTGAACAACACTCCATAATGAGCTTTAGAGAGATGTAGTAGAAAAAGGGAGGACCACATCCTTCAAACATTCCTCCACTAATATAGATACATTTCCTTGCCCTATCTTTGTACCACCACAAGTGGAATCAGGATCTATTCTACACACACAACCAATACCAACAATTTCATTATCAAGTACCATATACACTTTCTCCCCAAATTCAAAGTCCATCCTGTAGGTTGAAAAGAAACACCTTGTTAATTTCATATTTATAGATAAATTCTCTTTTTGAAAAAAGATGTATAAGTTACATTACACATTACACAAGGGTTGTGAATACTATAACTCTATAGACATTGCTATATTAGATCATAGCTTGGACAAGTGGTGGACCTAGTTGTAATGGCCAGTGTCCAAGGTGCTATTTTAGGAACTTGCTGTTCAATGTCCAAGTATCTCTTGCTTCTTCAAATGGAAGTAAGGTTGGACAAGGGGGGATCTTGAAACCAAAAGCCCCTTTCTATATGAGGTAAAGCTTGGATAAATGGTGGACCTAGTTCTAATGGCTATTTGTTCAAGGTAAACTATTGTAGGAACTTGTTTCCCAATGTCCAAATATCCCTTGCTTCTTTCAATGGAAGTAAGGTTGGAAGTGGTGGATCTTGAAACAGACAGTCCCTTTTTCTATATGAGAGTAAAGCTTGATGGACCTAGATTTAATGTCCACTTTCCAAGGTGGTATTGTAGGAACTTGATTCCCAATGTGAAAGTATCTCTTTCTTCTTTCAATGGAAGTATGGTTGGACAAGTGGTGGACCTAGTTAATGTACAAGGTGAACTATTGTAGGAACTTGCTTCCCAATGTCCAAGTAGCCCTTGCTTCTTTGTATAGTAGTGTGGTTGGAAAAGTGGTGGAGCTTGAAACCGACAGTCCCTTTTTCTATATGAGAGTAAATCTTGGACAAGTGATGGATCTAGTTTTAATGTCTAGTTTTGAAGGTGGTATTGTAGGTACTTGCCAATGTGCAAGTACCTCTTGCTTATTTCAATGGGAGTATGGTTGGACAAGTGATGGACCTAGTTAATGTACAAGGTGAACTATTATAGGGCCTTGGTTCTCAATGTCCAAGTAGCCCTTGCTTCTTTTAATGGAAGTAAGGTTGGACAAATGGTGGAGCTTGAAACCGAGAGTCCCTTTTTCTATATGAGAGTAAAGCTTGGAAAGTGCTGGACCTAGTTTTAATGTCCAGTTTCCAAGCTGGTATTGTAGGAACTTGATTCCCAATGTGCAAGTATCTCTTGCTTCTTTCAATGGAAGTATGTTTGGACAAGTGGTGGACCTAGTTAATGTACAAGGAAAATTATTGTAGGGCCTTGGTTCTCAATGTCCAAGTAGCCCTTGCTTCTTTTAATGGAAGTAAGGTTGGACAAATGGTGGAGCTTGAAACCGAGAGTCCCTTTTTCTATATGAGAGTAAAGCTTAGAAAGTGATGGACCTAGTTTTAATGTCCAATTTCCAAGATGGTATTGTAGGAACTTGATTCCCAATGTCCAAGTATCTCTTGCTTCTTTCAATGCAAGTAAGGCTGGACAAGTGATGGATCTTGAGACAAAAAGTCCCTTTCTAAATGAGAGTAAAGGTTGGACAAGTGGTGGACCTAGTTTTAATGACCAATGTCCAAGGTGAACTATTGTAGGGCCTTGCTTCGCAATGTCCAAGTAGCCCCTTACTTATTTTAATGGAAAAAAATGGAGCAGTGGCGGATCTTGAAACAAAAACTCCCGTGCTTTATTTGAAGGTAGCTTGGACAAGTGGTGGACCTAGTTTTAATAGCCAAGGTTCAAGGTGAACTAGAAGCAGTTGGTCCAACTATAATAGAGTATAGCTTGGACAAGTGGTGGACCTCCAAGTTTTAATGAAAAACATAGGACAATTTCAAGGCTTTACTTCCCAATGTCCAAGTAGCCCTTGCTTTTTTCAATGGAACAAGGTTGATAGTAGGGCCTTTCTTCTCAATGTCCGAGTAGCCCTTGCGGAAGCTTGGAGAAGTGGTGGACGTAGTTTTAATGGCCAATGCTGAAGGTGAATTACTAGATGAGCTAGTAGCTTCTTGAAGTCAAAGAAGTACTTGCTTCAACAAGGACAAGTGGTAAAGATTTGACAAATGGTGAAATTTGAAACTAAAATTTTGAGTTCTGAGCTCCAAAATAGAGTCGTTCTTGACCACTTATTTATGTTGATTGTCCTTGGTGAGCTATGAAGCAAGGAAAGAGATTGTCCTTGGTGAGCTGTGAAGCAAGGAAAGAGACTAGGTTTTAGATACAAAGATTATCTAAGCTAGACCACAATTGAGAAAGTGGAATAGGGTGGTGCAACAAGAGTTTAGATTGGGGTTTGGTGTAGCGTCCCAAGCGGGGTCCCGTGGGGTTTGGGGCAACGTCCCAAGTCCCAAGTAGGGTTAAGGGGCAGCAAGCCCTGTGGGGTTTGGGGCAACGCCCCGAGCATGGTCGAGGGGCAGCAATCCCCATGGGGTTTGGGGCAGCGCCCCAAGCGGGGTCAAGGGGCGGCAACCCCTTGTTGCCTCCCGGTGCGATTGCCGGACGGGGTCGAGGGGCAGCGCCCCGCTCCTTTTTTAAAAAAAACAAGAAGTTTTTAATGTAGAAAATCAATGAGGGTTTACCTCTTTTTAACATGAATTTTTACTGCCAAATTTGCTCAAAATGAAAGCAAATCGCTCAAAAGGTCTAGTGAGTTTTAAGTTTTAAAGTACACGTGGCATTTTAGATAACCCTACCACAAAAACACACAGCGAACCAAGCGAAACACAGACGAAACAGGGGAAATTCGTTCTTGCACGCAGAGAGGGATTTCTTGCTCGCGCACACAAGGAAACCACAGCGCATGCAAAACTGGTTGTGCACAACACGATAGGGGCGATATCGCATTCAAAAGAGGGACAACAAAGGCAATCACACTCAAGGCTTTGAAATCAAAGAAAGCAGAAATCAGGGACTATGTAAATCGAAAGTGTTTGACAAGGTGCATTTCATTTCCCTCTCTCTCTCTCTCTCTCTCTCTCTCTCTCTCTCCATCTACATCAGGTTTCTATCTTTATGTTTTGCTCTCCAAGAAACCGAAATGGTTCTCTTTCTCTGTGTTGCTTTCTTACACACACATATACATGGATGTTTTGCGCACACACACAACCCACACATAAACATGATGAAAACTCCTTTCCTTCATGCTGTTCACCTTCCTTGCTCCCATAAGGACCCACATACACACCAAGTCACACATATTTACATACACACTCTATCTCTCTCACACATACATATACGCAAAATACAAATTTCTAATTCTTGCTCTATTTGGCCTACTTCTATATGTGCATCCATCGGTAATAATGTAGTGTATGCATGTTGTGAATATGACTGGTAGTGTGTTTGCTTTGCCTATGTATGTAGGTACATATGTTTATGTATATGTGTGGTAAAAATGTATACTATCTCATGGTGATATACATACAGAACATACAAATACATATGCTTGTACATGACATAGTATGGATACATGACATACATACATATACACATATTTTTTTTTGTACATAAGCATGTAAATTTTAGTAGTTGACTTACTTGTGTCTTCCAGTGAAGTTGGTATTTTGATGCTTTTTGTCTAACGCCTCTGTAAATGTGATTCCTTCTTTCATTTCTCAACAAAGGTAACGTAGCTTACTGAGGTTTCTAATGAACAGGATAGTTGAAACTAGGAGAGGCTCATAGATAATACATGAAATGAAAATTTACCTACTATTGGGATGAAATAAGATAGGTTCTCAGTATAAAGAAGTTATAGAGTGAGGTTGGACAAGTGGTGGACCTTGCTATAATGCTATAACATCTCCCTCAAGTAGAAAATTTTGAATTGAAGTGAGAAATTTTTAATTAAGGCGATAAATTTTGAATTTTGAATACAAGCGGGAAAATTTGAATCCAAGCGGAAAAATTACATCCAAGTGAAAAACTTTTAATTTAGGTCGGACAAGTGGTGAATCTAGAAACCAAGCGGTGACAACAGCAATTGGATACCAAAAATTGGATGCACACTTGAAGCCTTCATTCTAATGGCCAAGTGGTGGATCTTTGATGTATCTAATTCCCAAATTTTAGTCTAAATGGCCAAGTGGGGGATCTAGGATCTACTCATCCCACAGACATTATGTGAATTTTTACCAGGGTTATGATGGCCAAGTGTTGAATGCATCTAACTTTAGGACATGGTTAGAATGGCCAAGTGGTGGATCTAGGTGACACCAACAATTTTATCTACAATTCAAGCTTTTGCTATAATGGCCAAGTGGTGGATCTTTGATGCCCCTACTTACCAATTCTTACTCTAAATGGACAAGTGGATCTAGGATCTACTCATCCCACAAACATTGTGTAAAATTACAAGTGTTATGATGGCCAAGTGCTCAATGCACCTACCTTTAAGACATGGCTATAATGACCAAGTGGTGGATCTAGGAGATACCAATAATTGAATCCACACTTCAAGCCTTCGTTCTAATGGCCAAGTGGTGGATCTTTGATGTATCTAATTCCCAAATTTTAGTTTAAATGGCCAAGTGGTGGATCTAAGATCTAGTCATCCCACAGACGTTGTGTAAAATTACCAGTGTTATGATGGCCAAGTGCTGAATGCACCTAACTTTAGGAAATGGTTAGAATGGCCAAGTGGTGGATCTAGGTGACACGAACAATTGTATCTACAATTTAAGCCTTTGTTATAATGGACAAGTGGTGGATCTTTGATGCACCTACTTTCCAATTCTTAGTCTAAATGGCCAAATGGTGGATCTAGGATCTACTCATCCCACCAACATTGTGTATAATTACATGTGTTATGATGGCCAAGTGTTGCATGCACCTAACTTTAAGACATGGTTAGAATGGCCAAGTGGTGGATCTAGGAGACACCAACAATTGGATCCACATTTCAAGCCTTTGTTATAATGGCCAAGTGGTGGATCTTTGATGCACCTTCTTCCCAATTCTTAGTCTAACTGGCCAAGTGGTGGACCTAAGATCTACTCATCCCACAAACACTGTCTAAAATTACAAGTGTTATGTTGGCCAAGTGCTGAATGCACCTACCTTTAAGGCATGGCTAGAATGGCCAAGTGGTGGATCTAAGAGATACCAACAAATGGATCCACACTGCAAGCCTTCATTCTAATGGCCAAGTGGTGGATATTTGATGTGTCTAATTCCCAAATTTTAGTCTAAATGGCCAAGTGGTGGATCTAGGATCTACACATCCCACAAACGTTGTGTGAAATTACCAATGTTATGATGGCCAAGTGCTGCATGCACCTAACTTTAGGACATGGTTAGAATGGCAAGTGGTGGTTCTAGGTGACACCAACAATTGTATCTACAATTGAAGCCTTTTTTATAATGGCCAAGTGGTGGATCTTTAATGCACCTACTTACCAATTCTTACTCCAAAGGGACAAGTGGTGGATCTAGGATCTACTCATCTCGCAAACATTGTGTAAAATAACAAGTGTTATGATGGCCAAGTATTGAATCCACCTAACTGGCCAAGTGGTGGATCTAGAAGACACCAACAATTGGATGCACATTTCAAGCCTTTGTTATAATGGCCAAGTGGTGGATCTCTGATGCACCTACTTCTCAATTCTTAGTTTAGATGGCCAAGTGGTGGATCTAGAATCTACTCATCCCAAAAACATTATGTAAAATTACAAGTGTTATGTTGGCCAAGTGTTGAATGCACCTACCTTTAAGACATGGCTAGAATGGCCAAGTGGTGGATCTAGGAGATACCAACAATTGGATGCACACTTCAATCCTTCATTCTTATGGCCAAGTGGTGGATCATTGATGTATCTAATTCCCAAATTTTAGCATAAATGGCCAAGTGGTGGATCTAGGATCTACTCATCCCATAGACATTGTGTAAATTTACGAATGTTATGATGGCCAAGTGCTGAATGCACCTAACTTTAGGACATGGTTCGAATGGCCAAGTGCTGGATCTAGGTGACACCAACAATTGTATCTACAATTCAAGCTTTGTTATAATGGCCAAGTGGTGGATCTTTGATGCCCCTACTTACCAATTCTTACTCTAAATGGACAAGTGGTGGATCTAGGATCTACTCATCCCACAAACGTTGTGTAAAATTACAAGTGTTTTGATGGCCAAGTGTTGAATCCACCTAACTTTAAGACACGGTTAGAATGGCCAAGTGGTGGATCTAGGAGACACCAACAATTGGATCCACATTTCAAGCCTTTGCTATAATGGCCAAGTGGTGAATCTAGGATCTACTCATCCCACCAACATTGTGTATAATTACAAGAGTTATGATGGCCAAGTGTTGCATGTACCTAACTTTCAGACATGGTTAGAATGGCTAAGTGGTGGATCTTTGACGGCCTACTTCCCAATTCTCAGTCTAAATGGCCAAGTGGTGGACCTAAGTTCTACTCATCCCACAAACATTGTCTAAAATTACAAGTGTTATAATGGCCAAGTGTTATAATGCACCTACCTTTAAGACATAGCTAGAATGCCCAAGTGGTGGATCTAAGAGATACCAACAATTGGATCCACACTTCAAGCCTTCATTCTAATGGCCAAGTGGTGAATCTTTGATGTGTCTTATTCCCAAATTTTAGTCTAAATGGTCAAGTGGTGGATCTAGGATCTACTCATCCCACAAACATTGTGTAAAATTACAAGTGTTATGATGGACAAGTGCTGAATGCACCTAACTTTAGGACATGGTTAGAATGGCCAAGTGTTGGATCTAGGTGACACCAATAATTGTATGTACAATTCAAGCCTCTGTTATAATGGCCAAGTGGTAAATCTTTGATGCCCTTACTTACCAATTCTTACTCTAAATGGACAGGTGGTGGATCTAGGATCTACTCATCCCACTAACAATGTGTAAAATTACAAGTGTTACCATGGCTACATGTTGAATCCACCTAACTTTAAGACATGGTTAGAATGGCCAAGTGGTGGATCTTGGAGATACCAACAATTGGACCCACATTTCAAGCCTTTGTTATAATGGCCAAGTGGTGGATCTTTGATGCACCTACTTCCCAATTGTTAGTCTAAATGGCGAAGTGGTGGATCTAGAATCTACTCATCTCACAAACATTGTGTAAAATTACAAGTGTTATGATGGCCAAGTGTTGAATGCACCTACCTTTAGGACATGGTAAGAATGGCCAAGTGGTGGATCTAGGAGACACCAACAATTGGATCCACGTTTCAAGCCTTTGTTATAATGGCCAAGTGGTGGATGTTTGATGCACATACTTCTCAATTTTTAGTCTAAATGGCCAAGTGGTGGATCTAAGATCTACTCATCCCAACAAAATTGTGTAAAATTACAAGTGTTATGATGGCCAAATGTTGAATGCACCTAACTTTGAGACATGGTTAGAATGGCCAAGTGGTGGATCTACGAGACACCAACAATTGGATCCACATTTCAAACCTTTGTTATAATGGCCAAGTGGTGGATCTTTGATGCACCTAATTTTCAATTCTTAGTCTAAATGGCCAAGTGTAGTGGATCTAGGATCTACTCGTCCCACATACATTGTGTAAAATTACAAATGCTATAATGGTCAAGTGCTGAATGCACCTACTTTTAAGACATGGCTAGAATGGCCAAGTGGTGGATCTTTGATGTATCTAATTCCCAAATTGTAATCTGAATGGCCACGTGGTGGATGTAGGATCTACACATCCCACAGACATTGTGTAAAATTACCAGTGTTATGATGGCCAAGTGCTGAATGCACCTGACTTTAGGACATGGTTAGAATGGCCAAGTGGTGGATCTAGGTGACACCAACAATTGTATCTATAATTCAAGCCTGTTTTATAATGGCCAAGTGGTGGATCTTTAATGCACCTACTTACCAATTCTTACTCCAAAGGGACAAGTGGTGGATCTAGGATCTACTCATCCCACAAACATTGTGTAAAATTACAAGTGTTATGATGGCCAAGTGTTGAATCCATCTAACTGGCCAAGTGGTGGATCTAGGAGACACCAACAATTGGATGCACATTTCAAGCTTTTGTTATAATGGCCAAGTGGTGAATCTTTGATGCACGTACTTCCCAATTCTTAGTTTAAATGGCCAAGTGGTGGATCTTTGATGCACCTACTTCCCAATTCTTAGTTTAAATGGCTAAGTGGTGGATCTAGTAGATACTAACAATTGTATCCACAGTTCATTCGAATGGCCAAGTGGTGGATCTTTGATGTATATAATTCCCAAATTTTAGTCTAAAATGGCCAAGTAGTGGATCTAGGATCTACTCATTACACATACATTGTGTAAAATTATCAGTGTTATGATGGCCAAGTGCTGAATGCACTTAACTTTACGACATGGTTAGAATGGCCAAGTGGTGGATCTAGGTGACACCAACAATTTTATCTACAACTCAAGCCTTTGTTATAATGGCCAAGTGGTTGATCTTTGATGCATCTACTTACCATATCTTACTCTAAATGGACAAGTGGTGGATCTAGGATCTACTCATCCCACAAACCTTGTGTAAAATTAAAATTGTTATGATGGCCAAGTGTTGAATCCACCTAACTTTAAAACATTGTTAGAATGGCCAAGTGGTGGATCTAAGAGACACCAACAATTGGATCCACATTTCAAGCCTTTGCTATAATGGCCAAGTGGTGGACCTTTGATGCACCTACTTTCCAATTCTTAGTCTAAATGGCCAAGTGGTGGATCTAGAATCTACTCATCCCACAAACATGGTGTAAAATTATAAGTGTTATGATGGCCAAGTGTTGAATGCACCTATCTTTAATACATGGTTAGAATGGCCAAGTGGTGGATCTAGGAGACACCAACAATTGGATCCACATTTCAAGCCTTTGTTATAATGGCCAAGTGGCGGATCTTTGATGCACCTACTTACCAATTCTTAGTCTTAATGGCCAAGTGGTGGATCTAAGATCTACTCATCCCACCAACATTGTGTAAAATTGCAAGTGTTATGATGGCCAAGTGTTGAATGCACCTAACTTTAGGACATGGTTAGAATGGCCAAGTGGTGGATCTAGGAGACACCAAGAATTGGATCCATATTTCAATCCTTTTTTATAATGGCCAAGTGGAGGATCTTTGATGCACCTGCTTCCCAATTCTTAGTCTAAATGGCCCAAGTGGTGGATCTAGGATCTACTCATCCCACCAACATTGTGTATAATTACAAGAGTTATGATGGCCATGTGTTGCATGTACCTAACTTTTAGACATGGTTAGAATGGCCAAGTGGTGGATCTAGGAGACAAAACCAATTGGATCTACATTTCAAGCCTTTGTTATAATGGCCAAGTGCTGGACCTAAGATCTACTCATCCCACAATTATTGTTTAAAATTACAAGTGTTATGATGGCCAAGTGCTGAATGCACCTAGCTTTAAGACATGGTTAGAATTGTCAAGTGTTGGATCTAGGTGACACCAACAATTGTATCTACAATTCAAGCCTTTGTTATAATGGCCAAGTGGTGGATCTTTGATGCACATACTTCCCAAGTGTTATGATGGCCAAGTGCTAAATTCACCTAACTTAAGACATGGCTAGAATGGCCATGTGGTGGATCTAGGAGACACCAAAAATTGGATCCACAATTCAAGCCTTTGTTATAATGGCCAAGTGATGGATCTTTGATGCACCTACTTCCCAATTCTTAGTCTAAATGGCAAAGTGATGGATCAAGTATCTACTCATCCCACAAACATTGTGTAAAATTACAAGTGTTATGATGGCCAATTGCACCTAACTTTAAAACATGGTTAGAATGGCCAAGTGTTGGATCTACAGTCTAAACCCACCTACCGATACTTGGCTAGAATAGCAAAGTGGTGGATCTATGGTCTATCTTTCCTATAAACACTATTTAAAATTGATAGATGGTGGACGTAAGGGAAACCAACCATTGTATCCACCTTACAAAAGTTGGTTAGAATGGCCAAGTGGTAGATCTTGGATGCACCCACCTTTCAAAATTTGACTAGCATGGCCAAATAGTGAATGTAGTATCTACCTATCATACATACTTTATTTGAAGATTCAATGTGATGGATCTATATACACCAACAATTGTACCCACCTTTCAAAGACTTTCTTAGAATGGCCAAGTGGTGGATCTTTAATGCACCCACCTTTCAAGGCTTGGTTATAATGGACAAGTGGTGGATCTAAGATGGATACAATCTTGAAAATTTATCTCAAATGGTTTAATTTAAAGGATTCAAGATAATCTACCTTGAAAAAATTATTCTAGATGACTTATGGGATCTAGGATACACCTACTTTGGCTATCAAATGTCTAATTTGGATAAGTATTTGAATTTAGAATTTAAAAGTCTTGAAGAGTGTAATTAAAATGTTATGTGTCAATTTTAATTTATACGCTTTCAATGTGTCATTAATTTTAATTCAATGTGTCATTATAGATTCTAACTAGTTATTTGTGTTTTCTTCGATTTCAAAGAAAAAATGGTTCAAAAACAAAAATTTGTGACAGTTCCTGTTATAATTGACTTTGCAAGTGATGATAAGAGAAAATGGTACTAAGACGTTTATGGAGTGCAAGGTGCACAATTTCATAAATTGCATGTCTTTGTGGCTAGTGACGAAGATGAGAATAGATTTGATGATCGAGGGCAGTAGTCTCTGCAAGTGTTTCAACAGTTGAAGGACATCCTGACATTGAGTGCATAACATTGGGATACCTAGAAATAATGAGTACCAACTATTGGCAAACTCCTATGTCATTGAAAAAATGGTCAAAGACAAGGAAGAGACAATGTTTCCAGGAGGTTGGGATGTTAATGAAGATTTATTTGATATCACTGTAGATAGGCTACAAGATACAATTATTATTGCTTTAAAAGGCAAGCAAGTGAAGAATAAGAAATCAATTAAGAAGACCACAACCAAAAAGGCAAGGGGTGTTACAATAGTTGGTGTTGCAGATGTAGATAAGGCCATTTTGGGATCAAAGGACACAAGCAATCAACCCTTATTAAGGTTTGTGGAGCCTGATCGCTTAGAGAACAAGGTCCAAAAGGCAAATAAGAGTGCTACAGGAGGCATGGAAAAGTATTCGGCATACTTCCCTTTCAAGTATAAGGAATACAAGATTCCCGTCACTAATTGTTTTCTTGCTCCTGATCATTATAATTGTCATCAGCTAAAGCATGATCAAGTACACAATTGTATTCTCTTCTTTGAAGCAAGTGCAAATCGGCCTTCATCATGTGCTTATCTAATTCCTGTAAAGAATTGTGGCCAAAAGTGTGGAGTTCCAATGACACGTACTGAGGTAGAAGAGGAAAGACTTGTTGAATACAAGTTCTGGATCATTGATGGACAACACTCTGAAGGGAGCAAAGCGAACCCTGAACCCCGACGGCCTCTAAAACACCGGGGACCGAATGGCGCGCCTCGATCCTGTCATGGTAAAGCAAACAGGGGGCACCACCTAGCTTCAGCGGCTAGGACGCAAACAACACACCACCATAACAAAGTTTTCATCCAAGAGAGATGGATGCTTGGGAGTAATGATGAAGAGGAAGGGAAATGAGATCAAGTGAGAGTGAGAGAGAGAGAGAGAGAGAGAGAGAGAGAGAGAGAGAGAGAGAGAGTGAGGGAGGGGGTATTGCGGCTTAGTACTTAGGCACCACAGAAGGATGGCGAATCCGCACACCCTGCACACATACACAAGATCACTCCAAGCACAAGACTAGGTGGCGATTCTGCACACCTCACATGGGCAAAACATTGCAGGAAAACATACTCACAAAACCTCAAGCTTTATTTAGAGAATAAGGCGATGAAATGGGGAGCATAGGGTAGGGGAATGAGAAGGGAGAGAGTGGTAGAGCACATGGCGGATAGGTGGGAGTTGATGGCGAAGACTCGCACAAGGGTTATGGCCATCATCCTTCATTTAGCTGCCCTTCATCTTCCATAGCCCAAGGGTGTAGAGGTCATGCTCAAGACGAGCATGGTGATTGCGGTGATGGTGATGGTATGGGTGTGTGTGTGTGCACTAGGCACACACAATGCATAGTGTATTCTTTGGTGATGTTGTGTGTGTTTTTTTTGTGTCCTGGTGAGCTCTCATGGCCTCCTTATATAGGGAAGGAGGAGAGGATTTAGCAATATTTCTAATTGAAGTGAGTGTCCCACTCTGGTGACTAGGAAAATGGGGTGCATGTGATTGTGGCTCCCATCTTGTCTCCTCATTATTTAAAATACCAGAGTCAATAGAGAGAGAAGAAGAGAGAATGTGGGTAGGATGTAGAGGATAGGAAATATTTACAATAGTCTAGCTTTGGCTAGACATAAGCTTATTAGGGAGAGAAGAGAGAGGTAAGAAAATTATAAGAGAGGTTGTCGAAGGTGGATATTTGTTGATGAGGATGGATCCTCCAAAAATGGTGATAGAATCACTCTAGACTTGCCAAGACCTCATTAAAAGAGCCTTGTCTCTTGTAATCATGCTTGAAGACTTGTAGAACCATAGCCATTCTAGAGGGAAGAAAACTAGGGATGGCTTGTGTCACCATTAGATGAGAAAACTGGGGTCCACTACAAAAATCATAGCTCCGCGTTCATAACTCCAAAAATTTTGAAAAAAATTGAGCTAAAAGTTGAGATCACGAGCTACATCTTTCATGTTGAACGCTCCTTCAGATTCGGGGTTCTTCTTTACTTAAAAAATTCAGCCAAATAATGTATTATTTGTGGCTGCAAAAGTCTTTTGGTGGTCCCCTTTGAGTGGACTTCTCTCTTGCCTTCAAGTGTAAGCTCCTTCATGTGTATGAAAACATGACCTAGAGTTTTGAAAAGATTGGCAATCATCTAGATGGAGGTGTTATTGAAATTTGAAAGTGGGGTTGAGGTTTGAAAATGAAAACTAGTGAATAAAATATTTGGTAGGGTGGAATAATATACATACATGAAAAATATATTAGAAAAGACTAAAATATATAATGTAATTTATATATATTTAATATTTAAGGTCAAAAGAGAGATCAACAAAGAAAGCTTACTTATTTATGCTACATCGTGATTGATTAGCATAAGTCTTATTTATTTAATAAAGGCTAAAACGTTTGTGAAAAAGGAAGAAAAAATCAAAAGTAACTTATATAATGGAAAATATTTTGGTAAAAGGGCAAAAATATATGGGGGGATTCCCATGCATGGAAAAGCTTGCGTCAACTCAATTTATGCAGCCAAAATGTTAAGATTTCAAGAAATGAAAAAGGATGGTGGCTCCCATGATCTAATACAAGTTTATGAGAAAAGAAAGGCCCGGATTGTTGTAGATCCATCTCCACAAGTTGCAATAGCCATATCAGCCATAGCAAATGAGGAGGCCAAGGTGCTATATGTTAAGCAACCTTACAGTGACATTCTCAAGTATCTTCGCACAGTCAGTGGATATTTGAAAAATGCCCATCATGTTCAAACATTGGTGAAAAGGAAGGTGCAGAATCTTGCACACCTTGGGATGTAAGTTTTCTTTTTCTTTCTCCCTCGTGGTTATATAATGATAAAACAATTGAAATTCTTAGACTTAATTTGTTTTGGTTTTGCAGGCATTTCTTAAAATGGCAAGGATTCTGATGGTGCATCATTCATCACCAAACAAGCTCATATGGTCACTTACTCTGATCCTATTTATGATCGATGGATAAAGATCATCGAGCAATTAGAGAGAGAGAATAAGAAGCTAGCAGCCACAATTTTTAGATATTTGTGTGGTCTAGACGAAGATGAAGTAGAAAAGATTCAAACAGAAATAGAGAGTGGAATGACTATTTTGTCTAAGGGTGCAAAGGACACACCAGGTGCAATGGACATGACTAATCGTATCAAGCAATTGAAACAAGATCAAATTATTCAAGATAAGTTGCTTGAGCAATTCAATTTTCTCAATGAGGAGAATACATGTGAAAATTGGGATAAGCTTTCTACCACATACAACATTAATGATGTTGTTTACTCCCATTTCTTGACACTCTGTGATACTTGGCTGAAATCCCAACTAGAACGTGGTACAAAGAAGATTGATTTTCCTAAAGAGGCAAGAAAATATATCCAATGGACGATCAACATTGTGAAAGACAAAGCAAATTCAATTATAGATCTTCCATGGTCTATATATGTTGTCAGTCTTCAAATGGAGGGAAGATCTTACTTAGAGCGCCATCTAAATAACCCTATCCCTATAGGATTGGGTATCTTGGACAACACACGTGATTTGGAGAGCAATCTACAATGGTCAGCTGAAAGATTCAAACATCTCATAGATGGAATTATGGCTATTGCAGGTGGGTCAACAGAACCACAATGTGTGATCCTTTCTTTTTTGAATAATAAAGACTACGTGTAGTTACAGTCTGCTTTGCAAAGTATGACAAACATGGTCAAAATACAATTTGTTGGGGCATTGCATAATTCGAAGCATTTGGAATTTACTGGTGCTATAGAATTCTTCACCACACTTGTGTTCTTGAGCAAGGGAGATGCCTTTGAGGGACTTATTAGTTCTTCAAATCCAGGGACACAAATCCATAATACTAGATGCAGGACACCTTGATCTAGATTTTGGAAGTGTGAGTCAATTGTCAGATGTCGAGTTTCTACAACTCAAGAAGGAGCTGACAATCAAGCAATGCATTCAAAAGTATTGCAAAGAAGATTTAAAGCTTATTGACATGTTCAGTAATGGCTACATAATGGAGTTGGGACTCAAGCAAAAAAGGGAAGTGTTATGCCTTGTGGACAATATTGACGACCAAAGAAAGCTTAAAACAAGACTTTTGATCTTTGCAAATCATCATGATGATGTCAAAAATGGGCAAAACTTCAAAGTGATCAATTAGATCATCCCATTGATGACCATGGAGTATCAAATACAGTAGGAGCATCAATAATTGAGACACCCATATCAATTACAGACTTTTTGAACCTTGAAGCAAGTATGAGCTTATATACCCATAAAAAACCATGTTGAATCGATATTGCATGACATAAAAAACTTAACTAAAACATATAGTCTACAATGTTTGACATTTTTTAACCAAAATATGTTAAACATTTTTTTATTGCAGACTCAAAAATGATAAGAGATATTAAAAGACAATGTCTTTCACATTATGTGTGGCATGATGATCCTCTTGGTATACAAACTTTTTCTGGCATTCCAAAGAATAGAGTCTTTGAGATAAGTGGTATTATCTTTGAAGTACGAGCTTCCAATACACAAGGAGCTGGTTATGTGCTTTTTGTGCATACACATCTTCAAAAGGGTATGACTATTCTCCATTATGGTGGTGATAAATATTTCCATGATACTTGGAAGAAGTTGTGCAAGATATCTCCAAGGGCATCTAGGTACTCACTTCTAGAGGATCCAAATGTCAATTGTGTGGGCGATGAGATATATATTATTGGTGATGTAGAAGATGGAAATTTGGCAAGATATATAAATAGTACTCATGGTCTAAGTATGAGCCAAAATTTATGTTATACTTTTGATCCCAATTTTCCACCTTGGCATAAAGCCATTACAACACAAATTAGCTTGGATATATGCGGCTATGTTTGTGTTGAAACCCTACGCCACATAGAAAGTGGTGAAGAGCTTCTTGCAGAATATGAATTTACATGACATCACTCAAATCTCATGATAAAGTCCCTTATATGAAAGTTATTGATAATCAATTTGAAACCGACTCATTACTGAGTATGTATCATGATAAACACCATGAGTTGTGATGGCATTGCCATGTTATGCAATGAATACTTGATTTCATACAAACATCTGTTCCTACAGTGATATCCATAGAATCTCACGAGATTTTTGGAGCTTGCATAATAATGCTCTATTTCAAAGTTCATGTATCATGTTAAACATAATCCATACAAGAATTTGTATCTCATTGTACATATTTTATCAGAGCATAAACTTATGTATTAGCAATTTATGCAATAGTTTATTTTGAATGCATTTTTTATTTTGTACCATTAAGAATATCCCAATAGTGGATTTTGGATACACCAAACCCATGTAAAACTTGTTTAGAATAGCTAAACGTTAAGTAAAGGAGGCACTTTTCCATCCATACCTTGCTTAAAGTGTCTTGATGGTGGATTGAAAATTTCCTTGCTCCTCTCAAGAACTTTTTTAGATTGGACAACTGGCGGATCTAGGATGCACCTATATTTACACAATGTTCTTTGAATGAAAAAGTACTAGTTTATTAAGTGCACCAACCATCCTTCCATAACTTGTTTGGAATGTTTGGTTTAAGATGCTACCACCTTCTAAGACTTGTTTAGAATGGCCAAATGGTAATTCTAAGTTTCACTCATTTGTCTTTTGGTTACTTAGAAGCACCAACTTAGGGGTATACATTTCACCTCCCATTTTTAGGATGGACTTTGAATCTTCATTGGTTCTACACACACAATCAACACAAACAATTTCATTCTCAAGTACCATGTGCACTTTTTTTCCGGATTTAAAATCCATCCTAAAAATGACAGAAATGGTAGACCTTATTCTTGAATGATCCTTTATGATCAAATGGAGCATAGCTTGGACAAGTGGTAGAAACTATGGTTCTCTATGCTTCAATAGAGCTTAAATTTAGTGGTGGACCTTGTGACTCTCTATGCTAGAATGGAACTTTGCTTGGACATGTGGTGGACCTTGTGGCTACCTATGGTGGAATGGAGCATAGCTTGAACAAGTGTTGGATTTAATGGCTCTCTATGCTTCAATAGAGCATAAATTGGACAAGTGGTGGACCTTATGATTCTCTATGCTTTAATGGAGTATAGCTTAGACAAGTGGTGGACCTCATGGATCTCTATCTTTCAATAGAGTAGAGATTGGACACATGGTGAGCCTTGTATCTTTCTATGCTTAAATGGGTTAGTTCCTTGGACAAGTGGTGGATCTTATGGCTCTATACCCTTCAATAAAGCATAGACTAAACAAGTGATGGACCTTGTGTTTTTATATGCTTGAATCAATCTTAGCTTGGACAAGTGGTGGGTCTTGTGGCTCTTTTAGCTTGAATGGAGCATAGATTGGACAAGTGGTGGACCTCATGGCTCTCTATGCTTGAATAGAGTATAGAATGGGACCTTATGGTTCTCTATGCTTGAATGAAACATATCTTGGACAAGTGATGAACCTTATGGCTCTCTGTGTTTCAATAGGGCATATATTATACAAGTGGTGGATCTTATGGTCCTCTATAACTCAATAGATCTTGGCTTGGACAAGTGGAATGGAAAGGTAGTGAATCTAGGATGCATTTTTTCTCTTACACCACCAAGGTAGTGGATCTTGGATGCACCAAACCTTCCTTAATTTGTTTCAAAAGTGCAAGTACTAAATACAAGATGCAATTTTCCTTCTCACACCTTGCTCAAAGTGGCTTGGTGGTGGATTAAGATTTCGTTTACTCTTCAACAAGAACTTGAACATAAAATCTCCAAGTGATGCACCTAAGAAACAATATGTGTTCTATAACGTTTTAGAATGGACAAGTGGTAGATCTAAAACGGAACAAAGCTTCTATAAGTTGTTAAACATAGTCACTTATTGTGGATCAAGGATGTGATAAGTGGTGAAAAATGTTTGTGGTGGATTTAGAATACACTTACTCGAACACAAGCCATTAAGGTTGGCCAAGTGGTGGACCTTGGATGGATGGACAGTTCAACAACTATGATTGAATCTTTGATTGAGCTAGTATCTACTCTTCCATGATTTCTAGATTGGCCAACTGGTGGATCTAAGATAAGTACTAGTCTTCCACAACCTTTTTTGATTCAATATATACAATGCACACCAACATTCAAAACTTCATTACAACAACTTTGATTTTATTTAGGATGCATCTTTCATTGCACAAACTATATATAATGATAAGATGGAGGATTTAGGATCTAGGATCTAAATGGCCAAGTGGTGGATCTAGGATCTACTCATCCCATAAACATTGTGTACAATTATAAGTGTTATGATGGCCAAGTGTTGAATGCACCTAACTTTAAGACATGGTTAGAATGGCCAAGTGGTGGATCTAGGAGACACCAACAATTGGATCCACAATTCAAGCCTTTGTTATAATGGCCAAGTGGTAGATCTTTGATGTATCTAAGTCCCAATTCTTAATCTAAATGGCCAACTGGTGGATCTAGGATCTACTCATCCCACAAACATTGTGTAAAATTACAAGTGTTATGATGGCCAATTGTTGATTGCACCTAACGTTAAGACATGGTTAGAATGGCCAAATGGTGGATCTTTGATGCACCTACTTTCCAATTCTTAGTCTAAATGGCCAAGTGGTGGATCTAGGATCTACTCATTCCACAAAAATTGTGTAAAAGCACAAGTGTTATGATGGCCAAGTGTTGAATGCACCTAACTTTAAGACATGGTTAGAATGGCCAAGTGGTGGATCTAGGAGACATCAACAATTGGATCCACAATTCAAGCCTTTGATATAATGGCCAAGTGGTGGATCTTTGATGCACCTACTTCCCAATTCTTAGTCTAAATGGCAAGCTATGGATCTAGATCTACTCATTTCACAAACATTGTGTAAAATTACAAGTGTTATGATGGCCAAGTGCTGAATGCACCTAGCTTAAAGACATGGTTAGAATGACCAAGTGGTGGATCTAGGAGACACCAACAATTGGATCCACATATTTGTTATAATGGCTAAGTGATGGATTGTTGATGCATTTAATTCCCAATTCTAAGTCTAAATTTCCAAGTGGTGGAACTAGGATCTACTCATCCCACAAACAGTGTGTAAAGTTACAAGTGTTATGATGGCCAAGTGCTAAATGCACTTAACTTCAATACATGGCAAGAATGGCCAAGTGGTGGATCTAGGAGACACCAACAATTGGATCCACAATTCAAGCCTTTGTTATAATAGCCAAGTGGTGAATCTTTGATGTATCTAATTCCCAATTCTTAGTCTAAATATCCAAATGGTGGATCTAGGATCTACTCATCCCACAAACATTGTGTAAAATTACAAGTGTTGTGATGGCCAAGTGTTGAATGCACCTAACTTTAAGACATGGCTAGAATGGCCAAGTGGTGGATCTACGAGACACCAACAATTGGATCCACAATTCAAGCCTTCATTATAATGGCCAAGTGGTGGATCTTTGCTGTATCATATTCCCAATTCTTAGTCTAAATGTCCAAGTGGTGGATCTAGGATCTACTCAACCCATAAACATTGTGTAAAATTACAATTGTTATGATGGCCAAGTGCTAAATGCACCTAACTGTAAGACATGGATAGAATGGCCAAGTGGTGGATCTAGGAGACACCAACAATTGGATCCACAATTCAAGCCTTCATTATAATGGCCATGTGGTCGATCCTTGATGCATTTAATTCCCAACTCTTAGTCTAAATAGCCGTGGTGGATCTAGCATCTACTCATCCCACAAACATTGTCTAAAGTTACAAGTGTTATGATGGCTAAGTGTTGATTGCACCTAACTTTAAGACATGGTTAGAATGGCCAAGTGGTGGATCTTTGATGCAACTACTTCCCAATTCTTATTCTAAATGGCCAACTTTTGGATCTAGGATCTACTCATCCCACAAACATTGTGTAAAATTGTAAGTGTTATGATGGCCAAGTGTTGATTGCACCTAACTTTAAGACATGGTTAGAATGGCCAAGTGGTGGATCTTTGATGCACCTACTTCCCAATTCTTAGTCTAAATGGCCAAGTGGTGGATCTAGGATCTACTCATCCTGCAAACATTGTGTAAAATCACAAGTGTTATTATGGCCAAGTGTTGAATGCACCTAACTTTAAGACATGGTTACAATGGCCAAGTGGCTGATCTAAGAGGAGCCAACAACAATTGGATCTACAATTCAAGCCTTTACTATAATGGCCAAGTGGTGGATCTTTGATGCACCTACTTACCAATTCTTAGTCTAAATGGCCAAGTGGTGGATCTAGGATCTACTCATCCCACAAACATTGTGTAAAATTACAAATGTTATGATGGCCAAGTGTTGAATGCACTTAACTTTAAGACACGGTTATAATAGCCAAGTGGTGTATCTAGGAGACACCAACAATTGGATCCACATTTCAAGACTTCGCTATAATGGGCAAGTGGTTGATCTTTGATGCATGTAATTCCCAATTCTAAGTTTAAATGGCCAAGTGGTGGATCTAGGATCTACTCATCCCACAAAAATTTTGTAAAATTACAAGTGGTATGATGGCCAAGTGCTGAATGCACCTAGCTTTAATACATGGCTAGAATGGCCAAGTGGTGGATCTAGGAGACACCAACAATTGGATCCACAATTCAAGCCTTCGTTATAATGACTAAGTGGCGTATCTTTGATGTATTAATTCCCAATTCTTAGTCTAAATGACCAAGTGGTGGATCTAGGATCTACTCATCCCATAAACATTGTGTAAAATTACAAGTGTTATGATGGCCAAGTTCTAAATGTACCTAACTTTAAGACATGGCTAGAATGGCGAAGTGGTGGATTTAGGAGACACCAAAAATTGGATCCACAATTCGAGCCTTCGTTATAATGGCCAAGTGGTGGATCTTTGATGTATCTAATTTCCAATTCTTAGTCTAAATAGCCAAGTGGTGGATCTAGAATCTACTCATCCCACAAACATTCTGTAAAATTATAAGTGTTATGATGGCCAAGTGTTGATTGCACCGGGGGTTTCTAATCACCGAGCAAAAAAAACCAAGCGAAGATAAATACGAGCAAATTGATACAAGAGCAACAATAGTGAAAGAAAAACATTATGCCATGCACCTTACTTTCACTACCACAAATCTAACACTTAATTAGCAAAAATGAGATTTTAGAACCATTATGAAAATTAAATACCCGAGACACAAGCAATCTCTTCATACTCAAAACATATATAGTTCAATTCCATGTGGCATGCCTCCTCTCAAAAATAGCCCACCAAAAATTCGACACCTAGATTTTGCAAAAAAAGTCAACACACAACCTTCTAAGCCTACAATGCTATCCAAGAACCTCCTAAAGCCTGGAAAAACTCCATCTTTGTAAGCAAGAGAAAACAAGTGCCTAAAGAAAGTGGAAACAAGCACACACACTCTCTCTCCTCTCAGCTTTGCGGTGCAGCACCGTTGAGCTACCTTCCCTTCCCCTTGCCATCTTGGCACTAAAATGGTGGAGGAAATGAGAGCAGCAAGTTGTGGATGCACCCACTAAAACTACATCGATGGCGTATGCAGTGGTAATGATGAAGTGATGTGCCCAATGCATGATGAGCTCAAGCATACCCAACTGCCTCATGACCAACTCAACGAGATTGTTGAGGTATGATTTGTCTATTGATTTTTCCTAGACTTGACTAATATTTAATCCATGTTAAGATCTTCTTAGAACACAAGAGAAGGGCCCATTTTATGAGGCTCATGTGAAACATGTAGATGTTTAGTTGTTTCTTTGCTCAATTGGGACAAAAATTGATTCCTAAAGCCTCCTTTATTGTTTAAACGGATTTACAGACATCGACATTCTTTATTAGAAGCTTCCAAGTGAAATTTTGGGCTTGTTTGGATGTACAAGACCATGAAAAGGGTTGAATGCATAGCTCTAGCCTATAGAATCAAAAAAATCAATCAAGGAAGCATAGGAGGTTGTCAGCTCTTCTCAAAATGGTTGCATCACATTGAGAGTGGTCCTTTGAAAGTTAATACTTTTGAAGACAACTAGATATTTTTCTTGAGAGAGAAATTGATAGAGTCACAGTTATAGTGGACAATATGTGCAACATTGGCTTCTAAGCTACCTCTTAATTCTTCGAGACCTCCTAATTGCAAATTTAAGGATAAAATAATGCTTGAAGAGGTGCCTTGCATGGACCTCCAAAAGGCTGCTTGATCTTATCATTTTGCTTTTGGAACCACTTTTCATGAGGACAATTTCTTGCCTAGCGAGTCTATCATGATCATTAAATAGAAGCAATCTGACCTCGAGTCAAATGCAAGTTCTTTTGCACATAGAAGGCCCAAGTCCCAGGTGCATTTTCTAATTGGATGGAGAGGTGAACTCATGAAGCAACAATTCCTTATAATCTCCTACGTTTGGAGTGCTCTCATCAGTGTCCGGGAAAAATGTGTCTCAACTTAATATCGTGCCATTTTCAATTTCCAAAATGTCGATTGAGGGCAAGGGCAAAAGGAGAAACCTTGCCCCCAAAAAGAGAAAAATAGTGTGAAACCCCAAAAAAATAAACCTAATTTTTAAAAATTCCCTCTTGGAAAATTCAAGGAAAGAAATTTTGTATGTTTGGAAAAATGATTTTTCCCGAACACTGGCTCTCACCCGGGGCAGTCACTTATCAAAAGACCCCTATATCACGTGCGTTCAAGAGGTAATTAATAATACCCCAATATACATACTATACTTACACTGTGAGCCTATTTAAAAAACCCCCACCCCCCTCTGTATGTATACATTTTTATACATTTTGGTTTTTTAATAATCCTCTCCAGTTAACTCACGTGATATCATACACATTCTAAAAAGTGACCGCCCCGGGGGCTGTCACTGCTCAAAATAGCCAACTTGTGACCAAGTTTCTAGGATATCCACGCAAAGCTTGGAATAAGTTTTTAGTCCTAACTCACATAATTGCGATTTAAAGCTTCAAAAGCATGTCGAATCCTTTGCAGTCACATAATGGTGATTAAAAGCTTGAAAACCTTGTTGAATCCTTTGCAACAACACGTAGACAAGAGCATTAACCATTGCAAGAGTAGAGAGAGAGAGAGAGAGAGAGAGAGAGAGAGAGAAAAGAAGAAGAAGAGAATTTTAACATCGTAGGAAGCTATCCCAAGTGACGTCAAAGATCTATTCGACCAGATATGAACTCATGACCTGTTATTGAAGAGAGAAATGCATAAACAATCTACCAAACGAGACCTTTTTTACATCGAAGAAGCAAAACAAGAGCCACACCCTGCAAATGCAAATTCAGGCGCAACCGGAGGATCAGCATCACAGTCTGGTGCCTGTGATTCATCGCCTACTTCCTTCTGCTCTTGATCAGCTTCTAAAGGTAGGGGTCCATGTTTAGCAGCGGCTTGTAGGACTCTGTTTTGCACGGCTGAAGTTGATGGTGAGGTTGCTAGCTGCAATTTTCTCGGCTTCAATATTACCCATGCTGCCCAAACAATCCCTTGTGTTGCAAGAGCAAAGGGACATAACAGCAACCTTCCAAACAATTCAGAAAAGCAGATGTTAGACACACAATAGAATTAACCATCGCGAACTCTCTTCATACACGATGCCCCACTCTCTTCATTCACAGAAAAAAGCCCTCGCATTCATTGCATTCTCGCTATATTGTCGTCCGCCCTCAACACAACAACATGTCGCTTCGCCATCTTTTTCCAAGAACTCAGTTGAATGATCTCGATTCTCCTACAGTCCTACTGCAAACCAATATCGTGTGCGTCGTGCGCCGCTTTCTCTGACTGTGGTGCCGCCTATTACAGTAGCTCCCACATGTTTTCTATTTAAAAAAGGGACCCTACCCACGTGACCCTACCCGTCCTTGGTTTGCTGCTGCAACCAGTCCGCGCCGGCGTGGACTGGTTGCAGCAGCAAACCAAGGACGGGTAGGGTCACGTGGGTAGGGTCTTTAAAAAAAAAAAAACATCATGCCAGCTTGTAGTCACCATTTTGAAAGTTGTTCTATGAGTGAAATATTCTGCAAATTCCATACACTTGCTCGCAATGGTTTGAGAAGTAGAAGCGAGGCCTACGAGTAGCCGAGATGGAGAAGGTGTCATGCAGAGAGGCAAACATTGCAGGTTGTGCCACCCTCAGACGTTGGAGGCTGTGCCACCTTGAGAGAGAGAGAGAGAGAGAGAGAGAGAGAGAGAGAGAGAGAGAGAGAGAGAGAGAGAGAGAGAGAGAGAGAGAGAGCACAAGCGTCGACTTGGACATAGGCCTCACAAGCACCAACCTCCTACTAGCTCTTTAAATTGTCAATCGTATGAAGATTGATCCTTCACCAGGCATATCCTATGTTGCTCTGGTTCCCCTTGCCTCACTGCCATGCAAACCCTCCACTAGGTAGCGTACTCTTCTACCCCAGATTGCAGCCTTCCTCCACATGCGGTTGGAGAAAACTCCTCCCACCTGTAAGGTAGCAAGGCTGCTTGCAGCCTTTTGCAGTAACACCCCTCCAACTTGTTGTCCCTATTTGCTCTATGGTGCTACAACACAGATAGAAGAGAGGTAAGCGCCACCAGAGAGAGAGAGAGAGAGAGAGAGAGAGAGAGAGAGAGAGAGAGAGAGAGAGAGAGAGAGAGAGAGAGAGAGAGAGAGAGAAGAAGAAGAAGAAGAAGAAGAAGAGAATTTTAACATCATAGGAAGCTATCCCAAGAGACCTCAAAGATCTATCCGTGAAGGTTGAACTCAAGACCTGTTATTCAAGAGGGAAATGGCATAACCAATCTACCACACTTGGGTGATAGAAAGGTTATACCATTTTCCTCTTCTTATTTGTATGTGAACTAGAGTGGCTATGGTTTAGATTACTTTGTTCTTCAAGACATCCCAATGTTCGAGAAAAAGATTTAGCCTTGAGCCAATTGGAAAATCAAAACAATTGGTTAAAAGGATCCACTAGAAAATGTCTTTGATGCTATAATAATGCAGCTTCATCTTTGGTATCTTCTTAGGATATGCTATTATTTTTGTTATCACGGGTTGCTCATAGCTAGACTTTACCTCATGCTTGGTTTTCAACATAGACTGAGTGTGTTGATTACAATGAGTGTAATGATTACATGATAAATGTGCAAAATACGATTGTTAGTAGTGATTGTGTTGTAGTTTAAGGGGTTGTTTTTTTTTTTTTTTGAAAACTTGGGTGTAGTATAAAAATGGAGAGTCTCTCAAAGAAAAAGAATATGGTCTCGGGCTCACGATCCTCTATGCAGTGATCAAGTGTGCTCGTGTCAGTCACAGAGGACTTTGATGACAATGATCTTCATGGTGATAAGAGCAAAATCATAGACATTGGCTTGGGGCCATTGAATGAAGTAGATGCTCACATAGCTAGGAGGGATGCAACCTTGAAATTGGCTCCAATTTTGGTTCCATGGGATATATTAGTCATCATGGGATTTGAGTTTGATTGTGGGATTAGTTTGATCATGGGATTTGAGTTTGATTGTGGGATTAGTTTTCAACAATGGAAAACCCACTTGCACTTTTGCAATTTTCTCTTAAGTAATAAAGAATGTTTGACGGGACTTGCTCGATTATTTTGTTGCTCGAAAATAATCGCTTGCAAATTTGTATAACCCATTGCACCTAAGTTAAGACATGGTTAGAACGGCCAAGTGGTGGATCTAGGATTTACTCATCCCACAAACATTGTGTAAAATCACAAGTGTTATGATGGCCAAGTGTTGATTGCACCTAACTTTAAGACATGGTTAAAATGGCCAAGTGGTGGATCTAAGAAACAATATGTGTTCTATAACATTTTAGAGTGAACAATTGGTAGATCCAAAATGCAACAAAGCTTCTATAAGTTGTTTAAAATATTCACTTATTGTGGATCAAGGATGTGATAAGTGGTGAAAAATGTTTTTGGTGGATTTAGAATACACTCATTCTGACAGAATCCACTAAGGTTGGCCAAGTAGGGGACCTTGGATGGATGGACAGTTCAACAACTATGATTGAATCTTTGATTGAGCTAGTATCTACTCTTCCATGATTTCTAGATTGGCCAAGTGGTGGATCTAAAATGAGTACTAGTCTTCCACAACTTGTTTTGATTCAATATATAGGATGCACACCACCATTCAAAACGTCATTAGAACAACTTTGATTTTATTTAGGATGCATCCTTCATTGCACAAATTGAGAAAAAGTGATGATTATGTGGATGTCAATAATAATGTCAAAATATCTTGTTTGTTAATATGTCATTCTCTAGGAGGCTATTGTGTGATCTCTCATTGTTTTTCGCTTAGATCCAAGGATTGAGGGTGGGATAGATAAGGAATGCTTCAATCCAACAGCAAATAATGATAGCCTTCCACATGTATCCACAAAGGTCTCACTTGAAGAATTGATTCCAATTATTGATACTCAAATGAAAATACCTGAGGCCTCTTTACTACATCTTTCATCAAAGGAAGACATGGGCAAAAACTTTCAATCTATAAAAGATGTGCAACAGAGTGTTGTTGATGCAACTACTTTGGTTTCATCAAATCCTATCAAATCCATGTTGACAGTAATATTGGACTTGAATAGTCTACTATTGAAATGAAGTCAACAACCATCATCTATTCAATATGATTCACGAAGGCATATTGTGTTACGTCCAGGGTGCATCCACTTTTTAAAGACCATATTCAAGATATTCAATGTTGGGATTTGGTCAACAGCTAGAGAAGCTAATGTTTAACAGATGTTGAGAACACTTCAAAGCACTGCAGAGGAAAAATTGCCATTTTTTGTAGTTTGGTCTCAAGAATTTTGCTATGTTCCCGAAGGCGTGAAAATTTTTAGACCAGACAATCCTCAAGTTCTAGCTATGTTTAAGCCATTGGCAAAAATATCTGCATGCTTTGAATGTGATCCACGCAGAACAATTCTTGTTGACGACTCTCCATACAAATGTTGTGTTTCACCTACAAATAATTGCATATTTCCTTCAAAGTTTGATGAAGAAAATATGGTTGATAATGTTCTCATAGAAGAGTTGCTCTCATACTTGTTGCAACTTGACGAGAGCAAAGACGTGCGTGAGTTTATTGACTCTAATCGTTATGGACAAGCCCCAATTTCCAATGACAGTGGATACAAAGGTCTCATGGACTATTGGAAAGATCAAAACTCAAGATGGTTGCAAAAGAAGATAACCACAAATAAGCTACCAATGTTTGAGAAGCTAGGAGACCTTTTTGGCAAGTAGGAGGAGTCAACTAATCCAAGCAAGGAAAAGGAGATTAGAAGAAATGAAATAGTAGAAATAATGGCAAAAGAGAAAACCAATATTGATATGATGAAGGGAGCACAATTAATATCCTTAGCAAGGAAGTTGGGTTGTGCCACACCATCATTGAAGGCTGTAACAGCTAAGGCTTTTGTGAAGAAGCTACTAAATGAGCACAATCTTCTCAAACACTAAGGTACTACTCACTAGAAATTATGTTGAATTTTCAAAAAATACTTTTGCAAATGATATTTTTATTTTGATTCAAAACACTCACTTCATCATGGTTTCTTGCAGATTTCATCCAGATTATTCTTTGAAGGAGTATTTCATAGGGAATTTGGACCATTTCATTCAGATGAAAGAAGAAACCTCTAAGAATAGCCAGGGGTTACTTTGCAAAATTTTGTGTCTTTGCGATCTAAAAACAATTCACACAAAGATTATTCTCTGTGTTTGAGTTTTTCTTGATATTGAACCATTGGTTTTTAGACCAATTTTCACCTAATTGTACTTCACCATTGGTTTTACACTAATTGTATCAATTGACTTGGAGAGCTTTAAAGTTTACTTATGTATTGACAAATTGCCCTGCTTTTATAATCACATGGTTTTTTAGTATTGTGATACCAATTTAAGATTCTTTTGGATGTCTATAGTGATCAAATGTTGAATGCTAAAACCATCAATTTTGTTTTAAGGTTTAAAAATGAATAGCAACTAAATGTTTCGTGTTTCTTTTCAGAGCCAAAAGAAAGAAATATGTTGTTTTAGATTGGGATAATTCATTTGAAAGAGAAAATTCTTCTATTCAACCTTTTATGGGGCCTCATCAAAGCCATCAACCACCCCCTACTCAGTTACTACTTACCTTGAAGCAACAACGGAGGGTTCTTATCTTAGATATAGAGGGTTACTACTTCATTCAGTTGAAATGCCACACGGTGATATTGTTCCATCATGGGCCGAGCACATGCGAATTGTGCTTGACAAAGATGAGTTTATCCTGTGGTGCGCCGTGATGCTAAAGCTTTCTTGGACATTTGTTTTGATTATTTTGAACCTTGGATCTGGAGTTGCTATAACCTAACCAAAGCTCAACATATACTTGAGATGTGCTTTCCTAGGCATTGTTAAAATTTCAAGATGTTTATGAGCAATAAGCATTGTCAAAATCCAAATATCATGATTGGATATAAAAGAGTTTATCATAAGAATTTGACTTCGATTTGGGAGATTTTTGAGGATCTACATGCTAGCAACACATTAATTTTTTATGATACTCCATATAGAGTGATGTGGAATATGCCAGGAAATTATCTCATATTTTCAAAATTTTGGAGACAAACACCTGAACAACTTCAACGCTTCTTAGAAGGCACAATAGCTCCATGGTTAGTGGGATGGTTGTGTGCAAGAAACAAGAGGAGTTATACTTCCAATACAATTGTGAACAAGGTAGAGGATCCTGAGACAACTTATGTCATGAATGTCTACTTGTCAAGAAGACAGTGTTGAGAGTCACATGTTGAAGTTGTTTGGCAAGAATGTAGTGACAGAGATATCAATTGTACACAAAACCACATATCAATTAGAACTGGTTCATTGTAAATTGTTATTCAAGGTGAATATAAATTGTACATTTATCTTTCATCCAACCATTTATCACATTATTTTTTTCTACTTGAAGTGTACCTATTGTAAGGGGACTTCTGTTCAATCTAATGTGTTTCACATGGAGTGCACCTTAACATTTGGGGGACTCTTTATTAATGGAGCGAATCCTTTTTATGGGTGCTCTTTTTCTTGTTGCTTTGAGTAGAGAATTATCTATATTGTGCTCATATCTTGTGTAAATGGATCCACTATAAATATTTAGACCTTGTTGTAACTTGGATGTTTCTACAAAGTTCACCCTAGTGAAAGGTGACTTCTTTATTAATGGAGTGAATTCTAATTTAAGGATACATATTTCTCTTTGTATTTTTAGTTTGGAATGTGATCATCATTTTTGTTTACAATGTATAAATGTATTTAGTCAAGAGAACTCTTTTTGCTTCAAGACACAAGTACAACATGAACAATGTCCTTTTTTCTTCAAAACATGAGTATGACTTCTTATGCTAGGTCAAATGGGTGGTAAATATTATTTTGTACTTAATATAAGTTGTATCAATAGAAGACCTCTTTTTTTATACTCATTCAATAAAAAAATTATTCATTGAACAATGTTGTTGTCATATTAGCATGGAGATTCATACATGAATATGCCATGTTGTTGTGATATTGGCATGGGAATTCATATGCATGTATTCATGTACAAATAATTTAATTTTTTTTATTGTATTTCATGGCAAAGGTAGGATTCCCGTTAAGATGTGGGTTAAGATGATAGATTTCACCAGAGAATGGAGTCGTTCTTGAAGATACGGATTTAGATCAGAACAAAGGATGTGCACAAAACAAAATCTCCTCAGCAGGGGTTGTTGCTAACAATGATGGTCCCCATGCGAGTGATGGATGAAGATGGTTGTACTTGAGATATCGTTGGTTTCGTCTCAGCTTGCTATTCATCTACTCTGCAAAGTTGCCAGTTCCCTCTTACTTTTTCTCTATAGCTCCTTTATTTCACTCGTCGGCCTTTATCTTTGTTGTCACTCTATGCAGGCTATGAAAAGCGATCCACCATAAAAGGGAGAGCCATCGCCATCTGCATGAGCTATGCTCACAGTTACTAATCGCGTTTGCATAAAGTAAATAATTGCTTTTCTCAACACTTAATAATCGGGATTTCATCACACAAGAGGTCAAAATTGCTCCGACCAAAAAAGTCCCCTTTGAGGAAACAGGAGTGAAAAAGGGCTCAGCGCAAGGGTTCAAATTTGAAGTAAAAACCATCAAAGACGGGGTTCCTCAGGGACCAATCTGTGAAAATGTAAATAAAGCGTCAAGTTCATCGGCTACTTGCAGGCCAGGTATATCGTTTGCTAGCATACTCAAGGGGCCTATCTCAAGGGATAATGGGAAAAGCTCAGCAGAAGGGATATCAAGTGCAGGGGATATCAAAAACCTGAAGAATACAAAAGCTAGACTGCAACAGGAGCTCTTGGAAGTCAACAAAATGCTTGAGGCCGGCCCTAACAACAACAAAAGAACTTGCTCCCATTCAGAATCTAGTAGGCTAGTAGAAGATGGGTTGGCAGATCGAGCCTTCTCTGCTTTAAAAATGTCCTTGCCATAGCAAGTGGAGGTTGTTGAGGCCATTACTGTAGCTATTCCACCAGCACTGATTAAAAAACAACTAGCTAGCCAAGCCAAGATGACGCTTGTATTTGGGTTCAGTGGAAGAATCCCGAACATGTTTGAGATGATACAATGGCTGTAGGGCCCTCAAATCCTTAGTCATGGAGGAGTAGTTGAAAGTACTTCCTACCTAGCTAAAGGTTTTTGCGCAGTGAGATTAAAAGAGGCCTCCGATGTGGATAAGATCCTCGACAAAGGGTCCCTTGTATTTAATAGGACTACGGTGTGTGTGGTGCCTTGGGAGCCAGTGTTCGACTCAACTGAATCTTTGCAAGCGGTTCATCCGGTCTGGGTAGAGTTTGTGGGACTGCCTAGCTGGCCGTGGGATAATCTCAGGATGCTTGCTAGTCAACTGGGCACTCCCTTATTTATACCTAGTAAGAGGGTTTGGCAGAACTTCAAACAGGGTTTGTATAGGATGGGATTCGTCTAAAACTCCACCTAAAAGCATGGTTATCAATGTCGGAACTGGGCTTGTTACCATTCCGCTAAACTTTGGAACTTACTTTGGAGCATGTTTTAAATGCAACAACTTGGTCACTTCGCCAAGGATTTTCCATTGAATTCTAATGGTACTACAACTCCGGTAGTACAGGGCCCCAATAAAACAAAATTCTCGATGGGAGGGCTGGAGAAGCAGGGAGACAATAATGAAGGGACAAATACAGGGAAGGAGGAAGAAGGGATGGTGTGTGAGAAAACGGATACGAAGATGTAGGAAAAGAAGGTGGAAGAATCGATTCCCATACAACGAGCTTCTAAAAGTACTGGAAATATTAATAAGATCATTAATCCCACTGCTACCCCCAAATTTTATGACAGTTACAACGGCGACGGCTGTCCAAGTCCCTGGGCTGAAAAGAGCCAAAAGAGTGAAGGCAGTGGCAAGAGACTCCAAAGTGCTACAAGTCGTCAGAACACTAGAGGTGAAAGGATCTAATTCATCCACTACCCCTTCGAAAGGAGGGGGGTTCATTATCCCTTTGCACAATCGATTTGCAACACTGCAAGAAAAGAAATCCTCTGACTTGGAACCCCCGGATTCTCCTGAGACCAAGGAGAAGGGGGGGGGGGGGGGGGGGGGGGGGGGGGGGGGGGGGGGGGTGATTCGGATGCTGAAGAATTTTTTCCTCTATCCCAATGAACCCCGTATTAATGATGGAGTCTCTCACTATTCAATCTTGGAACGTAAACCCGGAAGAAGAGTATCCTTTTCTGGGAGGAAATAAAAAAGGAGAAGACAGTCAACTGTTGGGCCATTGAGGAACACCATCTAGATGCCCATAGCAAGAGAAAGCAGATGCTAGGAAAGAAACTGGTATTTTATGGAGAAGGAAATAACGCCTTCAGTGGCGTCCTTAGCATTGTGGACAGAGAATTGGAGCCGAAGCTGGTTCTTAACTACCCATCCGGCAGGATCCTGGGGATTAGAATCAGATGGGAAGGGCGTCCCCTCACTATTGTGAATGTGTACGGCCCTTGCAATGCAAAAGATAGAGCCAAACTATGGATGCATCTCAGGGATACCCCTATTTAAGGGGAGTGGTTGTTGGTTGGTGACTTTAACATGGTTGAAAAGAGCAGGGATAGAACAGGATCCTCCAATGTGTTGGCTGGCTCAGAAAGGTCTAAATGGCAAAGTTTGTGTGAAAAGTGGGCAACGATCGACTTATGGGATGTTGACCCATGGAACAGTGCGCTTGGGTTCACCTACACAAGACTTTAGTATGCCCGCACTGCCTCCAGACTGGACAAATGCTATTGCTCGCACCAAGCTGACTGGATACCGACGCTGATGGAAATGAAAGTAGTCCCAACAACAATCCTCTTAGATCACATTCCTCTACACATTCAATTTAAGAAGAATAAAGAGGAGGAGCAGGCCCCAAGAGGTTAAAAAAAATTGTTGGTAGCAGGGGCACACCTTTTCAAAGACCCTCTTTTCAGGAATCTAGCCAAGAAAGCACTGGGTAAGCTAAAAAAAGATGTCGACCTCAACAAGCACAATGTGTGGGACCTCTTTGCTCGGAGCATCCAGAAAGCAATCGAAACCTCGAGCCCCCGAATCAAAAAAGCTAGGGAGGATCACATGTTGCATCTTTCAGTGGAGGTACAATTGCTTACTGCTATAAAAGCCAACGGGCATGCTACTGAAGGCGAACACAAACGATGGCTTGAAGTCAAATCGAACCTCGCTAATGAGCAGGTAGAAGATATAAAAAAGGCTAGACTTCTCTCTAGGGAGATTTATCTGCAACCGGAAGCCTCCAATCAAGCTCATTTTTTTAGGGCTCTAAAAATCAAGAAGAGCCGGGGCCACGTCCGCTCGCTCGATGATGAGAAAGGGACATCAATTCATAACCAGGATGAAATGGCTGGTATGATGCTGAGCTATCTCAGTCAAATTATTGGACGGCCGGAGACCCAGTCCCAAGAAGTGGAGGAAGCCAGAGGGACCTTACTACAGAGTGTTAAAAAGGAAATTCTCCACTCAGAAGCTAATAACTTGGAACGGGCATTTTCCAAAAACGAATTTTCACTAACATTGCAAGCCCTTGGCAAGGAAAAGTCCCCTAGTTGGGATGGGATGACGGTGGAATTCTATGCAGAATTTTGGGAAGATCTCAAGGCCCCAATCACAAGTTTGGCCAATAAAGCCATGGTCGAAGTGTCATTGGAGACAAGTGTGAAGAGAGGGCTTATCAAGCCCATCCCAAAACAGATCTGCTGCTCTAAAGTACAACATTGGCGCCCTATAACGATGATGTCGGTGGCCTACAAAATTATAGCTAAAGCAGTGGCCCTCAGACTAGCCCCCTTACTAACCAAGATCATCTCCCCTCATCAACATGGTTTCATTAAAGGAAGGTCCATATACAATAACATCTTGGCAGCAATGGTGGGCATAGAATACGCAATTGTCACAAAGCAGGAGTGCATTTTGTTGCAGTTGGACCTGGACAAGGCCTATGACAGAATAACATGGACATATATAGAAGCCATCATGGAAGCTCTAGGCTTTGGGCCGCACCTCTATCGGATGGTTCATGTGATGGGGGCTGGAAGCCAGTCAGAGCTCCTATTTAACGGTAGAATTGTGGGCTCTTTTGAGGTTAAAATTTCTATTAAATAGGGATGCCCTCTTGCCCCCCTACTTTTTGCCATAGGATCACATCCTCTAATCATGACGCTCGAAGCTAGTGCTGAACGCAGGGAGGTGCAAGGCCTTTTTTTACCAGGGAATAGGCAACTCCTGGCAAAACTTTTTGTAGATGATTCTCTCCTCTTCTTGAAGGCGTGCCCCCAGGTCATCAGGAAAGCTCTGGAGATTGTACAAATGTTCTCGGTAGCTTCGGGGTCCCATTGTAATATAGAGAAGTCAAGAATGATCTCCCTATCAGAAAATGACTCATTTGATCCTTCTGTATGGTCAGGGGAGATTGTCACAAAAGGAAATATCTTTAGACATCTGAGAGCCCCCCTGGGGTGTATGTAACTCACAAGCAAAGATTCGAGTGGGTGCTTGAAAAAATCAAAATGAAAATGAGTAGGTTGGAGTATGCTCTTCTCCCATTCCCAAGTCGGATAAGAGCGATGAATGCCTTCATGATTCCTTATATTGCCTTCACTAGCCCGCTTCTCAAGATGTCTAAGTGTCACTGGAAGGAGTTCTTAAAACCAGTAAAAACATTTTTATGGAAAAATAACACGAAATCTTCCAGGCCATGGCAATGGGCCGGTTGGGAATCGGTTGATCGATCGAGGAATCAAGGAGGCCTCGGGATTCTTAACCCTGTGACCCATGCAAAAGCTTGTTGCACCAAATATGTTGTTTCCTTGGCTAGACAGGATCAAGTTTGGGTAGTTATGATCAGAGATATGATAGAAGCAACTAAACTTGGCTCAAAGGGAGGAAAGTGGAGGGGAGTGGAGTTTCATGACAAGCTGCTTGCCCCGGAGTGGTCTACCTTAAGACTGGGGGGCAGCTCAGGAGAATTGGTAAGAAAATGCAATAGAGTAGCAGGAGTCTTAAAGTGGGGGGAAGAAGCCAGATACTTCAAGAAATCCATCCTACATTGATCCCCCTGGCTCTCCAAAGTTGTAGATCCGCCACAAACTCCCTATTGGATTGAGACAACAAGGAAGCTGAATAATAAGGGTCTGATCCGACTTGAGCACTTCTGGGACATTGTCAACAAGAGTTGGAAAACCATTGACCTTATGATTACCCAATACCAACTCAATAGCTTGGAGGTCTTGCTTGTCCACAAAGTGATGAAAGAACTTGACAATCTAGTGATGCCAATCTGTGACTCGGAGTTGGATTGGAAAGCCTGGAAATGTCCAGGAAGCAATCTCTTGTAAAAACCCCATACTAAAATCATTTATCAGACAATGATGCAAAAGAAGAATTGGTCTAGCCCCCTTAATAAGCTATGGAAAAAGAAATGGCCGGAGGAAAGGTGGGAGCATGTAATGGAGAAGATATGGAAGCCAAAGGTTCCAGGGTACATAAAGGCTTTCTTATGAAAGGTTTTGGGGTGCTCTACCGACGGGGGTGAAGATTGAGGAGAGAGGGATTGGGTCAGATTGATGCTCGGGGTGCAGGTTGACTAGTGAAGATCTGGCCCACCTTTTCATGGACTGCCCAGCTATAAAAGGCCTCGCAGGGAAAGTATGCAAGTGGGTCCAAAGAACATGGAAAATTAGTTTTTTGAAGGCTGACCTATGCTTTGGAGGTAAAAACTCAGGTAGTCCGGCACTCCTCGTCAGCACTCAGATTGTCAGATACTTCTTCTTTCATAATGTATGGCAAACAAGGAACCACCGGGTTTTTGAAGGAGGATTTGAGGTGGCAAGCTTCACAAAAGTGGATTTAAAAACCCCTTTGTTATAAATGTATAAAATTAGGATGACTTAACATAAGTGTAGTTGAATACTTAAATGTCTTATCCTCATGAACATGTTTGAAAGAATACATCTATGTGCATAAAGTGGAGTATCACATGGTATTCTAGAATGTAATATATGTGATCTTGACACTTCTTGATGTATCTCAAGAAATATCTAAAAAGCAAAGTGAAAGCGATATCTTGAATAAAATTCATTTTTTTGTTTGTTAATGGTCAAATTGTCATTTTGAACAACTTAGAAATATATATATAGGTACTCATTTTAACATATCACTTTGAGTGTAGCTTGGACAATAAGTTGACTTTGTATTCCTCCATAGGTTAAGGGAACCTAGCTTGGAAAAGTGGTGGGATTTATATGCCTCCAAGGGAGCCTAGCTTAGATAAGTGCACCATGAAACCAACACTCTTATGATGCAACCAATCATATGATACATGTTCTATGTATGCTTCATGCCTCAAATGAAGAAATCCTAGATTAGTAGTGGAATTTTCTTGGATGAGGTTGAATGTCATAGAAAGGTAGGTTGGTTTCCTCAATTTGGGTCCTAGTTTGGACAAGTGTTGGACCTTGAATAAGTTTAGGTACTCATCTTGAACTTAGCTTGGATAAGTGGTGGGCCTTGAAACTTTACCTTTAGATACATCATAGGTAGGACAATAAGGCATACACAACGATAATAACTGGAATGCACTAGTATGTTAATGGTTCAATTGACTAAAACCATGAAATTTCATGTCCGATTTTGTTCTCAATGTGTAATCTACGTGCATAATTTGGAATGAGACCTGAACAAAATTGACGTCTTTGACAAAGATCTCATTACTTTATACATGATATGTTGAAAGTTGTCCAACCTAAGAATTGGATTTCCCACTTGACCTAATATAGTCTTGAGATCTTTATGCTTCTTTTCTAGCGCTTTATACACATCATATGTACCTTTGATCGAGGCAACTATGGGATTTTCTCTTATCTGTTGCAAGAAGGTTGCTTGATCATTGATCCTCTACTCTGAATATTGTAATGAAGAGTTTGCCACATCGAGCTGCACTTGAATCTTTTGAATTGATAGAGTTGTAGTTAAGAGTTCGTTGGTAACCTCTATTAGTTGTTCACCATTGGTCTTACAGGCATTTGTTAACTTCATAAGAAGTTCACCTAGCTCTTCCATTTCCTTATGTTGCTTTTCTCTGGACATCTGGTGTTGTTCAGCTTCAGCTTGTTAAGTATGGAGCCTGATTTACCCCTTGTAATTTTTTGTGTTAAAAACGCACATTTGTAAGGCCCCCATTATGAGGAGAAGCCATCGTGCATGAAGAAAAATAACTTTCCGAAAAATAAAATCCGGAAACCAAAATTTTTGCTTCGCTGAAATATTCCTTTTCGCAGGAACATTATGGCTGGGCGGCAGCAGGAAAGTGGTGAGAAAACGACCGATCAGTTGGCCGGTTGGCCAGTGGCCGGTAATCAATGGCCGGTGGCCGGTGGTCGAAAGTCAATGGCCGATGGCCGAATTCAAAAGCAGACTTGTCTTTTCAAGGGCGGCCATACATGGACAGATTGGAGGGTCCGATTTGGACTTATCTACACAAGGATGGCTACACATGGCTGCCTCTCATGAGAGAGGGCAGCCCTTTTTGCCTGTAAAAGGAGGGCATTTCTACACACATTACATAGTTGGAAGTTGATGCAACAAGGTGAGTGTGAGGTGGTGAGAGTGAAGCAAGGCGGGAGCTCCAAAAGGGTATAATCCCTTTGTAACCTACTTCTTGTTTTGAAGTACTAAAGCCATTGAGTGGCTGCTTTCCCGTGGACGTAACCCACATTGAGTGAACCATGTATATCGTGTGTACTCACTCTCTCTCTCTCTACTCTATAATCTCTTGTGTGTGTAAATTATCTCTCCCCATTAAGTAATCTACTCAATTATCTACTTACCTACGTCATATTTCCTAACAACTGGTATCAGAGCAAGGCTTTCTTGTAGCTAAGTATCGTAAGGAAAGGATTCCTTGAATTGAGTGGGAGTTATGGCGGAGGAAGGGAAGCTCAAGATTGAGAAGTTCAACGGCAAAAACTACCAACATTGGAAGATGCAGATTTAAGACTATCTCTACCAGAAGGACCTCTATTTGCCACTAGGCGGTCTTGCGAAGAAGCCCGCAACAATGGAAGATGAAGCATGGATTGTCCTTGATCAAAAGGCACTAGGAACAATCCAGTTAAGCTTGGCATCAATGGTGTCCTTCAATGTTCTGGAGATGAAGAGCACAGAGGACTTGATGAAGTCACTTAACGACTTCTACGAGAAACCATCAGCATCCAATAAGGTATTTCTTATGAAGCGCTTGTTCAATCTAAAGATGGTAGAGAATGGTTTAGTTGCAGAACACCTAAATGACTTTAACACAAACATAAGTCAGCTTCGATCGGTGAAAATCAATTTCAATGACGAAGTGCGAACTCTCCTTATACTATCATCTCTACCGGATAGTTGGGAGAGCCTTGTGATGGCTGTAAGTAATTCTATTTCTGGCACAAATACTCTAAAGTTTGATGATGTTGTGGGTGTTCTTCTAAGCGAGGAAATACAAAGGAGAAGCACAGGAGAATCATCAAGTACTGCACTGTCAGTGGAAACAAGAGGAAGTCCTAAGGAGAGGTTCAAAAACCAAAAGGGTCGTGATCGCTCAAGACGGAGCAAGTCATGCACAAATTCAGTTCTTGAATGTTGAAAGCGGCAAGAAGGGCCACATCAAGAAGGATTTCTAGTCTAAGAAGAAGAAGAAGACTGAGTCTCAAGAAAACAAGCCAATATCAAAGGCCAATGTGGCAGGTAAAGTAGAGCAAGATGCTCTAATTCTCTCATTAGACAATGTATCCAATTCTTGGATAGTAGATTTCGGGGCCTCATTCCATGTGACACCACTACACCAAAGGTAATTTTGGGTATGTATACTTGGGAGATGATGAAGCTTGTGAGATTGTCGAAAAAGGTACAGTTTCTGTCAAAACCTCTAACGGAAATGAATGGAAGCTTAAAGATGTAAGGCATGTTCCTTCTCTTCGAAAAAATTTGATCTCTATAGGACTGGACGATGAAGGTCACAACATTGCATTCGGAAACAAATGGTGGAAGATCTCAAAGGGATCTTTGGTGGTTGCCAAGGGAGAAAAGGTTGGTACACTTTACTTGTGTACTATCAGCACGCAACCTTCAACTTGTGCAATAACTATAGAAGTTGACAGTGTGGTGTTGCACTACTGGCTTGGGTATATGAGTGCCAAAGGAATGCAAATCCTTCAAACAAAGAAGCTTTTGCCAAGTTTGAAAGAAGTGGACTTAGAGTTCTGTGAAGATTGTGTTTATGGTAAACAAAAGAGGGTAAAATTTCAAAAATCAGGAAATGAAAGAAAAAATAAAAAACTTGAGTTGGTTCATTCTGATGTTTGGGGTCCTACAAGTACACCATCACTTGGTGGCTCATTGTACTATGTAACATTCATAAATGATGCGACTAAAAAAACATGGGTTTATGTCATGAAGAATAACTCTGATGTATTTTTCATATTTCAAAAGTGAAAAGCCTTTGTGGAGAATGAAACAGGTACCAAGGTTGAATGTCTCAGATCCGAAAATGGAGGCGAATATTGCAGCCAAGCTTTTGAAATCTTTTGTGCTAGCAATGGCATTTGGAGGCAAAGGAAAACCCCAAGGACACCTCAAAAAAATGGGATTTTGGAAAGGATGAACAGGACAATCATGGAGCGAGCACGAAGCATGCAGCTAGATGCAGGCCTACCGCTTGAGCTTTGGGCGGAAGCTGTAAGTATGTCTGTGTACTTAATCAACCGGTCACCCTCAATGGCATTGGATGGGGGAGTTCCAGAAGAGGCATGGATAGGTAAACCGGTGAATTATGCATTCCTCAAAGTGTTTGGGTGTGAGGCTTTCATGCACATAGATAGAAGCCTAAGATCAAAGCTAGATGCAAAGTCCAAAAAGTGTTTCTTCATTGGCTATGGAGAAGGTGACTTTGGGTATCGCCTATGGAATCAGATGGTAAAATCTTTAGAAGTAGGGATGTAATTTTTAACAAAAAAAATATGTACAAAGATTACTTGGAAAGAAAACAAACAAAAGAAACGAGTGAATAGTACATGGAGCCTGAGGATGGTGAAGACTCAAGGACTGAAAACGGTGACAATGTGCAACAACGTCAACCAAATGAGGAGCCTCAACCTATTCCCCAAAGATCTACAAGAGCAAGTAGACCTCCAGAAAGGTTTGTTCCTTTCTTCAACCATCTCTTGATCTCAGATTCTGAAGAGCCAAAATCATACGAAGAAGCTATGCAACACGAATCCAAAGAAGAATGGACGAAGAGTATGCAAGTGGAGATGGACTCACTACATCACAACCAAACATGGGAATTGGTTGAGTTGCCTAAAGGTAAGCGGGCACTTCAAAACAAATGGGTGTAAAAGCTGAAGGAAGAAGAAGGTGGGAAGAAAAGGTACAAGTCTAGGCTTGTGATAAAAGGGGTTTCTCAAAAGAAAGGTATTGACATCAAAGGAATATTTTCTCATGTTGTAAAAATGAACACTCAATTAGGCTTTTCTTAAGCTTTGTGGCTGCTCATGATTTAAATCTTGAGCAAATGGATGTAAATATGGCATTCCCTCATGGTGACTTAGAGGAGGAAATTTACATGCTTCAACCAAAAGGGTATGAAGTAAAAGGTAAGGAGAAAATGGTTTGCAAATTAAAGAAAAGCTTGTATGGTTCAAAGCAAGCATCAAGACAATGGTACTTGAAGTTCGATCGATGGATGTTAGATCATGGATTCATAAGATGCAACTCAGATCATTGTGTCTACACAAAGAATTTGGGAGATGGGAAGTTCATCATCCTAATGTTGTATGTTGATGACATGCTGATTGCAAGTGCTAACATGCGAGATATCAAAGACCTAAAAGAGGAGCTGTATAAATCTTTTCAATGAAAGATTTAGGTGTTGTAAAGAGGATACTTGGTATGAAGATATCAAGGGAAAGGACGAAGAAGACAATAAAGCTATCTCAAGAGGATTACATCAAGAAGGTACTAGAAAGGTTTGCAATGAAAAATGCAAAAACGGTTTCTACACCTTTGGCTGGTCACTTTAAACTAACCAAGGATATTTGTCCAAAGACACAAGAGGAGATAGCCTATATGTCTAAAGTTCCATATGTTGCAGCGGTAGGTTCTCTTATGTATGCTATGGTTTGGACAAGGCCAGACATTGCACATGCAGTGGGAGTTGTAAGTAGGTTCATGAACAACCCAAGTAAAGAGCACTAGCAAGTTGTGAAGTGGATACTTAGGTATCTAAAAGGGACAACAACAAATGCTTTGTATTTGGGAGGAACTGATATTTTTCTAGAAGGGTATGCTGATGCAGACATGGAAGGTGACAAAGATACTCAAAAGAGCACTACTGGCTATGTCTTCACGGTTGGAGGCACAACAGTAAGCTGAGCTTCAAAGCTGTAGAAAGTGGTCTCACTTTCTACCACAGAAGCAGAGTATGTAGCAATGATGGAGGCAAGCAAAGAAATTCTGTGGCTTCACAGATTCTTAGAAGAGCTTGGATTCAAATAAGACAATTGTGTCTTGTACAGTGATAGCCAAAGCGCTATCCATCTTGCAAAGAACTCGGCCTTTCATTCAAGGACAAAGCACATTGAGGTGAGATATCACTTCCACGCACTCTTTTGGAAGAGGGACATCTAAAGCTAGGACAGGTGCATACAAGTGAAAATCCTGCAGACATGTTTACAAAGGTGGTCAACAAGGAGAAGTTGAGCTTTTGCTCATCTTCAATAAGCATTCAAGGATAAGAAACCAGGATGGAAAGCAATCATAAGTTTGGTTTGGAGATCAGTCTCCAAGTGGGAGATTGTTAAGTATGGAGCCTGATTTACCCCATGTAATTTTTTGTGTTAAAAACGCACATTTGTAAGGCCCCCATTATGAGAAGAAGCCATCGTGCATGAAGAAAATTAACTTGCTGAAAAATAAAATCACTCGCCAGAAACCAAAATTTTTGCTTTGCCGAAATATTTTTGCCGGACCGTGGTCGGAATGTGTTCAGAAACCAATCGATCGATTGGCCGGTGGTGGCCGGTGGTCGGAAGTCACTGGCCGGTGGTCGGTGGCCAAATTCAAAAGCGGACTTGTCTTCTCAAGGGCGGCCACACATGGACAGATTGGAGGGTCCGATTTGGACTTATCTAAACAAGGGCGGCTACACATGGCTGCCTCTCATGAGAGAGGGCAACCCTTTTGGCCTATAAAAGGAGGCCATTTCTATACACATTACATAGTGTGAAGTTGATGCAACAAGGTGAGAGTGAAGCAAGGCGGGAGCTCCAAAAGAGAATAATCCCTTTGTAACCTACTTCTTGTTTTGAAGTACTAAAGCCATTGAGTGGTTACTTTCCTGTGGATGTAGCCCACATTGGGTGAACCACGTATATCATGTTTACTCTCTCTCTCTCTCTCTACTCTATAATCTCTTGTGTGTGTAACTTATCTCTCTTCATTAAGTAATCTACTCAATTATCTACTTAGCTACATCATATTTCCTAACGTAGCTTTCAACTCTTGGATTTGTCTCTACAGCTCAATGATGGTGGTCATCCTGTCCTCTAGTTCTCCTTGCAGAGCATCTATCACCATCTCCAAATCCCTAGCCTTAGCACTGTAGCTAAGTGCTGCTGATTGAAATTTTTTTTGTCATTTCCTGCATTTGCTTGGCATATTCGTTTACTTGGATACTTACTTCATCATTGGTCTGTCAGTCTTCTGGTTCTGTGTGGGCTACCTAGATGTTTCAGCAGTCTCAGTGGGTGGCTCCTTGGAGTTACTTGTGGTTGCGAAGGGGTTTGTTCCTCTCCTTGAGGCTGTGCGGTTGCCTCTACTGCTTTGTCTTTTTGAGGCTTCATGGATGCCTCTACCGTTTCATGTTGGGTGGCTGTAGACGGTGTGGTTTTGGGTTTTGTGCCTTTGGTTGGTCAAAACTGGCAATCTCTTATGGTTCAGGACTTGCTGTCCTTTCCGGTTCTGGCTCTTTTGCTTTGGCTTGCTCAAAAGTAGTTGTTGCCTGTTATTCAAATCATGCTACCTCTTGTGGTTCAGGCTCCTTTTCCTTGGTTTGCTCGCCCTCTATGGGTCTATCTGTTGGTGATGGTGGAGGACTTGGCATGGGGTGGTCTTGTTGTTCCGTAGCAGGTGATGATGGTCTGGGAGACATCTCACTTTGTTCGTGCTAGGCCTCACTTTGTTGGGCCTCTTCAGTTGTCTTTGTAGCGCTGCCGCATCTTCCTGTGCTTTTCTTTCAGCTTCTTGAGCTTGTTTTAGCTTTAACGCTTCTGCTTCCGCATACCTGCATTCAATAAATTTAGTGGGGTCCTCTGCCTCTTTCCTTGCAGGGTTCTTTGTTCTAGGCCCCTTTATCTCTTTTGGTACCCACTTTTTAGGGTCCTCACCTGCAGCTTGGTGGCTTCTTTTGTAGGTTTCTTTTTCCCTTTCAAACCTCACTTTTTTCTGTTGATGCTCTTCTTGATCTGCAACCACTGCTTTCTTTTCATCTCTTCAACGCGGGCTATTCTTTCCTTGTTGTCTGAGCTTTTGCTGCTACGTGCTTCAGGAGAGCTCTCTGCAGATTCTTCATCGGATTTGTAAACTCTTTTTGTGGACCTTGTGGCTCAAGGAGATGGCTGTGCAGACACAATCTATGTGTTTTGATCTGGGGCAGGTGGAAAATTGTCTACCATGCCAATAGCATGGTATGCTATCCTTATGAGTACCTCAGGTGATCCTAGATAGGTTATCTTGCCCTCTTTCTTGGTACCCTTCAGCATGGATATCACATACTGTGCGTGATCAATGGGTTGCCTGGTTGTTGACTTCAACACTTGTGTGAAGGTAGTCACAACTGCATGATTGGGTGTTGTGTACCTTGGCGATATCTTTGCTAGAAAGTGGAAGTGTTGGAGATACAACTGTGCTGGTTCTTCCACTTGTTTCTGGATGAGATCAGCAAAGGTAGCCACAGTGGTCTCCTTGGTGAAGGTACCTGCTATCTTCCTGTCTTTGGCCCTCATTGTCATCCCCTCTGTTGGCAACTTGAGAACCTCGGCCACAATTTCTTTGGTTATCATCACTTCTACCTTCTATCCTTTTTGTTGGTCAGTAATCTGGGCTCATCCGTTTTCCTTGATTGTTGACAGGAGCTCATAGGCTTTCTGAAAGTCTACACCACATGGTTTTTGGTTGTAGAATTCTCTGAGTCCAAGCCTTTTGTTAGCTTCTTTTGTTTTGGGCTTTGCCACGACATCATAGACCTCTTATGGCAATAGATGTAGTTCTACCTAATGTCCTTGTTCACTTTTAAATCTGCCTGTGAAAATTGTGGTGTTGTTTTCCTCAAGCTCTTCTTTGGATAGATATGTTTCTTTGGCCGTCTTTACTGAACTGGGGTGCAGTTGGTATGGTGGCAGCTCTTGCAGCTTCTCTTTTTGAGTGACCCTCTTCTTGGCCTTCTCCACAGCTTGCATTGCTCTTGTTAAGTGAATAGAGTGTCAAAGATAGAAAATTTAGCAAATTTCACTCTAAAATGTCCTTCAATCTGAATTGCCAACAAATTGAGTCCAATTTGCTTCAAATCAATTTTTGAACATGCATAGATGCATAAAAAACATGTAAAGATCAAAATAAAAAAGTCCAGGCAAAAATTTGCAACAAAAGTAAATAATCACGATTATTTACAGCTGATGAATTTTTTCAACTTTTTGCAATTTTGGCATCATGGGCTTGAAATAGACATCAATTAGATACTCTGAGTGAAGTGTGGGCTCATTTGAGTACACAGGGTGAAAATGGTGCCAGATTTAGACTTTCCGTCTCTAAAACAGTAGATATAAAGGAATTTTGAGATTTTGAGCTCCAAATTTGTTGAAACTTGGTCAGTGGGCTTAGAACACCATGTGCTTTGGTCCTATGAAGGCAAAGTTGCAATTTTCTCCCATCTTGGCAAATAAGTAAATAATCACAATTATTAACTTTTTCATCAAAATGAACATTTTTTGGTGCAAACTGGTTCTAGGCATGATGTAGACCCTGCGTATGTGATATGAGGTGATTTGGATCAAAAAATGTGACTGATAACTCAGAAATTGGTTTGAAAAGACTTCTTTGCGTTTTTTGACAATTTTCCAAGTTATCATTGATCATTTTGGCTCATACTTGAAATGTGGCATGTAATAAGTTTGTACAAGTGATAAGTGAGGTGACAATACCATTTTCAAGCCAAAAATTTGCAAAACTAAATAATCACGATTATTTACAGCAGTCAACATTTTCTTGCAAAACCTGAGAATTTTGACCTAAACATATTCTATACACCTAAAACAAGTCCTCAATTGCATTTGGTAAAGTTTTGTGTTGTCGGCACCACTTCGTGCTTTGTTGACTCTGAAATCACCGATGTTTGTGACTACATGGCCTGTAGAGTTGGTTAGTCACTTTTGAGGCTATGAACTTGTCCGCTACATAGTCCTGAAGCAACTTATCCAATTTTGGCCCATTTGGAGTCAATTTGACTTCGTATGTCAAATTTGACTCTTTGTAGCCTTTGAGTTATTTTTTGCTTTTCTTGCCTTGATTAATATTATGAAACCAACCATATACGTTTTGTATAGACCCAATCTATTTTCTGTCTGTGGGGTCAGAATCCAATTCTGTCATCTGCCCAAAACCTAGCTTTTCTACTTGAGACCCCCCTCGATCCTTGCCGAATGGTCAACTGTTGATATAGAAATGTTCTATCATCTAGGGGCATGTTGCAGTTCAAATCTCATCTGATTTGGTTGAGTTGACAGGTCGCTATGGTCAATTTTTTGCCGTAGTTCTTCGTGTACTGCTCGGATTCTAGGGTTTTTTCTTGGGGTTTAGACTATCTACCGGCCATACAGAATGGATCATTGATAAGTACATAACTTACCCCTCATGTCTCGTGTGAGACAGCGCTATAAACAGGCAACTATGGACTCCAAAAAATGCGCGAGAAGAAGGTCGAAAAGCTCTCTCTCCAAAGGCGACAAGTGGAAATGAAGTGATTTTAGCCTACCTTGGGTATCTATACTCGGACTTTCCGAACCATTTTTCCCCAAACTCCCTGTTAGTCTTACTAGGCAATGAAATCTATGCTAGAGTCAAAAATTTCCCCAATTGGATTCCTGTAGCTCATTCTGCAAGAATTTTGCAAAAGTAGGTTTGACCGCCTAATTTAGGCTTCCTGCTTCCATCTGCCGATTTGATTGAAATCTTTTGTGTATGTCTGCCTTGTCCTTCTGATCATCAACGTGTCTTCAGTTTTTCCATCTGAGCTCATTTGCTATTTATTATTAATTTTTGACATGTTTATTAAAACAAATTTAAAAAAACAAAATGCGCTAAAAAAGCAAAGTGAAAATCCAATAATTAAGGAAAATCCATTGAAAAACACAGCTTTTGTTGGAATTAGGGTTGCATAGAAACACACACAGCTTGGAGAAGACAAAGGAAGCTCAAGGCACACAATAGAGAGTGTGTTACTTAGTGTGCAATGGAAAGATATAGATAGCCCTAGAGTGATGGGCGTATAATCAATGCACGGGGGAAAAAACCTCCTAAAGAGGGAAAAAATGCCCCGGCGGTCCTAGTGTGTTCACACACATCACTACCACATGTATATGGTAACAAATCCCCCTTGGAGTGATGCGGTGAACGAGAGCTGGCACATGAGTAAAGGGAAGTGCCATGCCCTGAGGACAGGATCAGTCCACAAAGGGGAGTAAGCCCAAAGCTTTGCGGAAAGCTTCAAGCTTCTCACGAGACAATGCCTTTGTGAAAAGATCTGCAAGGTTGTCCTATGTTGGCACATAAGCCAAGCTGATCTCTCCTGCTGAGAGCCTCTCCCTGACATAGTGGTAATCCACCTCAATGTGCTTTGTGCAAGCATGAAAAACTGGGTTCCTCGCAACTGCCAATGCGCTCTGACTGTCAGTGTAGATAGTGTTGGCAGTGTCCTGTCCAACACCCAAATCATCCATAAGGCGTCTGAGCCATACACACTCAACCGTAGCTGTGAAGACTGCCCTGTACTCAGCCTCACAACTCAAAGTGGCCACAATAGGTTGCTTCTTGCTCAACCATGATATACATGAACTGCCAAGCATGAAACAAAAACCACTTGTGGACACTCTCGTGTCAAAACAACCAGCCCAATCTGAGTCCGAAAAAGCATGTAAGTCTGGCGGCAATGATCCCCCCTTGGGATAAAACAAGCCAAGATGTAAAGTGCCACTAAGGTAGCGGAAAATCCTCTTGATAGCCTGCCAATGCTTAGACCCTGGGCACATCATGTACACTAGACACATCCAAAGCATAACAATCTGATGCATAAGATGCATGGCGAGAGCCTGAACGAGTACGACTAGACAAAGGTGCATCCAATTTACTGTCACGCAAAGTGTGCACCAGCCATTTTGGCATACCTCTAGCCTGCTCATTTTCAGCCCTTTCCTCATCAAGTACATCATGTACATCTGCATCAGTAATAGGCTGATCTAAAACATTTTCAGAAACCCCCATAGGCTGTACATTTGCCTCATTGGAACTTACATTCGTATTTCCACCACTAAAAAGAGGCAACAGAGTGTCATAAATGTCCTGTGAGCTTACATTACTGTCTCTAGTACATGACAGCAAGGGCTGAACAGAATCTTCCACAAACACTACATCCCGAGAAACCAGAATACGTTTTGTTTGCGGATGATACAACCTGTAACCTTTGCTTTCAGCACTATAACCAACAAAAATACATTTGACAGCCTTATCATCCAATTTTCTGCGCTGCACTTGTGGCACCAAAGTATATGCCAAACAGCCAAAAACATGCATGTGCTCAATAGAAGGTTTTCTATCATGCCATGCTTCATATGGAGTAATAGACTGCAAAGCTTTTGTAGGACACCTGTTAAGTACATAAGTGGCACACATGATGGCCTCAAGCCAAAAAGAATGCGGTAAAGCTTGACTTTTGACCATACATCGTGCCATTTCCGTCAGTGACCTGTTTTTCCTCTCAGCAACACCATTTTGATGAGGTGTATAAGGCATTGTACATTGGTGTTTTATCCCACGACTAGCCAGAAATGCATTAAATTCATGAGACATATACTCCCCCCCTCGATCGGAACGGAGGGTGCCCATAGTACATTTCGAGACATTTTCAGCCATAGCCAGAAATTGTTTGAAGCACATAAAAACTTCGGACTTCTCTTTAAGCGGAAATACCCATGCATGCCTGGAGTAATCATCAATGAAAGTCACGAAGTACAGGTAATTGACCAAGGACGGAGCGAAGTACAGGTAATTGACCAAGGACGGAGTTTGCATGGGCCCACAAACATCACTATGCACAAGTTGCAACCTGCATGTGGCCCGAACTGAACCATCCTTTGGAAATTTAGAACGCTGCATCTTACCCAAAATACAGCCTTCACAAACATGTTTGACAGGTGCTTCAAGAGGTGGCAAAGAAGCAACCATATCAGATTTCTGCAAACGCAGCAAACTGGCAAAATTCAGATGACCAAAATGTGCATGCCAAAGTTTTGCATCTGAAATAGCCCTTGAATCTGCAACAGCATTTGCAAAATTTTGTCCACACTTGTCATACAAAGTGAGCTTATACAGCCCACGGCACAAAAGGCTAGATGCAACAATTTCATCACCAAAACTGAGATCATGAACTGTACATCTGTCATCCACAAATTTGACTACAAGGCCAAGTCTAGCAAGTGCGGATACAGACAAGAGATTCTTCTTTATCCCAGGTACATAAAGTGCATCAACAAGTGTGAAGGAACTGCCATTAGCAGCAGTGAGCACAATCTTTCCAACTCCCTGAACTGGATAAGAGGCGTTGTTGGCACAAGTGACAGAATTCCCATGAGGGACAGACTCGAGAGAGGTAAACAATTCACGATGTGAGGTAATGTGCTTTGTAGCACCACTGTCGAAATACCACACATGTGAATCTGCAGCAACTGACAAGCATGCATCATGGACAGCAGGATTGTAAGTGCACTCTACGCTAAAAGCCCATTCTGCATCAACATCAGCAACACGGTCTCCTTTCACAGAAGACTCAACAATGGCTGCATTTGTAGTGGAACCAGATTTGCAGTGGAACCACCCTCTTTCTTCTTAGCCTCTTTTGCCTTCAACTTAGGACACGACTTGATCAAGTGATCATTGGCTTTACAATAATGGCAACGCATCTTCTATTTGCCCTTATCACCAGAATTTCCAGATGAAGTACTGCTAGCAGAAGCATTAGGAACATAATTTTTGCCACTCGCAGAAGAACCATAAGAAGTGGCTGCATTGCTGTTACCACCCTTTCTTTGAGAAGCAATAAAAGCCTGTTCAACTGCACGCTGTCTAGTCCTGTTTTTTCTGGACAGTGACTCTTGCAACAACAATGTGCATAATGCATCAAACTTGACAACTTCTGAATTTCCTTGGGTCATCAGTCTCCAAGTACTAGCAAAAGTCTGGTAGGAATCTGGTAAGGCATCAAGAACAGTCTGCACAAGGGAACTGTTTGAAATGACTTCACCTGCAGAAATAAGCTACTCATTGATATCCTTGACACTAGCAAGGAAAGTGTCCATATCATCTTCCTCATGCATAATCTTCGACTCCAGCTCTTTACGCAGCAAAGCAATTTTATCCTCATTGCGGCTTGCATAAAGACCTGCTAGAATATCCCAAGCCTGTTTTGCAGATTTTGCTGAACAGATGTGAGGAACAATGGTGCGCTTCACAGACAACGCAATCAATGCATGAGCCTGCGCATCCTTAACATCCCAACGAGCTTGTTCTGCCGTAGGCAAAACAACTCTAACAGCTGCAATCCTTGTAGCAAGACCTGCAACATCCTCAACATCGCCTACATCCTCAGAACCAAGACGTACATCAATGCCCTGCACAATGTTCCAAACACCCTTTGACACAAGAACATGTTGCATCATATAAGCCCACATAGGGTAGTTGTCCCCATCCAACCTGTCCTCAGCAGCAAATATCTTGAACACATCTGTGTTGTTGTTGTCAGCCATGGTAAATGTTGCACCTGATGTGAAAACTGCCCGAAAATAGGAGAAACGGAGCGGGAACAACTTGTGCTATATAGCAAAAACCTTAGAAGACTATAAGGCACCTGTTATGCACAAAACGGCACTGACAAAAATTCTGCACAAAATGACGAAATAGCCTGTGCAGTACTGCCTATAGTGGAAACGGAGGCCGAAATGAGCCCAAATCAAAATTCTGAGCAGACCTAGCTCTTCGAGCATTCCCAAAATATTTGTCGACCTGCGAACGCTCGCCAAAGCTCACTGAAATCGGAGAAAGTGAACAGGCGTGTGCTGGAGCAGCTGGCGACTAAGCCCGGGAGGACGTGACCTGCTCTGATACCAATTGTTGGAATTAGGGTTGCAAAGAAACACACACAGCTTGGAGAAGACAAAGGAAGCTCAAGGCACACAATAGAGAGTGTGTTACTTAGTGTGCAATGGAAAGATATAGATAGCCCTAGAGTGATGGGCGTATATACAATGCACGGGGGAAAAAACCTCCTAAAGAGGGAAAAAATGTCCCGACGGTCCTAGTGTGTTCACACACATCACTACCACATGTATATGGTAACAACTTTATTGTTTTTTGTTGGATTTCTCCATTTTTAAGTCCCAATATCAAGAAAAATGATAAAAATTAACCAAAAAAGACTATTTTTTGACGATTTTCTCGTAATATATACACTATTTACACTCATGGGGAGATGTTATCAATTAAATTTTCCCTGTTAATGATTTATAAGAGCATTATTACATAATTTTGCAAAAAAACACACGTTAACATCAAACTTTTTCCTCCCTCTTCAAACATTGCCCTTAATGACTTAGTTCCCTTCCACCCCTCCTAGATGGCGTACTCCGGGACGACCATGTGCATGGGTTGAACAATCGTGTCTATGCATAGCCTTGGTTGGCTCTACCATGCTTTGAAGATCAATGCAGTTCAAACCATTATGTTGTGCAAGAGTTGGATCTTGAGTAATTATCTCAAGGGTTTCTGATGTCGAGTTTTTCTGATGATGTCTTCCAAAGAGCAAATCTTGTAGCTTGTGTGCTCTTTGCTTGATTGTACCATTAGGATGCTTTGGCATGTTGATTTTCTGAGCTTTTGTTATCAATAATGATTTTTGTTGAGCTTTTACCTGCCATTGATATCTTGCTTTGTCTTGGTCAGAATTGTGTGGTGGAGTTTTCTGAGACTTAACTCTCCATTGCTTGATCAATTTTACAATTTGCGAAGAAGATAAATGCTCCATTTTCTTCCAAATCCATTTCATGTTTGGTTTCTTGCTTGGAGATGCTCTTCTTTGTGTTTTGAACCTTGGAACCATCTTTGGTACTGTTGATGATGTTTTGGGCACCCAAATTTGATTCGGTTTGTCCTTAAGCTGTGCTTTTGGTACCCAAATTTGCCTGACTCCTTGCATGCTACTTGTAGCATTTTCTTTCTATAGGACGGAGAAGGTTGATTTCTTTGTTGTTTACTCTGCTGGTAACCTCCTTTCCATTCCTCTTTGCTTGGTGCAATTGGAATGATGAGTTGTCCACCTTTAGGTGATAGCTTGAGTTGATTGGTATCCCAATCTGGTATTGCCTTCTAAGTCCACATCCATGGGATTCCAAGAATCATTGTCTCATTCATGTGTTCATCTGGTAAGCATACAAATTGATGAGGGCATGAACATCCATGTACTATCACATTTAAGTTGACTACTCCCAATGTTGGGGGTTGGGTTCTTGTTGCATCCTTTGATAGTCATTATTCCCGCTGTTAGAGAGTGACTTGTTGCTTTCTTATATGTGGAATAACTGACTCCATTTACTCGAGCTCCTGTATCGACCAATGCATTTGTGCTATAATTGTTTAGATGTACTTTGATACGAAGGTCCATTCCATCTAACCATTCATCATCTGTTGACACTGCATCTTTTGCAATTCCCATTGTCGATCATCTATTTCCAGAGTGTTGATGGGAATAGATATTTGTTGATTTTTGAGAGCATCTTTCCTTTTGAGTACTCAAAGCCGAGCTTCTTCTTGGGCTTCATCAATAACTTGTTGTCATTTCATCTTTCTTTGCTTAGCTGCATGCATCCTTTCAAGCAATTCATTAGTTGTGGAAAATTGTACTTCTTTAAACGACATCCACTAATCCAATTAGCCATTGGTTCACCATCTAGTATGGACAACTTAACTGCTCCACTTGGAGATACATCTTCAATGATAAATGGTCCATTTTCCTTTTTCTTGAACTTGGAAATGTGTTGCTTAAGGGAATAGACTAAAACTAAGTCCCCTTTTTTGAAGATTTTTGTAATCATATGGGAATAAAAAATTTGTTTTTGTTTTCGCTTTTGTGCATAGATGTGAGCTACAGTAGTTAACCTTTGCTCATCTAGCTTCTCTAAATCTTCAAGTCTCTTTGACAATTCATTTCCAATCCACTCAAGATTATTAGCTACACTTAGTGTTGGAAATAGAAATTCTACTGGCAATATGGCATCAAGTCCATAAACAAGGTCAAAGAGCGTAGCATTTAAAGTTGTTTTGAATGAAACTTGATAAGCCCATAGAGCGGCATGGAGATTCATTTCCCAATCTTTCCTTCCTGAACTAACCACTTTTGTCAATACCAAGCTAATAAATTTTATTTGTATGCTCAGCTTGTCCATTTGCTTGTGGGTGATAAGGAGCTGATTTGTTATGGATGACCATAAATTCATTAAGCAGGCACTCAATTACCTCATTAAGGAAATGAGTTCCCCTATCACTAACTATTTCTATTGGCATTCCATATCTTGTGAACACATGCTCATATAAGAATGCGGCAGTGGTTCTGACATCATTCTTTTGGGTTGCTTTAGCCTCGGTCCACTTGCTCAAATAGTGCGTAGCTACAATGATATATTGAGCTTGGTTTCTATAAGTAGATGGTTGTATTAGCCTAACAAAGTCTGTACCCCATTTTGCGAAAGCTCTAGTCCCCATCATTGGTCTCAAGGGCATGCTATCTACACGGGTTGGCATTTTTGCTCCTTGACAAGCATCACACCTCTGAACATATTCATGTATGTGGAATATCTTATTCCAATCTAGTACTTTCAATATTGGAGTTGAGGTGAGAGCTTGCTTAAGCTTCATGAAGGATTCTTCACTCATCAGTCCATTCAAAGTGTGTGATCAAACTATATATGAATTTTGCAATTATAGCGTACATGTAAATGAACCGTTTGTAATATCCACAATGTGCCATGAAAGCTTGAACCCCCTTGACTGTTGTTGGTCTAGGCAAGTTAGCAATAACATGAGTTTTATCCATTTCAATAGCTATGCCATTTTTAGACACTATATGTCCAAGATTATTTTTTTTTGTCTACCCATGAATGTGCACTTTTCAGGATTTAAGCAAATCCTATAACGTCTATATTTTTCAAATACCTTTTTGAGGTGTGCAAAATGATCAGCCCAGATTGATGAATGTACGCATAGATCATCCATATATACTTCCAAGAAATTCTTTAAAAGCATGGCTCATCAATCTTTGAAAGGTGGCAGGAGCACTAGTTAACCCAAAAGGAATTTAACCCGATAGGCAAAAATACCCCATTCATTTGCAAAGACAGTTTTATGTCGGTCCTTGGGATCAACTAAAAGTTGATTGTATTTCAAAAATTCATCAAAAGTTGTAAGCTTACTTTCCTGCAACTCGTTCTAAAACATGCTCAGTGATTGAAAGAGGAAAGTTGTCTCTAATGGTAGCTGCATTCACCTTCTTGAGATTAACACACACTCGTAATTTTCCATTCTTCTTGGGCACTACCACAATTGGAGACACCCAATTTGTGTGTTCAATTTCATAAATGAATTTGGCTTCCTTTAGTTTTTTAACCTTTTCTTTGATTTCTCTGGCAAATATTTCATTATATGTGTATGGCCTTTGTCTACTTGGTTTAGCATCATCTCTCATGGGTATGGTATGTTGACAGATTTTTGAATCAACACCCTTGAGATCCTTATAAAACCAAGCAAAGATATCTCGGTATTCTTTCAGTAATATTAACAAAAGCTCTTCTTCTTCTTTCGTAAGGTCATTTGCAATGTATGCTGGTCTAGATTCTTCTTCTGGTTCTCGGCCAGATCTTTTTTTTTTGCGTTTTCATGTCTTCCGTAGGATTCACCCTGTTTTCGTAGTTCCCTGATAGGTGTTCGACTATGATTTTTCGGTCCTGAAGAGTATATCTCTTGTAATGGGATGGAACACTCATTACATATTTCTTCTCTTCTGTGGTTTCCATTTTCGTCGTATATATCTCTATTAGAGCTTTTTTCAACACTTGATACTTCTTTTTTCGTTCAACTCTTGTCATTATTAAATCCTTGTACTGGTTTTTAGGTTTTGCTTGAGTTTTCTTTCTCGTTTTTCTCAATGTTTTTGTCATTTCATGTTCTTCGTTTAAAGGATATCTACCAGTGATTTCATCCTTGACACAATCATGTGCATCTATCTTCATCAGGAACTGTGTTCTACTGGAGACCGATGGCATAGGTCTAGCTTTCAAGTTTCTCGTGTCTCTTTTTCGTCTGTAACATTTTTGTCTTCTCAATTTCTGGTTTGGAAAGTCAAAAAACTTTTCCTCCCCCTCCTTTCATGAGTAGCTTAGCTCTCACGTGTTCTTTTTCTGACCCCGAATCATATGAGGTAGCTAATTGTTCTTCTAACTCGTTTGTAGCATCATAGTAGAGGTCTGAAAAGACTTGTTGAGCTTTCATCAAGTCTTTGGATTCTTGAATTTCATCTTCAATGTGAAGGGTTGAAATCATTTGTTTGGGAATTATGTCATAGCCATCCTCATTGCAAAATTGAGTAGGCATAAACGTGTTTACACATACATCCATTGTTGCTAAAATTTGAGTCCACTCGAATGGCTCAAACAAAAGCTCTGGAAAGGGTTCACGTACATAGGCTTTATCTGTGCAATCCCTTTCTAAGATAAATTTTTCTCATTTTAAGCTCCTCTCTTTTGAAGCTTCACACATCCAAATAGGAGTGTCTTTGTTCAACCAATATGGAAGCTTAGTTTCAACCGAAGAGACTGAATCGAATTCTTGTATGGGTGTGTTCATGACATCTGTGTGATCTTTTAGATTAACTCTTGTTATTGATTCCACTTGCTTCAAGTATAGATAATTGTTTCCCCAATCTTGGATGAGTTGTACTTGTCGCATGAAAGTTCTTCCCAAGATGATTTTATAATTGAGTTTCTTCCCAAAGTCTACTATGGCAAAAGTGTGTTGATATTCAATCCCGCAGGAATTAACTATCACTTTTTCAAGCAGTCTTAAGGGTCTTTCAACATGTCCATTAGCCAATTGCAATTTCATTCAAATTTGTCTAATGGTTGGTTGTCCCCAGGATTCCCATACTACTTCCGTGGCTATGGCTATGCCTGCTCTACTATCCAATATGGTTTCTATATCATTATATCACACTGGAAGGGTGGTATTTCCTTCTTTCCCTTCTTAGTATTCTTCGACTTTTTTCATTGGAACAAATCTAATCTCTTTGTTATCGATTTTGTGTTTTAATTTTCCAATTTTTTTGCAATTAGCCATGTTATTCCCACCTTCTCTAGAGTTTTATGTAGATTATTCCATAAATATAGTCTGATTTTTAACGTTCTCCTAAAGTAAGAGTGCATTGGATGGGTGTAGACATGATTGAATGGATGTTGTCTACTTCTAGGGCCTGTTCAACTCTTTTTACTTGAGTGGTTTTACACACTATGGATTCATCTTCATTATCTCCCAAGTAAGAGGGTAGTGTTTTCAAGGTCAATGGCTTAGACATTCCTGAAGCTTCAGATCCGCCATCCCTATACAAGGATTGTGCATCCATGTCCATGTCAGGAGGTAGATTTTCTAACCAAACTTCCTCTAGAGGAAATGACTTCAAAGTTAAGATCCCATCATTAATCTCCCTGACTTTTTTCCATAAGTGTGTTGGCCAGTCTTCTTCTACAAATGGAATTCCATCTAAGGCATCTTCATTGTTCGGCACTATAAGTTCTGGCTCTTTTGTTTCAAGGTGAGGTTCTACTACCACTTTGGATTTTTCTTTACTGGTTTCTACCACAAGCTCCTCAAGTTTTGCCATATTTTCGAGCTTGGGTTTTTGTTTTTCCAGCATCTCTTGAGTAATTCTTACTAAATTTTGATAAGCTTCAAGCTTAGCTGCTTCCATGTCTGGAGAAGGATATTTTTTCCATTTGTTTTCCATGCTTTAGCCTGCTTGGTAAGCTTCCAAGGCTGCATTAATAGGCTTAAAACTTTTTTCTATCAAAATTGATCCTCCAGACTTCACGATGGCTTCTTTGATTTGCTTTTAGCTTCTTTCACTTTTTTTTGGAATAGTTTCTTTGCTTTTTCCTTGATTTCATCCCTTTGTTTTTGTTTTCTCATCTCAAACCTTTTGTTTTTGCTTCTTTTAGTCTTTTGAAAGGAATTTTTTGTATTCTTCGAGTCATCAGAGGAGTTATGTTTCTTTTTCTTAGCCTGAGCTCTGGTGATTATCTTGATTGGAACAATTGGTTCATTCTCAAATGAGCTACTAGGTATCCATTCACTACTGTTTACCCTTGTTCAAAGAAATTTTTGGACAATCTTCAGAGTAGTGTCCTCCCTTTTTGCAACATTATATGCAATAAGCTTCAACTGGCTTGAGGTTCTTGTCAGGCTCTGGGAATTCATGTTTCCAATGATCATCTGCACCATAGCTAGATAGTTTCCAGTTCTTGGCTTAATCATGGGTCTTACCATAGGAGGTCTAATACCTTGATTAGCTACATAATACATTGGTGCAAGCTCGTGTGTAGCATAAGTCCCAGGTTCTTCCATTGGTGGTGGATGTGAATTATACCACCCTCCTTCTACCATTACTGTAGATGGAGTAGGCTCAGCATAGGGTGTAACAGGCACTAGTTCTTGTTCATTTATGACTCCCTCTAGATGCATGTACTTTACAGGCACTGCATTATGTCACGGATATGGAGGTTGTTGACCCAACATGGGTTGAGGTCTTTCCATACCAATCGGTGGTCTTTGACCTGGGGCCATATTAGGCTGATATCTATACATGGGTTGTCCTTGTGGCCTCATAGGCACGTATTGAACATTCTCTTCATACTTTCGTCGGTAATAGCACTCATTGGTCTCATGATTGGTCCATTTATCCTCAATTTCACACCATTTTTGCGGCCTGATTGGTTGTCCCTGTTGAGGTATCCCTTGTCTTGGTCCCCTCATAGGTGATTTTTGCATGTTATTCATCATGTCATTCATGCTTTTTTGCATGTCTTCTTTGGCTGAGAGCGGTGCTACAGCAGCCATTCCCACTTGTGCTAGTTTGGTGGATGTTGTTTTCTTGCTTTGGTTATCCTTAGGGACATCTTCTTTGTTGAGAATATCACAATTGTCTCCTAAGTCAATAGCATCTAACACACACCTTCTAGGGTTGTATGCTTCTTGCTATACAATATAGCATGAAGTTCTTTGTTTAGCAGTCCCTCTAGAAACAATGATACTAGTCTTTCTTTAGCAGGTATCTCAAGCTCTGGGCATCTTGCAATGTATTGCTTCATTCGAGTTGCACAATCCCTAACAGACTCACCTTGTTTCTCTTTAAAGCTATATAATTGAGCTACCGTATTGTGTTTAATTCCCGTTTTGGAACAAGCAGCTACAAATCCTTCAGCTAATGTATTTAAGTCCATGATTGACCTTGGTGGAATGCTTTGGAACCATGTCAATGCTTTCCATTCTAATGTCATTCCAAACCCCTCGAATTGAGTATAGAAATCAAATATGCGTTTTGCTCTTAGTACTTGCTCAAAGCTTGCTAAGTGGTCGTATGGATCTCCAGATCCACTATATTTTTTGACCCATTTCTGAAAATCAGCTGGTCTGACACGTCTATTTGGTTCAACTCCCGGTCTCCTAGCAGTTGGTCCTGTTTTGAGTCCTTCAAACCAGTCTGTTGGAAATAGTGACTCATGTAGCCCTGGACTGGCTTTAGTGTCACCCGATTTTCTGCGTGATGAGGTGGTTTTTGGTTTTTTAACATTACTCTCAAAAGTTCTCTCACGGAGTTCTTCTCGTGGAATAGTTTCTGGTCCTTGGCCCAATATCCAACCTCTTATGGAGTATCCTTGGTATTTGGTTTGTTCCACCTCCTCAAGAGTCATCATAACAAAGGTATTGTTATAACAATCCCTAAATAGGTAGGTCGATAGATATGCTGAACCCTTATCTTTGATCTTGAAGATATAGATTATCTTCATGGGTGTTACTTGTCCTGATTTGGCATGCAAAGTCCAAAAGAGATCTTTTACGTTTCTATCCTCCCAACAATAGACTCAGATCCTAGGATTATCCGTAGTACTAAGCTGTTTCAACGGCTTTAAATCAACTTGATCCCTCGAATTCTAAAGTCGGTGGTCCTTCATATCTAGAATTATGGTATTTACTTGTAACCCCCATTTTTCTATCACATCGGGGTTCTCAACTTGTAAATACTGAGTTCCATTTCTATCCATGTACATTTTTCCTTGTTTGTTTGCCCTGATCTCCTCTTCAAACTCAATACCATGGTCATCAATGCAAATAGCATACTCTTCATTAGGATCCAAGTAAACCTGAGCTCCATTGCGATTAATCTTATAAAAAGAGAGTATATGCTTATAACGCACTATCGTTCCAGTTTTTGAGTGAGTCGAATAGGAAGACATTTCAGATGTTGAATCTGAAAAATTTTCTGAGACTTCCTCAAGGATAGTGTGCAAGGGATTGCCTTGATTCACACTTTCTTCGGTGGATACTCTACTAGAGGTTTCTCCAAATATGCCTTGGTTTTCTAGTACACGACCATATCTAAGGTTCATAAATACTTGTGAAGCTCTGGATACAGTACTTACCGTTGGATTCACTTGTTGTCAATTTCTTCCACTTGACTTGATTGCAACTTCTCAATTTCTTGTCTGCAACCTGATTCCTATATCAATTTTGATCAAGTTAGCTATCCTTTCACAAAGACTGTACAATTCTTGCTAACTATTGTGACTGGTCTATGTGTATCACTTCAAAAGTGAGTCAATAGTTGAGACTTTCAGGTTCCACTTTTGCAACAAGTCAAAGAACTAATCTACAACCTGAAAACTGAGTGAACATGTAGCAATTTGGATCCGATTGAACCCAAAATTGCCCGGTGGCCTTGTATTATGTTGGTCTAACACTGTACAAGTTCAAAAGCCAAAAATGGTGTCTCTGTGTAGCAGTAGTAAATAATCGTGATTGTTTGCTTTTCTTAGTTTTTTGCACTTTTTGTCTTGATTTTCCAAGTATACAACCTGTTAAGGTCCCTGGACAATTTTCACTAAGTTTGAACAAAATTTGTTCAAGTTTAGTAACTGTTTCGTGTCTGCAGACTCGGTTTCAAGTATTTGGCTTAAGTCTCACTTTTGGGACCCAAATTTGATTTGTGTGGTCTACTTGATATGCTTGACCTTGTGGTATACTCAAATGTGCAAGATTATCAATTTTTGTAGCAGATGTAAATAATCGCGATTATTTACTCTAGTTGTAGCCTGCTACAGTGTCAGTTTCACTTTCATATGACAGTAGTTTACAGTTGGGCTTTGGTCAGCTGGTCTTTGGTATGGTCGGTTCACACTTGGACAGAGACACGTGGCAGGGTGGTCTAGTGGACATCGTGGCCAGGTCACCACCGCCACCCAGTGGGGATAGACTTAGATGATGTTCTTTATGAGCCGTTGGTGGCTCTTGATGATTGTACATATGAGTAGTCGTTTTGGGCCAGTGGCATTATCTTGGTAAGTAGTAGTCGTCTAGAGTGGGTCTTTACACAGAGCACGTATGCACCATCCCGGCACATCTGAGCCTCGACACCCCCATTGTACCTGAGAGTCCTTGGTTTGAGCTGAGTGTGCTGCCACGCCAGAGTCTGTATCAGTCTTTGAGATAGTCGAGTCATATGTTCTGGTCTGTTGTTGTGTCTTTGAGAGCTTTGTTGATGTCTATTGTTTCCTTTCTGTTCATCTATTTGAGGGAGATTCAGTCTGTTAGAGTGAGATTTTCACGCACATTGCACTGAGGACCACCCACTGTAGAGAGCACGGCACGTTATCCGTGCTACAGGTGCTCTCATTTTGGCGATCACGGTGGGACCTCAAAGGAAGTCTCACTCTTGTGGGGATAGAATCGTGAAGCTAATCGGTTGTTACCTGGCTCTGCACACTTGCTTACACTGTGTAGATAGTCTGCAAGTCTGGTCTCGTCTGGTCCTCTCTCGCCCTGGTCCAAGTCCTGGTCCTCGTCCTAGTCCTCGCCCCTGGTCCTTGGTCTTGGATCCTGGTCTAGTCCTCGCCCTGGTCCAGCCCTCCTCGTCCTGCTAGGTGGTCTAGTCACTGGTCCTGGACCATGTGGTCTAGTCATATCCTCACCTGTTCTGTGTTAGACCTATGCTCTTCATTGTTCACTGCATGACACATACAAGCCGATCAGTTGAGCGTCAAAGCGCACTACTGAGTCCTTTGAAGCACTATAACAGAAGACGCCCGGTGGTATCTAGTAGAAGTCCATTAACCTCATCAACCTTACCTCCACATACGCCATCCCCCATTCCTTCATCTCCCATTCTTTCATTCCCCATTCCTTCATCAGGCTCCACATCTTCCAGATCGCCTTCTCCAGTAAAGCTCTCTCCTATTCTGCTACAACAAGGGGCCATGGAGGCGTTGGCTAGTGTGTTGGCCAAGGTAAACATCAAGTTCCCCACCTTCAAAGGACTCTCCTCGGAAGATGCGGACGACCATGCACGGAGGTTCGTATCTCTCTGTAGAGGACGTGGTCTTAACAAGGAAGATGCTTATCTGGTACTTTTTCCTTCCACCTTGGACGGCTTAGCAGACAAATGGTACAGCCAGTTTGCTGAGAATCATTTTGCAACTTGGGCAGACTTAAGACAACAATTCTGTGCAGCTTTCAGGCCGGGCGACTACCAAGAGAAAGTGTTGGATGAGTTGGCCAACATGGTGCTCCAGCCAGAGGAGACTTTTGCAGAGCTTATGAACAAAACCAAGTCTCTGGTTGCCAAGCTTCCCTAGCAACCCGGTGAATTCATGGTTAAGAAGTGGGTGGAGAAGGCGCTTCCAAAAACCTCTCAGCAAAAACTCTGGGAGAGCCTCCGACCTGACGCCACTCTGGAGGAATTCATCGCAGGTGCTACTAGAATAGAGGGGGCTAGGAAGCTGTTCAACAACTCTCCTCACATAGATACTCCCTCTGTGTTCTCCGAAGGAAGTCCTACTGATCCTTTGACTTCCTTGTGCAGGGAACTCGAAGCCCTCAAAATACAACGAGCCCTCCAAGAAGAGAAATCAATCTCTCTGAGACAAGAGAAACCATCGCACTTGGAGGATTTCGATCGAATCAAAAGAGAGCTAGAAGAGCTTCGGTCTCAGCAGGAGACCAAAGCTATGGTATGGTGCAGCTCTTGTCGCTCTCCTGGACATCCTCCATGGGACTGTTTCCTTCGGGCTTATTGCCACTTCTGCGAAAAATCTGGGCACGAAGATAAGGATTGTTACTATATCAAAGGATTGCGACAAATACAACAAAATCTAGGTCCTTCTCTCCAACAAGGTCTAGCACCTGCATCCAACATGGTCTCACCCTACGGCCATCAAAACCCATTGTCTCCTCTGCTGACAACACCCCCTATGCAGCAAGGTATGCACAACAACTTTGCACCCCATAGTTTTTATCATTCCAGTACTCCCTCAGTTCCCCAAAGTTTCTACACCTCAGCCTCCAGCACCATGCAACAACAAGAGTAGCGACCACCTCGTCCCCCATTTCTCCGTCAAATCGGCCAATCCTATGCTACAGATGCGGTGAATATGGGCATTACCAAAGTAGGTGTCCTTTACCTAAAGGGTCTCCTCCTTGCAGACATTGTCCGGAGTCTAAGGACCACTACATTAAAGATTGTCCCAAACAAAGGGCATCCTCATCTTCAGGCCCAAATCAAAATCAACAGGAGTTTACATTCCCGAAAATCAATCTAATCACAGTGAACACCACCCCTCAGCCAGCACATGCTACACATACAGTTCGGCCACAACAAGCAGCAGAGCCTACTGGGATGCTCACTCGAGCACAAAGAGCAGCCTTGGGTTTAAGTTTTCCAACTGGACCATCAGGTCCAACACTTCAGCAACCTGTTCAAAATGTCGCACCCGTAAATGGTGCAAAGAATAGGCCAATCTCTATGCTTTCGGACATTGATGGAGCCTTCCTGGCAGTAGTAGCTGACTTGCAATAGGTCAAAGTTTTTGAGGAGGCCCAGGTTGTAGAAGCTAGGCCCACTGCGGAAGCAATCTTGAAGAACATCTTTCAGCAAGTATCTCTTTATGAGATGCTTTGGCTAGATGCAACTCTTAGAAGTGACACCCTCTCAATAATTCAATCTTTGTACCCTGGTACAGGGCCTAGTAGCGGGCACCTACCTGTGCAGCCCCTGGAGTCCTACATGATTTCATATCCAGCTGCTCCCCTCACCGACTATAAAAGTCCACGTCTTACTGTATGTATTCTTGGGAAGTCATTCTCAGGTGTCATAGTGGATGGTGGGTCTGGAATCAATCTGATGCTTGAATTTACCATGTCAGCCTTAGGTTTGCAGCCTACTCGCCCTGCTCCGTTCACTGTTACATTGGCAGACCAGAGGACAGTCTATCCTGTGCGCATAGTAGAGAAGGTGCCTTTGAAGGTACAAGACTTCACATTTAGCTTGGATTTTGTGGTGGTCAGTCTTCCTCAGGTGGAGGGAGGATTTCCCTTGCTGATTGGTAGACCATGGTTGCGGCATACTTAGGCACTTCATGATTGGGGAAACGACGCCATGTGTATACACACTCCCGGCTCCCAAATGCAACCAATCCGGCTTGAAGGAGGGATGGATCCAGTGGCTCAGCACAGCTCATTGACAGTACAGTCCAACCCCGACCCTGAGCAGCCCATCCCACCTGACGGGTCTGACGAGGACCTGCTACAGTGGTTGGAAGCTACCACTTCGATGCCATGCTACATGGTCTCTACTCAAAACTTACCTGTGCTGCCAGTAACACTCTCTCTTCAAAATCCTCAGGAGGACAGTGATGTCCAAAGTCCTACAACAGACAGTACAACAGTCGAAGAAGTAAGTGTGTCAGCCCTAAATTCTCATGCATCGAATGACCCGCTGATGGAAGCCCTCAGTCTTGGGGAACCTATAACACATCACCGAAGGGGGGAAAAATCTCCTCTGCATGCACTCACCAAAGATTTCCCCCTTCCTAGAGCATCTCCCAAGTCGGACCCCCTTCAAAAGCGCTCTGTCATGTCGTCTGCATCTGAAGATTTACCCTTCGAGGAGCTCCCACAGGGATGGTTACAAGAAGAGTATGCAGAGTTTCCAATCGATCAAACACCTACACATGATGTCTCTAAGCTCCAAGAGGCATCTCACGTCTCATCTTCAGAAGCACCCTCTCCAGCTACACCCCCAGACCCGGTCAGAGAAGTCAACCTGGGAGATCTTGACAACCCTCAGCACGTACTATTAGCAGCTTGGTTATGGGAGCATCCCGCATTACTCAATCAGGTAGTCTCTTTCATCCACTCTTTTGAAGATGTTTTTGCTTGGTCCTATAAGGATTTAGAGGGGATTCCACCAGATTTGGGTGTCCACACTATACCTCTGGTTGAAGGGGCTAAGCCTGTAAGAGGCGGAGCTTACAAGCTCAACTCGAAGTATGCTGAGGCGGTCAAGGCAGAGTTAGAAAAAATGCAAGAGGCAGGGATCATAGTACCTATGGAGCACTCTAAGTGGTTATCACCCATGGTGATAGCACCTAAGAAGCAATCCAACAAAATCCATGTGTGCGTCGATTACCGTGCTCTGAATAAGGTAACTATCCCAAATGGTTTCCCAACACCTTTCACTGAGCGTGTGCTCAAAGATGTAGAAGGGCATGTATTGTACAGTTTCATGGATGGGTTTAGTGGATACAATCAGTTGGGCATCCATCCAGGTGATCAGCTGAAAACAGCATTTGTGACTCCCTGGGGTATTTTTATATACACTCGAATGTCTTTTGGGTTGAAAAATGCCCCACCTTCTTTCAATAGGGTGGTATATCTCATCTTTTGTCCTCTGCTTACGGATCATCTTCGCATCTTCATGGACAATTTTTTGACCTTCTCAGGTGCTCAATGTTCAACCCCAGTGGAAAACCTCGAGGAACACCTCGCTGAGCTCTCTGCTGTCTTCCTCAGGTGCAGAGAGGCACACCTAAAGCTAAATCCTAAGAAATGTCATTTTTTGGTTACTGAAGGCACGCTTCTAGGCCATGTGGTTTCTGCTAAAGGTTTAGCGCCTGACCAGAGAAGATTGTGGCAATCTTAAAGTTACCACCTCCCATCAACCCAAAAGGGGTACAGAGCTTTGTAGGCCACACAGGGTATCATCACAGGTTTATACGCATGTATGCACAGGTGGCTCAACCCCTGACCCGCCTAACTAGTGATGTTGTTCCCTTTCAATGGTCAAAGGCAGAGACTGAAGCTTTTGCATACCTTAAAAAACGACTCACTGAAGCACCTATCTTAGTAGCTCCCGATTGATCTCTCACCTTTCATGTGCATACAGATGCCAGTCAACTGGCTGTGGGTGCTATGCTGACTCAACCTAGTAAGGAGTATAACCTGGATTGCCCTGTTCACTATGCAAGTCGCCTACTCACCAAGGCAGAGTGAAACTATAGCACCACAGAAAGGAAAGGTTTAGCTATTGTGTATGCTCTGCAAAAATTTCGGCACTACTTATTAGGGGTCCACTTCACAGTTATTACTGATCACCATGCCCTGCGATATCTGCTCAACAAGCCGCAGGTTGCAGGTAGAGTATGGCGATGGCTACTCTTATTTCAAGAGTTTGATTTCAAAGTGGTACTCAGGCCCGGCAAACATCATGTCCTTGCCGACCACCTTTCTCGTGTTCACACTGGTGAAGAAGCAACAGGGGTTGCTGACGACTTTCCTGATAGCAGTCTCTTTAAGGTGGATACCACACCGGAATGGTACGGCGATGTTTTGCATCTGCTTTCTAGTGGCCTCTACCCAGAGAATGCTTCTCCCCTGCAGAAGAGATGCCTGTTGCTGACGTCTAGGCCTTTCACTCTCATTGGGGGCCAGCTATACAAATCAGGGCAGGATGGTGTTCTGCGGCGGTGTGTCTCCCCTCATGAAGTCGAGTATATTTTAGAGGATGCCCATAGTGGTCCCACTGGTGGCCATTACCCTGGCCATATTACTGCAAAAAAGATTCTCCAGTGTGGCTTATGGTGGCCCTATATTTTCCGCGATGCAATTGCCTATGTAAAGGTATGTGATGTATGTCAGCACTGTGGCCCTAAACCAAGCAAACAGTCAAACCGTCCTCTGCAGGTCTCTATGGCATGGCAACCCTTTGAGAGATGGGGCATAGATTTTGTAGGCCCAATTACTCCCTCTGCCCAACCAGGCAATCGGAAGTATCTCGTGGTGGCTACCGACTACGCAACAAAGTGGGCAGAGGTACTTGCAACAACGGACTGCACTGGCACTACGGTAGCCAAGTTTCTCTACGAAAATATTTTGTGCAGGTTTGGATGTCCCTTGGAAATCACCAGTGACAAGGGTAGTCACTTTGTGAATGAAACAATTTCTACCTTGCTGGTCAACTACAAGATTTTTCACAAAAAATCTTGTTCCTATTACCCTAGAGAAAACGGGCGGGCAGAGAGCACTAATAAGGTTCTGATAGCACTCCTGCGGAAAGCATGACATCTTCATCCCTCGACTTGGGCTCAAGCTATCCACGGTACACTTTGGGCTTATCGAACTTCTTTCAAAGCCACAACCAATCACACCCCATTTCAATTGGCTTTCGGGTTGGAAGCGATAGCACCTTTTGAATTCAACTCAGGGTCCCCGCGAGTGGGGAGTCTTCGTGCCAATGGAAATTTGGGGTCGGCATCAGTCTCTCATCTTTTCCTTTTGGAGGAAAGCCGAGGTTTGGCTTCACTGGCTCTAGAAGCAGAGAAGCTTCGTCATAAAGCCTGGCATGATCGCCATCTCAGGAAGCCGCAAATAACGCAAGGAGCACTGGTGCTACTTTATCAGGCCAAGTTTCTGAAAAAAGCAAAGAAGTTGGTCCCAGCATGGCAAGGACCATATAAGGCGATGGAGATTCTACCCCACGGCGTTGTACAATTAGCCACTCTCGAAGGAGTTTCTTTGCCTTTAGTCAATGGATCTCGGATCAAATCCTATCATGCTTAAGAAGCCGCTCAAGGGTCTAACCGCGCGACAATCAAGTGTTGAGCTTCGCCGACTCTGAACCTTTAAATAGCCTCAGAATCACTATCCTCGGAATCACTATCTTCCGCATCTTGCTGTTCCGTTTTATCTTATCTCTTAGACCCTCTCCTTAGACAGCTCTCCTTCTACAGACTTTGTTAAGCTCATAGGTTTGATTCTGGACTTGGATCAACTCTATTCTTCACTCTCTCTGTCTTCAATCACTGTCGATCTTGGGCATAACCAAATCCCCTTAGTCCTCAATCTTGACTCAGTACCTTTTCTCATCTTTTGCCTCTCAAGTGAATCACAGTTCTTTGATATGGATAAATTCCTTTGTATCATTGAGTGGGGTATTTATGAAAGTACTTCGCGTTCTATCCACTGCTCATTCTTTCTCAGTACCTCGAAATTATCCATGCTTTCTATTAATCAAGTCTGTGTATTAGTTGTCGCTAAATCTTTAAGATCTCTGGGATAGTTCCTACGTGTTAAAACTCCCTCTTTATTTTTCTACCCTCGACTTTGTCTATCCTCTCAACCCCCAGCCCTAATCCTAGCCCTAGTGCTTTCCCCGCCCTAGGCCCTAGGCCCTAGGCCCTAGCCTTGACCTTACTCCCGCCCTCGCCCTCGCCCTAGCCTTGGCCTGCTTCGCCCTTGACCTAACTTATCCCTAGCCCCTCGTCCTCACCCCCTATTTGCTCGCCCCTAGCCCCTCACCCCCTCACCCTCACCCCCTATTCGTCACCCTAGCCCCTAGCCCCTAGACCCGCACCCTCTCGCCCTCGCCTCCTAGCCCCTCTTCTCTCGTCCCTAGCCCCTCGCCCGCCTCCTTATCCCTCACCCCTAGACCCTCACCCTCTCGCCCTCGCCCCCTAGCCCTCGCCCTCAACCCCTACCCTGGCCCCTAGCCCCTCGCCCTCGCCCCTAGACCCTCACCCTCTCGCCCTCGCCCTCGCCCCCTAGCCCCTCGTCCTCAACCACTCCCTCGCCCCTAGCCCCTCGCCTCTCGCCCTAGACCCCCTCACCCTCTCGCCTTGTCCATCCCCTCGTCCCTAGCCCTAGCCCTAGCCCTCCCCTTCACCCTCTCGACCTCGCCCCTAGCCTCTAGCCCTGGTCCTAGACCTAGCCCTCGCCCTTCGCCTTTTTTTTTAAAAAAAAAATTTAAAAAAAAAACAAGCGCCGCGGATCTGCGAAACGCAATTTGGGCGGTTTCTCACTTCTCACCAAGGGCATATTTTACCTGCAAAAAGCAACAAAGAAGAGGAGAGAACGTTTTACATGCAAAAAGCCAACCCCAAAAGCAGAGAGCCTTTATAGCCTTGGTACTCTGTTCAGTCTGTCATCCAGTACCGAAGTGTCTCGCCCTTTTGCTCCTGCTACAGTGGGACTCATCAATCAGTATAGATTCTCCGGCACACTTGATAAAGATGGTTAGAACTCGCAATAAAGAAAAGCATCTCCAATCTGAGGAAGAGTCCTCGGCCTATGGGGATAGCTCTGACAGTAAATCAGATTACACTCCTAGTTCAGAGCAGCTTTCAGAGGAATCTGCAGAGGAAGAGTCGCCCCAGTCAGTCACTGCTGACAGGGTCACCACTCTCCAGGTGCCTCGCCCGTCTGGTGCCCTCTCCAAGGTACCTCTAATAATGATATATCATTTACAGGCTCCGAATCCAGCACTCAAGGATGTGTTCTCTCAGCAGCAACTAATACACTTGGGTCTTCAAAATTTGGCTCAGACCGATTTGTCTGCCAATATCTCTACTGCCAAGCTATGTTCCCTCTTGCTAACTTTTCCAAAGCTGAATGATACTGCACTTACAGCGGAGGATATAGGACAGGCTATGGGAATATTCACTGTGCTGGCACCTCTGCCCGCAACAAAACCTTCTCGAATCTCTCACCAGAAGAAACTGCGAATGCTTGTCAGGAACTTTTGTTGGACTCACATCCAGACTATCACAGGAGTCAGCAACTGTATTCAGTGTTATAGTATTATTTTTTACTGCGAGCACCTGAAAGAACAGGGGTTCCATCTTCTCCAGGTTCTCCAGCAATATGCGATGCTCTTTTTTGTCTCTATCACTGCCTGCCATACCCATTACACAATTTGTTGTTTAAAGCGCTACAGGACAGGGCAAAGCATTTTCAGACTCAGCGTAAAGGCAAAGCGGACAGGTTCAATTGCTATGCAGCGCCTATTATGTATTGGGTAGTACAGATTATGCAGCAAAAGACAGATGCAAAAGCAGTTCTCACCCTTCAAGATGATCCAAAAGAGCAAGAACATTCCAAAATGGCCAAAGGGAAAGGCATCTTGCGCAAGAGGGAAAAGGTACAAAAAGATTCATCTGAGCAGCTGGCAACACTACCTTTCTCAAAATCACAGGTCAAAATCTCGGACGTCCATACTACAACACCAGCAGTGCGTATGTCTACTTCTGTGGCCACCTCCACTTTCACACCACCTCTTGTGAGTAGTGTTGCAATCACTAAAACACAACCTCCAGTTGTGTCGCCAGCACCACGTACTACTCTTACTGCTGGGGCACCGAAGGATACTGCAAGGGCATCTAGCTCTGGGGCGCCTACATCTGACAAGCATGACATGTATGATACTTTTGCACCTCAGGCCGACAGACTTTTAGAGGCAGACAGAAGAGCCATTTCGACGATTATCAATGCAACCCTCTCATTGCAAGGTACCAACGGTATGCATCGCGCTTGCTATGACGGTATGACAAGGGAAGTGCAAACACATCTTCAACGAGCGCTGGATAGGGACAATTTCATTACTACAGCTCAAGATCGCATAAGAATCTTAACTCAACAGGTAGTGGATCTCAAACATATTGTCCCACACTCAGCAAAAACAGTTAAAAGAGGCAAATGATATGATCGCAGCAGTTCAGGACCTCTCTCCGGTGGTACATACACTATGTCCTTCTTGCGCAAAATACCAAGCTGTAGCCATTTCACAGGCAGTTCCAGCTACAGTTACAACTACAACCCTGGTTTCTCAACAAGTTCCTGCTATGGCAACACAGGTACCGACATAGACGGACGTTGCCAAAGCACATTCAGGGGATTCTCAAACAGCAGAGAAAGCAAATCCTACCAAAATGGAGTCTAAACCAATAGGATCGGTCTCATCGCACTTTCAGGGTTCCTCTCTGGCCTCCCCCTCCCAGTCTCCATCCTTTCCTCAGCACTTCTACGGCTTCCCGGGATTCCAACAACCTGTTCCACCCTCGCAGCCTATGCAGTCTTTTCCTGGGTTTCCACCAGCTCCACCTACTCACAGTCAACCGTCTCACATGACGCAGCCTGCTGCTCATGGGGTGGCTACTCCATACCCGATGTAACCTCCTCATGGCCACTACCCTCACCATACACTTGGCCTCCATATCCTTACCCACCTTACTATCAGCCTCCTCCACCTCCTCCTCCATCATCCGACCACCAACAGTAGATCGTCGATATTTCAGTTCTTCAGTTTCGCTCTCCAGGACGGGCAGCGGTCTTGTGGCAGGCAACCTGTAGCTTGCTACAGTGTCACTTTCACTTTCATATGACAGTAGTTTACAGTTGGGCTTTGGTCAGTTGGTCTTTGGTCTAGTTTGTTCACACTTGGGCAGAGACACGTGGCAGGGTGGTCTAGTGGACATCGTGGCCAGGTCACCATCGCCACCCAGTGGGGATAGACTTAGATGATGTTCTTTATGAGCCGTTGGTGGCTCTTGATGATTGTACATATGAGTAGTCGTTTTGGGCCAGTGGCATTATCTTGGTAAGTAGTAGTCGTCTAGAGTGGGTCTTTACACAGAGCACATCTGCACCATCCCGGCACATCTGAGCCTCGACACCCCCATTGTACCTGAGAGTCCTTGGTTTGAGCTGAGTGTGTTGCCACACCAGAGTCTGTATCAGTCTTTGAGATAGTCGATTCATATGTTCTGGTCTGCTGTTGTGTCTTTGAGAGCTCTGTTGACGTCTATTGCTTCCTTTCTGTTCATCTGTTTGAGGGAGATTCAGTCTGTTTGAGTGAGATTTTCACCCACATTGCACTGAGGACCACCCACTGTAGAGAGCACGACACGTTATCCGTGCTACGCCAGCTATTTTTTTCCAAGTTTTTATCCCAATCTTGACACAGATCTATTAAGCACCTCAACTTAACCTCCCTAGCCAAGTTTCATAAAATTTGAACAATTTTTGTTCAAATGGTTATCAGTTTTGTATTCGCAGACTGACTTTGCAAATTTGGTCACAATTTTCAATCCAATTATCCAAATATTACCAGATTTGGTTTGTGGGCTTATTACAACATGGTAAAGCTAGTGGTATGCTGACGTAGTCAAAAATTTTGAAAAATGGGACAGATATAAATAATCGCAATTATTTACTTCTGGCAAATTTTTGCATCTTTTTTATCAATTGAGCATGTACACATGTCTATCACATCAATATAAGCCTATGAATCAAGTTTCATTGAGTTTAAACAAAATTTTCTCCAATTTACAGTCAAGTTTCCGAAAGTCATTAAAGACTCTAGTTTTTACCCAATTTTTGGTTAATTTGGTGATCCAAATTCTATGGTCCTTTATAAAAGTTGTTTGTTCACATCCATAGAGTCTCTGGTATCAACCTTGGTCAATTTTGAGTTGAAAGTAAATAATCATGATTATTTACTCTAGGCTTAAAATGAACACTTTTTTGAACTTTTTCACTGGACAATCTTTTCATGAGCTATTTAAGCCCCTAAGTCAAATCAAAATCTAATTTGGCCTAAAATGTCAAGAAAAAGTAAATAATCTGAGTTTTTGCAAACTCTTGAAATTTTTACCTCATTGTGTCCTTGAGCTTACCCACTAGTTCATACAGCTTTTAAGCATACTCTCCAGTCATATTGAGTGGTTGGTAGTCTTTTGGTGCTATTTCTAGTTGTAAACCTCAAATTTTGCAACTTCACATAACAACTCACAATTGATTCTTTCGGAGAGAGCAATGTTCTGAATTCCACCTTGGATTCTACTTAACCTACACCTAGATTCTACTGCAATGGGGTTGTGAAAAGTGTCCTCAAACACTCGTTTTCTTGTTTTTTATGGTTTTTTGAGCCTTGATCTTAAGACTTGTCTCGTCCATCAATCATTCTCAAAATCCTTATCTATTTCTACAATCCTACAATTCTAAAGGCACTCAGCAAGTACGATTACTTTCAAGCTACCTCTACACAGCAAAAGACGACACTCTTAAGCTATGCGGTTTTAAAAAGAAAATTTTTACGCTAGGAGATCCTAGAGGAAGTTAAAGGATAACTTCACAAGACGCTCGTGTTTTTTTCCTAGTTTAGGTCTCTTCGTTTTCCGACAGTAGTGGCACCAAATGTGGGACGGGTGTCTAACCTCACTCCTATCTTATTGCAGACGTAGCGAGAACCACAAATAAATTTTCAATACATGGGGCGAAGCTGACTCAACTAGTGCATAGAAGCTACAAAAGGTTGTCAATCTCTTGGAAAACAACAAACAACTCGCATCTAACTCAGGCTACACTCAAGCGACTGAAATCACCAAAAGCCAATCGCTCATCGCAAACAAATCACATCCGTTATACAACATCCAATGACATCCAAACATAATGGAACTTTTAGGATATGTTTATAAGACCTAAGAACATATGCTTATGGTCTCAATTCCCACTTTAGGTGAAGTGCAAAAATCGCGATTATTAACAGCAGTGGGATTTTGACCTAGTCGTTTTTGACACAGAATGCATCTAAATACTTAGCAATGATGCCCCAATACCCCGCCTATGCTTGGGTTTTGATTTTGAAGTGTAAATTCCTACTTATGATGAAATTAGACAGCGGGTCAGTGACGCTAAACGCTACAAAATACCATGAAATTCTTACATCAATGCGTAGAGCTCTTACCTACAGTTGCAACGCAACAGACGCGACTGCAATGTGACAACTGGGGAGGGAGTAGGAAGCGCGAGAAGGAGAGAAGTGAGCGCCGGTATCTCACGTAGAGTATTTCATTATCCAAAACTTTTTGATAACTTACAAAAGTTGGCTTTGATACCTTAGCCAAGGTTTTTGGTGGTCAAAACTAATAATCTGGGAGCTCTAACTGAAGACAGGTTGATATTGGCTCATGCCAAGGCTGGCCAATCACAAGCTATGGTCAAATCAAGAAATAGAGGTAGCATTTGGACAAGTGTCCTTCTTTCTCCCTTTGAGAGAGAGAGCTTTATTAATTATTTAAATGCATCTAAATTCTCATTGGACCTCCTTAAAGGCCATCCAATAGGATTCAGGAACACATGAGGGAAACAAGGCTAGGGGCTTGGCATGTGTCCTTAATGCTTCTTGAGTCTTAGGCCTGCCTTGAGTGTGTGTGTGTGTGTGTGTGTGTGTGTGTGTGTGTGTGTGTGTGTGTGTGTGTGTGTGTGTGTGTGTGTTCTCTCTCATGCACCTACCTTTAGGTCTCGCCCCCTCATTTGTAGGTCTCATGTTTGACTTGAACACCTCAAGCACCCTAGTCATCAAGCACCTCAAGCATCTTAATCAGCTCAAGCACCTCAAGCACCTTAGTCAGCTCAAGCACGACAAGCACCTCAAGCACTTTAGTCAGCTCAAGCACGACAAGCACCTCAAGCACATGCCTAGCTTGCCTAAGTTCTAAAGTACCTAAAGGTCCTAGGTCTAAGGACTTTTAACACTAACCTTTGGAGGTCTTTAATCAGGCTAACCCTAAGGTCTTTTAATCTCCATTATCTGCTCATTGCTCTTTGGTAGACCATCTCCTTTTTGGACCCTCAGTGAGATGTAGTCTTCTCTCCCTTTGGTCCCGTGTTGAGATAGGTCTAACAGCACATATCTATATTCTAACTCTTGTTCCCATTCATTTTCCCACATTAAATGATTAGCTCAATATGAGAAAATCATTTGGGATAGGTAGATATTATATTTTATGACATTACCTCTCTCTTGAGGTAGTGAAGATAAAGCCTTAGTCATTAGTCTAAATTTCTTAGCAGGTAGAGGATGCCTTTTAACCCTATGACATCATTCCAAAATGGATGACTAGTCCATTTGGTGCTTGGGAGACTTAGCTACCGCAAGCATGTTTGCTTTTTAGTCCATATCATACTCTCAAAGTAGAATAACAAATTCTACTTGGTGTTTGGAAGAAGTCGTCATCACAAACATGATTCTAAGCATGCATACTACTTAAATTTGTGCACAATAAAAAGAGAACTAGTCTTATAAGACAAAAACATTGTTCATTTTCAAAATCATTTACATCTGCTTACTCTAGTGTAGCATTGTAAGCATTGACAAGGTTCATACTATCCTTAAGTTGTGCTTCTTGCATCCATCTAGCATCTTCAAAAGGATATTTTTAAATTTAATAAGATACCATCCGATGATCTTACCATGTCTTAGTTCCTTGTATTCATGTCGAAGGGTGGATTCAGATTGGAGCACCTCTTGTTGATCTTTGATTTTGGGCGGGTCCTCAATTATTGGTTCTCTTGGTGGCTCTCCTTTGTAAGGCTTAAGCAAGCTCACATGAAAAGCATTGTGTATGGTCCATGGATTGGGAAACTTTAGTTGTTAGGCTATCTTGTTGATTGGTTTTAAGAGTTGAAAATGACCATAGTATCTTTTTGTTAGCTTAGCATAATACTTTTGATGGCCCATAGGATTTTTGCCCATAGTTTGTCTCAATCGAGCCTTGGGAAATTTGAGTAGGACCCAATCATTTTCTTTGAAATTTAAGGCCCTTGTGTGGTTGTTAGCAACAACATTTTGCCTTTGTAGAGATGCATATAACCTCCTTAATCTTTTGAAAATATTCTTGTTGGTCCTGGATATACTCACCAACAGTGAAGATCTTTCCATGTACCTTAAGTAGCAAGGGACTTTTGGGTCTTCCCTCAATGATCTCAAAAGGTGCCTTCCATGTAGTAGTATAGATAGTGTTATTGTACGCTTACTCTACAATGGGTAGGTACTTCTCCCATTGCGAGTGTTGATCTACTCAGAATGGGATAAATAATCGGATATACTCACCAACAGCAAAGATCTTCCCAAGTACCTTAAAAAGCAAGGGACTTTTGGGTCTTCCCTCAATGATCTCGAAAGGTGCCTTCCCTGTAGTAGTATGGACAGTGTTATTATACGCTTACTCTACAAGAGGTAGGTACTTCTCCCGATGTGAGTGTTGATCTACTCATGTAACATAGTCTTGAGTAGATCTAGAATTGTAAGGTTAGCTATTTCACTTTGGCCATCCGTTTGTGGGTGATAGGCCAAAGAAAATTTAGCCTTGTACCTAGATTCTCAAAGAGACCCTTCCAAAAATTATCGGTCATTCAAGGATCTCTATCTAACACTATTGATGTTGGCAAGCCATGATACTTGAAAATTTGAGATATGAAGAGAGTCAATGCCATTTGATGTGCCTTAATACTCTTTTTGATAGGTATAAAATATGCTTGTTTCCTAAATCTGTCGACTATTGTCCATATTCTCGTATTCCTATGGATAAACTTGGATACTCCAAAGATAAAATCCATGGATATACTCTCCCATGGTGAATTAGGAATTGACAATGGCTAAAGTAAACTAGGCTACTTCCCTCTATCATAGTTTGTCTTTTGGCATACCACGCATTTTGAAACATACTCTTGTATGTCTACTTTCATGGTAGGCCAATAGAAATACATCTATACTCGTCAAAGAGTAGGTTGAATTCCTTGATGCCCCGCATAGGGAGGAGCATGGCATTCATACATTAATTTATCACGAAGGGAGTTAGTAACGCATAGCCTATTGCCATGAAGAAGATAACCATTCTACAAGGTGAACGGTTCTTCTTTCTTCCTTGTGTAAGAAATTATAATTTTTATGGATTAAGGTAATGTTGTGTAGGGTTAAAGGCACAAGGCCATTCAATTTTGAGTAGACTTTTCTAGCCTTTTTTTTTTACACATATAGGATGTGTACCTAGGAGGTCACTTTCTCTCTCTAGCTTTTTGAAAGTGAAGGGAGTAAAGGGGTGTGGCCACATCAACAAAAACATGGGTCACCAAGAACCAAAATTTGACTTTTTTCCCAAAAAAAAGTTTTTTACTTATTTTTCACTTAAAACTCCCCCCCAGCATATACATATCAAAAAATCGTTTTTTAATATTTTTATTTACCTACAAGCATTGAATGTTCACTTTTTCAAAATCTTTTCCAAAAAGTTAAAAGAAAACTTTGTTCTCTCCTCTCTCCCTCTCCTCTCTCCCTCTCCTCTCCCTCCCTGCCCCCTTCTCTCCTCCCATCTTCCTCCCTCTCCCTCCCCCCTCTCTCTTTTCACCTTTGCTTCCTCACGCAACAGTTGCAATGGTGCTCATGGATATCACAAATCGTGTGCCTCCACCACCACGTACTCCGCATACCCAAAGTGTACATATTCCCTTGTCCACAGCATTGGCACAGAAGGCCGCATGTAGGGTGAGCAGAGGTCATCCCAAGAACGTTGTACCATCGGTGAGACAAATGTTGATATTTGGGTGGATGGCCATTTGTACCCTTATGATCCTATAAGCCGCTTCCATCCATCCTTTAATAGCCTTTTGATGGTTCTTCAATATCTTGGGAGGGGAGAAGAAGGCTTGTTAGGCTATTGTAAGCGGTTTTGTATGGGTGCAAGTGCTTCTTTGCATTCACGGATGCACGAATGGAAAGCTCTCAGCTCAAAACAATGGCATTACAAGAAATTATTGCCTCTTTGGAGAGGGAGGTTGAAACTTTCCAACAACAAACGCAGGAAAAGGATGTCCACATTATGAAGCTTGCCAACACCATCACATATTTGAAAGAAACACCCCTTGGTGCAAGGGAACAATATACTTCTCACTTTTGGTTGTGTTCTTCTTATCATAGATTTGAAGTCTAAGGTCTTGCCTCTACTTGTTTTGCAGTGCTTAGCACAAAGGTTTCTTTTGTGCTGAAACTCCATGAGTGTTAAGTAATTGAAGGTTGAAGGTTAGAGAGGTTAAGTGTCACCATTTTTCCTCTAAAAAGTGTTACATCTTGCAGGTAGGTGCTTCAAATCCATACTTATTAGAGGTGGATAATCTCATCATAATGTATATTTTAGGATTGTTTATTCCCAGTTGAACGGAAATACTTGCAAATTTGTACAGCATATACTTAGCAAGTGTTTTTTTTATATAGCTTGCAAATGTTGAATTAATACATGTTTTTGTTTGAAGAACGGGTCTCTAATGCGTCATGGTACAAGGTGACCTCTTACTATGCTAGTTGAGTGGTGGTATTTGCAACAATGGCTCAAGGCCCCTGGCATAACATGAATCTTTTACGGTGGCACAAAGCTCTCCTCAAGCAATGTGGCTCCCACTACACCAAGAATCATTATGCTAACATGGATCACCGCTATATATCGACACCTCCATCTCAAGTTGTCATTTCTCTAAGTCAAGCTTGGCATAGGCATAGTATGGACACAATAACATGTTAGAAAACAAGAATTTAGTTTTCTCAACTTATGAAATGTTGCTAATGAAGCAGGATATATTCAACATGTCCAAATGGGGACATCTTAACAAAGGTTATGATCCAATTTAATAAGAATAACCCGTCTTGGGAAGATGTCCGGGAAGCTGAAATTACGGTGGTTTGGGCCGTTCTGGATTTTTAAGTCATGTGGACCTACCTCTTTTTATTTGGCTGACTTGCGGGGGGAGGTGAGTTCTGTGCGTGTGAATGGATTACAGGCATTACTTTTCACCTACCTTGATTCAGTGCCCCTTTGCTGTGGTACAAGAGCCGGAAGCCACCTTAATCATCATTGGGGATTCTTTCGCATGCAATCTCAGAAGATGGGAAAAGGGCGATGATGATTGCGACACCGTGGCACTCCCTATTTTGAGAACTCTTTGTGAGTGGTTTCGTGCATGCAGTAGATACATTATACTTTCCTCGCGTTCTTTACAGGGCTTTCACAAGGTTGCCCTGCAGCGTTCTTTTGTCCTTCTGTGCCTTTGCCACCATGACGGTCTCCTTGTTATAGTGCATTCCGTTTACTTCGGTGCAACAGCTAGCTCTTAGAAGGGTGGACACTTGGTTACAGGATTTGTGCCTGCGCGTCTTTGCCAACCTGGATTGGCAGGGTATTCATGTTCACCCGCAGGCCACGACATTCATTGAGCAGTTAGCTATTGGTGATATGGTGCAGGTTAACAATCAGTAGATTCAAATGATAGCTGAAAGAATTTCAAGATGTTGTTGCCTGCCAAGCGATGGTGTTGTGCGAGCATCACACGTTATTCCTACTGCAGAGGCAGAACTGGAGTTTGGCTTGAAAGTGAAGGGTGAATATAAGTTATCAGGGCTCACTGATGTAGCGATAAGAGATGCATATCGCTGGTTCTTGGAGGCAATTTGGTTGCAAACCAAAACCTACACAATTTCTGCTAAAGCGCGTAATGTATTGCATTCAGCCAACTTTGGGCCAATGGCTCGGGCAACGATCGTCCGAGAACAATTTTTGCTAGAAGAATGTCAAAGAGTGGTGGGGCAGATGGGGTGCAGTACCCCAATGAATACCAAGGCCGAGCAACTTCTTACTCTGGTGTTTCCCCTGCGGGAAGTTTTTCCTCTTGCACTTCACCCTCTGTGCCACTTTGAGAATGATCGATTTCTCTCACGCGATACTACGTAGTTGGCACAAACTCAGAGTTTTGTAGTGCTTGTTGTGGGGTGTCTCAAACACCTACTAGAATATTGGATATGACGGGTACTTCAACTGAAGTGGTAGCCTCTAGTTCATAGGAGATGGTCACTGCAGGGATATCAAGCCGAAAGCACGGATGGGAGAAAGTCCTGATTTCCACACCACCTCCTGCTGCGACATCATCTGGGAACAGTGGCAGACTACCAAAGGATTCCATAGTTTTACGTGCTGGTGGCGAAGAATGCAGGAGCGGGCAGCAACCTCCACTCCAGTTGGAACTGGCTCTACAGGTGCGGACACTTTCTCACAACCAAAAAATCCCGGTGTTAATATATGTTGAGATGTCGAGCTCTACATCTTGAGCTGGCATCCACTACGGGTCTTGGCCGCTTACGACATTTACTCACTGGCGCGTTAGGTGACCGACACGGAGGATCTCTGCCAGTGATTCTACAGCTGGACTACACTTATAGTGCCAGCCTAGTACGCTTCTAGCGAGTTCACACTTAGTGACCGCATGTACATATGTGCTACTTTTCAGTTTTAGCACTAAGTCATTTTGTACTCTCTTTTCTGTGAAGAAGAAGAAGAAGCTTTCCATCTCTGTGTGCTTTGTGCTTGTCTTGTGTAGCTCTCTTGCATCCTCATTCTTTACATGGTATCAGAGCCTGGTGCAGGCAAGAGAGGCTAAGTGAGCAAGAGCATCACAATCCCTTCGTTTGCAATCCACGACGAGATGCAAGTTTCTGAAGAGGTCTCCAAAGTGCAATACACAGAGATTTACTGTACAAGTACAGTGGTTGTATGTACGCTTAATTGTGGACACTCGTTGAGTGTAGAAAGCGTTACAGGTACCACGATAGCAGGTTCAGCAGATTTGCAGGTTTTTGCAGATTGCAGCTATTTTGTCTTAGTGCTTCAAGATGTCTGACAGTTTCAGTCAGATTGTTATACTGAGAAGCTTGAGAAAAATAACTACCCTGCATGGAAGTTCAGAATAACTAATTTCCTAAAAGGAAAAGGTTATTGGGACTATGTAGAAGGAGACAATGAAAAGGAACCAGAGATTCCCGAGGCAAATGCTACAGCAGAACAAAGGAAAGCTTTGAGGGACTGGCAACAAGGCCAGAGCAAAGTGATGTATTGGCTTTCTATGAGCATCACAGATGGCATGATGGGCTATCTACATGATGTTGAAACCCCCTCCATTGCATGGAAAAACTTAGGCAGAGTGTTCGAGGTGAACACCAAGGCCAGGAAGCTTCAACTAAAGTCGGAGCTAAATCAGGTTAAGAGGAACAAACTCTCAATCAATGATTATGCCTTGAAGATCAAGAGTATCATTGAGGCTCTTGGATCTATTAAAGTCTCAGTGGAAGACGATGACATTGTCCGTGCATGCTTGGATGGTCTAGGAGATGAGTATGTCCATTTTAGGTCTTCCATGAATACAAGAGACGACATCCTCGTGTTGCAAGATTTGATTTCTATGCTTATTCTTGAGGAGAAGAACCTTGACACGTCTTCTTCTCATGGCAGAAATAATTTTGAACAGGCCTTCTATTCTAACTCCAACAAAGGTAGAGGTAGAGGTAGAGGTCGTGGTCGAGGCCCAAGGGGTTGCAGGGGCCAATTTTTAGAAGGTCAATCAAATCAAAACAATACAGGTGGCAGGGGAAACCAGTCTCAAGGCAGGGGGAGTCAAAGAGGTCGTGGTGCAGGATCAAGCAGGCAGCAACATACTCGAGATAGCAGAGAATGTTGGACTTGTGGTGAAAGAGGTCACATGTCACGTGACTGTCCAAAGGGAAAATCAAGTGGAAAGAGAGAACATGGCAACTATGCATCTACTAGCAAAGATGCAGATGACAGCAAAAACGAGCGCATGTTTGTTATGCAGCATGTAATGAATACAATGACTGCAGAGAATTCCACCCAAGATGATGTTTGGTATGTGGATTCAGGTGTCTCTAATCACATGACGTCTTGTGGAGAGTGGTTTAGAGATATGCGCAAACCAGATGTGTCAGGCTATGTGCAGACAGGAGATGACACACTGCTCACCCCATTGCTCATGTAGGGGGCATACCTCTAAATACGAAGAGTGGGAAATCAAAGTACTTAGCAGATGTACTTCATATCCCAAACATTACAAAGAATCTTGTTTCTGTGGGACAAATGGTTGAGCAGGGTTTGCAGGTTCGCTTCAATCCAAATGGTTGTTATGTAGAAGATTTCCAGAATGGTTGTAAGCTGATCACAGAGGGCAAATGTGTGGGCAGAATGTTTACGCTGAATGTAGACATGCCTGAGGTAAAAGCTATATTATTTGCACAGGGCACAGGTGTTGTGGCTAATGTTGACATTTGGCACAAACGCATTGGCCATGTCAATGAGCAGAGATTGCACAGCATGCAATCAAAACAGACTGTAAAAGGTTTGCCCAAATTCAAGGTGGATGGAATGCATAAAGTGTGTGCAGCATGCCAGTTTGGAAAACAATCAAAGGGCTCATTTCCACATGAGCGCAATGTATGTAAAAAGCCACTTGAGGTGGTGCACACAGATGTTTGGGGTCCAACCGATACTGCAAGTATACATGGTTGCAGGTATTATGTCTCTTTCATTGATGACCATACAAGGAAAGTATGGGTCTACTTCATTCGTAACAAAAGTGAAGTGTTTGGTCACTTTCAGACTTCAAAGTCATGATTGAGAAGGAAACAGATATGCAAATCAAGACATTGAGGTCAGATGGAGGGGGAGAGTACTTCTCCAATGATTTTTCATATTTTCTGCGAATGCATGGTATACGCAGGCAGTTTACATGCAGATATACTCCACAGCAGAATGGGGTCGCAGAAAGGAAAAACAAGCACATTGCAGAGGTTTCACGTGCATTGATGAATGAGAAGAACATGCCTCATCATTTTTGGGCTGAAGCTGTAAATACAGTTGTGTACATTATGAACAGGACACCTACAGCTGCGGTGCATGATGTAACGCCTGAGGAAAAGTTTACAGGTACAAAGCCTGATTTGGCACACTTGAAAGTGTTTGGCTGCATAGCTTACATGCATGTACCAGATGAGTTGCATAGGAAATTGGATCCTAAAGTAGAGAAATGTATTCTTGTGGGATATTCCCTTGAGCAAAAGGGGTACAGGTGTTACAATCCTACTACACGAGAATTATGAGTGAGCAGAGATGTAGTCTTTGATGAGATGAGCAGCTGGTACAGTAATGCACATGGCACTATTGGGGCTGATGTAAAAGATGATGTAGTTGTACAAAATGTGAGGCCAGAGTCATAGGTTTTGAGTGGACCACAAGAGTCCTCTTCTCGTGGCTCTATTGAGAAGCCATGGAATGGTAGACTACGTACGCAGGTTACTCCACCAGCAAGTACAGGGAATGTATCACGAAAAGGAAAGGAAAAGGTTGATGAACCTCCCTTTATGGCTGATGCATCATCAGGTTTTTCACATGTAGACATGGATTCAGGTAGTTCTGAACAAAGTCTTGATGAGGAATTTGGAATTCCGGTTGTCAGGACACCTGGTGTAAGGAAAGTACAAGAAGATGCTAGAGGGCAAAGGAGTGACCCAGGACCGCGCAGATCTAACCGAGTCAGAAATCCAATTCAGAAATTGACTTATGATGGGTATCTAGCGCATCACCAAGCCTACATGGCTAAGGTGATACAGGATGTGGAGCCCACATGTTTTGAAGATGCAATTGGAAATGTGCATTGGGATGATGCAATGAATGAAGAGATGGCTGCATTGGAAGCAAATGACACATGGGAGTTGGTGCCATTGCCAAGTGGCAAGAAAGCTATTCGCTGTAAATGGGTGTATAAAACCAAGCATAAGGCTGATGGTAACATTGAGCGTCACAAGGCAAGGCTGGTCGCAAAGGGTTATGCACAGACGTATGGAATAGACTATGAGGAGACCTTTGCTCCAGTGGCAAAGATGACGATTGTGAGAGCTGTCATAGCAGTGGCTGCATCTAGAGGATGGATTATGCATCAAATGGATGTAAAGAATGCCTTATTGAAAGGTGAGTTGCAAGAGGAAGTGTATATGGATCAGCCACCTGGTTATGTCGATCCAGGTTACCCAGATTATGTATGCAGACTTCTCAAAGCTTTGTATGGTTTGAAGCAGGGCTCTAGAGCATGGTATGACAGGATTGCCAAGTATCTTGTCAGTATTGGGTTTAGGAGAGCTCATGTTGATCATTCACTCTATGTACGTGAGAGTGATGTGGGAATTGTGGTCATTACCATATATGTAGATGACCTTATTATTGTGGGTGACAATGCTATGGAGATTGACCATGTGAAGGGTCTTCTCAAACAGGAGTTTGAAACGAAAGATTTGGGCGAGTTGCGCTACTTTCTTGGCATTGAGGTGATCAGGACTCCAGAGGGTGTATGGCTGTCACAAAGACAATATGCTTTGGACATGTTGTCAAAGTATGGTATGGCTGATTGTAAGCCAATTTCTATTCCCTTGGATGTGAATGCAAATTTGAGTGCAGAGAAGGGTGATGTTGTTGAGGATGTCAACATGTACAGGAAGATTGTGGGTAGTCTAATCTACTTGACTATCACGAGGCCAGACTTGAGCTACACAGTAGGCTTGGAGAGTCAGTTCATGCAGCTTCCGAGGAAGCCACATTTGGATGGAGTACGACGCACACTTCGGTATGTGCAAGGTACTCTCGACTACGCATTGTTCTATGCAGCAGATGCTTCATTAGCACTGTATGGGTATACAGATGCAGATTGGGCAGGTAGCATTGTTGATAGGAGATCTACGAGTGGCTTCATGTTCTCTTTTGGGAGTTCTACTGTTACTTGGAGCATCAAAAAGCAGCCTACGGTTGCTTTGTCGAGCACAGAGGCCGAGTACAGAGGTGCAGCAGTTGCGGCGTGCGAGGTAGCTTGGCTACGCACATTACTTGAGGACTTGGGAGTGCAGGTGGACCAGCAGATTGTCATCCATTGTGACAACCTCAACAGCATGCAGTTGGCTGGGACCCAGTGTTCCATGCCAGGACCAAGCACATAGAGGTCCATTACCACTACGTTCGAGAGCGAGTGTTGGCGGGCGACATCGACTTGGTCTACGTCAGCACAGAGGAGCAGATAGCGGATATCTTTACCAAGGCCCTCGGAGCTGAGAAGCTTCGACGTTTCCGGACTATGCTTGGACTCTGCGACATGCAGAGCTCGAGGGGGAGTGTTGAGATGTCGAGCTCTACATCTTGAGCTGGCATCCACTACGGGTCTTGGCCGCTTACGACATTTACTCACTGGCGCGTTAGGTGACCAACACGGAGGATCTCTGCCAGTGATTCTACATCTGGACTACACTTATAGTGCCAGCGTAGTACGCTTCTAGCGAGTTCACACTTAGTGACCGCATGTACATATGTGCTACTTTTCAGTTTTAGCACTAAGTCATTTTGTACTCTCTTTTCTGTGAAGAAGAAGAAGAAGCTTTCCATCTCTGTGTGCTTTGTGCTTGTCTTGTGTAGCAGCTCTCTTGCATCCTCATTCTTTACAATATAGCAGCTACCACGATGGGGGGAACTATTCCAGCAGCTCTACTTTGGGAGACAAGTGCCGCAAATCCCTCAGATCAGCTCCAGGTGTGTGAAGCATTTTTGCATCGCATTGTGGTGTCCCTGCGTTTGGTTTGTCCAGCTCCAGTGATGACTGAGGCACGTGTTACTGAGCTCAAAACACAAGTGGTTGCCTTGCAGGCTCGCAACGGAGCTAACAAGTCAAAACGCAACATGTGATACTACAGCCCGACGGCAGGCTGATGAAATATAGGCATTGAGTGGGGCTAACTCTGTGTTTTTTGCTTCTGTTCAAGATGAATTTCTTCAATTGTGCATGCAGAATAGCTTGGCCACTTATTTAGCATCACCTATTGCCCCTTTACCACCGTCCCCTCAGTCTATTTCCTTGCCAATGCAATTCATTCTAAGGGATCCTTGGCCGGAGCAGCCTGAGATAGATCCATAGCTGCAGAAGTTTATAGGGCCCATCGGCAAGATTTTTGGGGATTTTTCTACATCGATATTTCCTCATCACTAGAGCGGGAAGAGGAACAACAACCGGAGCCTTCAACATGAAGAGGCTAAAGTTGTGGGTTCGCGCAATCCACCGTGCATGCCAGGTGTTACGACATAAGCCGCACATTGCGGTCCTGCGGCGGATGTCTGGACATTGCGGACTAGGAGTCATGCAGCTTTGGGACAATTCTTCATGGGATATCATGAGACAGGACGGGGTTTTCACCGTTCCCAATCTACGCTGGAGCATGGGTGTATTTGGGGGGGCATACCAATCTCGGTGGATATCTCTTTCTCATGCCATCAATATATTTCTCTCTTGTAATTTTGTGTTCTATTACATATCAATGAAGAAGACGATGTTCTATTCCTGTGTATTGTCTTCTATTCTGCCTTCATATACTTTGATGTTTATATAATGTAAGGCAGCGTGAGGGTATCCATTCCCGTAATGCTCATTGCTCCATTGCGGGGCATTAGGCATTACACTTTCTCTCTGTCTAAACGGTGCCCATAGAGTGGGCTATGACATTGTAATGATTTCTGATCTACGACCAGCTGATTGATTAAAGTGATGATTTGATTACTGTCCTCTCTAGTTGCAAATGTAAATTATATAATTGATCAAGCTATCTTGTCTCAACGACATGGTGATAGATATTCTATCTCTTTCTTGTAGCATGATTAAGTTATCCTGTCTTTTTCTTTCAAGATTTAAAAGTGATGACTTGTTAACTTCACGATAGTTCTTTCTAATGATGACATATTTGCTTGATTGGCAGATATGGAAGAAGAACTTAACCACGCTGAATCACATGCCATCTACAAAGAAGAGAGAGAGCGCTATGGCCAAGAGAAAGACCTCAAAGCTATTGCTAGAATCAAAGAGGATGAGTCCGGGTTACAAGGAGAGCCTCTCAGCCTTAAAGAGTGCAGGAAGCTATGTCCAAACCACTTTGTGTGCCAGCTACTATTTTGGATCAAAGAAATCAGCTCTCGTAAAGCTATCAGATTTGCAGCACAAAGGGCTTCCACAAGTATTGCTACACAAATTCATACGAGAAGAGAGAGTTATGCCAAAAAATAACCAAATGGAATTCTACTTTATGCAATAGTTCTATGTATACGAAATCCTTGGGAGGCATGTAGATTGGTCAAACCACCCCAAGAATTCTGGCATTGGACATGGTCGGATTGCAAAGAAAGTGGTAGCAAGTAACGCCAATATTCCAATGCCAGCATGCAAACATCCCATAGTTCTGCTTCTCAAAGAATCAAAGATGCTCATTGCATTAGCAAGCCAAGGGCAAGATCTTGCAAGCCAAGGAGAGATACCTGACATTTTGCTTGGCAGAATCCTTGAGATTGAGATAGAGCTATCAGAGGCCCAAGCCAAGCTGCAACAATATGCATCACTGTACGGACCATTGCCAGAATAGGCTGGTCCTTCGCAATAAGGACCTGTAGACCCATCTCCCACGTTGAAAGTATTGAGTTAACATAGATGAACTACTCAACAAGCTGACTCAATCTTTGGCTTGAGCACTTTGCTCACTTTACCCCTATCTATTTTGATTTGAAGAGAATGCAAAGTGCTATAGTTTTTGTAATCACATCTCATCATTTATCCCCTCAACTATCCATTTCTGTATTCTTGATTTGAAATCGTATCTAACTATAATTATGACTCTTATTGCAAAAGTAACTTTTGAAAGAGAGAGAGAGAGGGGGGGGGGGGGGGGGGGGGGGAGGGGGGACATCAAGTAGTGTAGCATGGCGATATTTCATAATTTTCATGTAATCACACCGGGTAAAACTTATAGATCTTTAGTTATACATCTTCGTCTCCATCAAACACACCAATCATATCATCTACTTCATCCATATCACAGAATTTTGAAGGTATCTCCCATTCCATATTATCGTCACATCGCCAAATTCCGCAGCTATAGCTTCATGGGTTTGAAAGACACCATAGTGCTTTTTTGTTTCTCTTGTTGCAATGTCCACTGGCTAAGTCTCATGTTGCAAAAAACATAGACCAAATCAACAGCCCGTTTAGGGTGAAGACGGTTTCTTTTCTTAGTATGCATAAAGTCAAATACCGACCAATTTCTCTCACAGCTTCCACTTGATATTGTAGTAGATAGAACCCTAACTGCGATGTTTCATAGCTCCACTTTCTCCCCACCATACTCCTTCCACCATAGAGGCGCACTTGTGCGTGCAATGGCATCTATATGCCATGGATCTTGGAACATGCCAGTTCAATTAGCATAATCAACTCGTTGATGAAAAGCAATATTTCCATCCTCTTGTCCCCAATAGTAGAGAGCACATTGTTTTGAAGTCGGTCATGACTTCCTTATTGGCCGATTTTTAATGCATTTGAAATTTGCGATCCATTACAAATGCAGCACCATGTAACGGCGTATGCAATTGCACCCATGGCTTGTTGGCAGCTGTGATTACGGCAGCTTTGTCCTTTGCCCCAAAGCCAGCATAATGACTCTGACATATACCAATAAACTCAACCAAAGATGAAAGAGTCTTTGTCGACTATTCACAAAAGATCTACAAATGGTTTGGCCAAGGTGACAATTCTCTCTACATTGGGCCAAAAAACTGGTGAGTTCACAATATTTGCACATCTTGTAGCTGCCTCTTGGTAGCTAGGATACTTGTTGATCCAAGCATCCCATCATCTATCAGCTATCGTTTCAATCAAAGCAGGATTCACTTCTTGCAAGGTGGCAAGAACATAGTATGCGGTTGCAAACCTTGTCATACAAAATATTTGTAAAGTTTTATTGGGTGATTTTATTTAAAAAAGAGCATACAAAAATTGATGCTCTCTAATAAATTTCACCACCTTATTTGTACCCAGTAGCGTTTGTTGTATGAAGGCCATTTTACCAATGTCTTTTGATAGAAAATTAAGAGTATGTGTGGCACATGGTACCCAAGTAATCTTTGGGTACTTAACTTGGATAGCCCTCCCTGCAACCTCGTAATTGGATGCATTAACTATGACAATTGCAGTGACATTCTTTGGCCCACATGCCTTTGCTATGGTGCACTCATATATCCTTGCTAGATAATTCTTGCTGATCTTCTCTTTTAAAGAAGTGTCAATGGCTTCTATGAACATGGACCCAAGCATCACATTGATGAGCGTCTTCTTCTGATAGTTGGTCCATCCATCCAACTCTATCGTACAACCATATGTAGGAAAAAATTCTACCACAGTGCGCTTGAGGATGGCTTTAATACTGTCTTTCACTTTATCTAGATACTCTGTGCACATCTTATTATAATCGGGAAGGATAAACCCTATTTTGGTTGTGTTCATTGAAGCATCTTGAAACATGGGGTTGCGCATATCGTTAAATGGTATACCGCATGCCATAAATCTTGCGTCCATTTCAAGTGCAACTCAAGCAACCATTGCTTATCTAATGCTTCATACAGCGTTTGTCCATTGGATGATGCTTTACTAGCTTTAGTTGAGCTAGGATTTTCTGTTGCTGACGTTGAAGCATGTCCATGAAGAGGAGTTGAGTACTAGGGATTGTAATCATTTGCTTCCGTAGGAACATGCTTTGTCCTCTCATTGACAACAGACAAATTTTAACATCTGTTGCAACTTGTTTGGAAGGAGCACTTTTTTTTTAGCTGCAAGAATTTGAATTGCTATGCAAGTGTACTTCGGCAATCTAGCATGAATATCTCTTGGCGGAGTCGTACACTCGGACACATTACTAGGGACTTTAAATAGATGCTCTTTGATTATGGTCACATTTCACTGAACTCATGGCCACAGTTCTTGCATTTCAATCAAGATGTATTGTTTCCGACGCGTAGCTTGTGGATGTAACTCCACTCATGTCCTTTCACCATGCTGACATATGAACTTAATCTGCTAGAATCAACAAATCCAGCTGTCAATTTTGAGGTAAAAAATAATTGAAAGCAACAAACTACACAAGCAATGCTCTATCGATCAATATAGTGATCAAAGTTTATCCACATTATAAATTAGACTAATGCTACATTATCAATTAACAATAAGCAATGAGAGTCTATCGTTCTTCATGTATAAACTCATGTCAATCGAATTATCTTTTCAAGCGCAAAATAACTTCATCGTTTCAAACAGAACATTTCAATCACAATGATCACATTACACTACATAGATTCATCTAAAGTGCAAGCTTTTGGCTTTCACACATTACGATAATTGATAATTTTAATCATTTATTTAAAACAATACAAATAAATCTTATCATCATGTTGCATTGTATCGATTTATCTAAAGTGCAAGCTTATGGATTTCACACATTACGATAATCGATATTATTATTCAAATCTTACAATTGATTCTCATTGTAACATGAGGATTAATTGCAAACCTTGATGATTGTCACATATATCTGAAGTGCGAACATGAAGTTCTCACACTCCATTGTAGATCTTTGAGAGCTTATCTATCTGCAGTCGATGCACGTGTACAATCACACAGTATGATAGACGTAGCAATCCAAATAAAGATAGTTTTATATCAATGTATTTGGACATGAGATTTCTAAATTTTAATTCTAGTGAGAGCATAGTGTGATGGCTCTACACAAGAAAAAAAAAATTCTACCTATATTCACTTTGAGGTGAGAAAATATTTGCATATCAAAATCGAACCTACCTAAATAAAACTGACCTCTATTCTATTAAATTTTGCAGATTGATTATCTCATGTGAGAGTACACTCTGCAACAACGGCAACCTCTAAATTATAACACTAATTCACTTTCACGTGTCAGTAAGCTGAGCACGTAGCAAGTGACTCCTAAAAAATAAACACCTTGTATGAGTGAGAGTTTGAGCTCTACACAACATACAAAGCTTACACATTTTGAACCTAAAAAAAAGAATCAATAATGTTTGAAAAAAATTAAATTCATTTTAAACAAAAGATTTTAAAACTATTATAAATTTCAAGATGAATACTAGTCTCAACAAGGCGTGCTGCCGCTACATATACTTTTTTTTTCTATCGATGTATTCTTTGATTAAAAAAACTTTGTGCAAAGTCTTTTTGATCAAAAAGATTTTTTATCAAAGTTTCTTTCGATCAAAAAACCAAAAAAATGGTTGCCCATTTTCGTTGACATGGCACCATATCATACGTCCGTATAATATGAGGTCATGTAAATTATGTCCGTATTTGACATATATGTATCCTGTATAACGCATAATGCCCTTAGAACGACATCCATACTATTCTCTACTCGCTAAAAAAGCCTTAAAACTCCGACTCGAGTATAATCCTCCCTGTTAATATTGTCACTTTTAGCTCCAATGAGACTCATGGATTTTATGATATGATACAACTCTTTGGCTTCAGATTTGACTATTCTATTCTCATCAACTTGATGACATAGTAGGCTCAGACTCAATGGGCCTACTACTGACCCATTGAGTATGGTGCTTGGCTAAGGGCGGGAACATAGACAAACAAACATACACACACACACACACACACATGTCGCTTTCATATGTGGTTTACTGTTCTGAGAATGGATACTTGTTGATATTGAACACTACATGGATGGTAGATATAAGTTAAAACATTAGGAAAATTTTGGACTCTCAAAGGGGCCCTATAAGGAGGTTTGACTTTGCCTCTGTTGTCCAAAGTAGGCAACCTGGTGAAGTTTATAAATGCTCTGTCAAAACCATATCATTGGAAATATCTTAGAAAGTAGGTTCTAATTTCTCAAACTTTGACAAGTTTGGAGTTGATTTGTAGAATTATAGCCTCCCCACTGAAGCTAAAATGTGAGGAGAGATTCCATTAAGACGCAGTTGTCACATCAAAAAATGAAATCTTCTAGAATATAAGCAATCTGATGCATGTTATATATCAATGGATAGATCGCAATGAGTATATTCTAAATTCAAAAGGTCCAACAAGTTTTTATTTCATTTGTAAAAAAATCACAGTATACCTGTTTTGAACAAGAGGAAGAAAGTCAATTAAGTCCTTATAGGACCCATTTGAGAGTCTAAAATTTCCCTAATGAAGGTTTTAAGTAGGACATGGATAACAATTGATACGTTCATTGGCACCTGTAATACGTATTCAAAGCTAAAGAATCTTTTGTCTTGTTAATATGGATGCAAGTGAGGACTCTATCATTACTTAGGATCTTTTTGGCGTAGCTGCTGTCCATCATTGTCGAACCTGGCCTCTTTCACTTCAGAATAAGTTATACTTGACTATTTATATTCTAAACACTAGAATGATACCTCATTCTCACTATGATGTACAAAAATGAATCCAAAACTAAGTTATTTTTGTGCTAATAATTGTCTTTTGTCTAAACATAGTAACACACACGTCCTAAACAAAAGGTTTTTCCTATAAATTGAAAACCAGGACACTGGATTTGGAGATTTTTTTATATAGGCTTTGATGGTCCCACTGTCTGTAATTTCTTGTTAGGTTGACAAGTGTTATATAGTCTTTTCTTGTCTATATATCCGATTCCTGCTCACAACTATTGTAGTCTTTGACTCTTCTGATTTTAGAGTTGCAAGTTAATCCAAAATTACTTACCCTTGTGTAATTATTTTGATTCTTATGATTTTAGGAACATTTTATCTATAAACGAACTACTTGGATGGACGGTCCGTTTTAGGACTATCCATGGTAACTGGTTAAAGCATGGAAAACTTCTACGACTATCTATGAACGGCATCCATACTATTCTCTACTGACTAACAAATCCTTAAAACTCCAACTAGAGTATAATCCTCTTTGTTAACATTTTTACTTATAGCTCCAATGAAACTCATGGATTTTTTGATATAATACAGCTCTTTGGCTTTAGATCTGACTATTCTAATCTATACTCAATGGGCCTACTGCCGACTCATTCAGTATGGTGTCTAGGTTAGGATAGACACACACACACACACACACACACACACACACACACACACATATGTCACTTTCATCTGTGGTTTACTGTTTTGAGAAAGGATGCTTGCTGATATTGAATACTACATGGATGGTAGGTATAAGTTCAAAAGTTTTTAAGTAGGACATGAATAAAAATTGATCGGTTCGTTGACACCTATAGTACATATTCAAGACTAAAAAATATGTTCTCTTGTTTATATGGATGTAGGTGAGGACTCTATCTTTACTTAGGATCTTTTTGTCTTAGCTGTTATCCATCACTATCGAACATGGCTTCTTTCACTTCAGAATGAGTTGTTCTTGACTATCTTATATTCAAAACACTAGAATGAAACCTCATTATCAATATGATGTACAAAAATGAATCAAAGACTGAGTTGTTTTTGTGCTTATGATTGTCCTTTATTGTAACATCCCCAATTTTTGGGTCTCATAGCTTTCAATATTTATTTTGCCAAATTTTGACTTAAGATGCTTGATTGACAGTATTAGAAGGTTCTAAAGTAGAAAGCAAGGTCGTTTCCATGTTTCAGTAGGTGACACGGACATTTGGTTTAGATTTAAAAAAATCCGCTATTTTTAGCTTTTGCATGCTTTTAGGTGTTTCTTTGCAAAAAGCAAGGTCGGATCCTTGATCTACGTATTTCAGGGAAGCTATGGTTCAATTTTATAATTATTATTTTTTTATTCTTTTCACTCTATTTTTAGCTTTTCATGATTTGTAGTGCTTTTTAGTGAACAGCAAGTCCGCTTTCTTATTCCGGTGGACAAGCGGAACCGTGGTTCAATTTTTTTAATTGAAAAAATATTTTTTACGCTATTTTTTAGCTTTTCGGAATTTTCAAAAAACAATGTGTTTTTTATGATAACCTAAACATAAAAATATTAATTTTAGTCTTTGTCGGATTTAAAATTGATCACCTGGAGCAAAAACGAGACTAAACGGGATTTTTATGAAAATTATTTTTATAAAAAGCGGTACCGTAATACGTCGAGGCTGTACGAGAAAGTCATAATTATGTCGGGACATTACGGTACGGCATAGTCTAGCTACGGTTTCCATTGGTTGGCCAGATATTGTTCAATTGATCAATTTTGCTGTAAAAATTGAATGATAAGTGGGAGAGTTGACCACAAAACGTTGTGCCATGTTTTTAGAAAAGACTGGCGTCTTAAGTAGGAGGCTATTCTAGGCTGAAAACTAGCACTACGTGTAGCTTGGGCATCACTCTGACCAGCTACAGAATCTATAAATTGGCATAGAATGCTCAGTTTTCAGTGCCGTTTGTTGCGTCTAGTACCGCAAGGCTATACGTATCTATGATACATAGTGGTGCAAGCTCTTCATCACCATCTCCATAAGCTCTTCTCTTTCTCAAGAAGAAGAAGAAGAAGAAGAAGGATACTCTCTCTCTCTATTTGCTTACTATCTTCTCTCTCGTTTCATGGTGTATACGTGTTGACCGCTGGGTCAACAACACAACATAACTCAAGTTTCGTACCAAAGTCTTATCTTTTGCGAGTTATGAAATGCTGCAGATTATGGCTATAAACGTCATTTGTAATGAGTAGTTATTCTCGTTTCAGAAGCCGGGGTGCAATGGCACTTCCAGATTGTAAATACAAAGCCATTTGACCCTTTCAACCCCATTTTTGGTTAAACCTAAGGTAGCCTTAGTATATAAGGTACCTAGGTCATTTTGTAAGAAGACTTTAATCATAATCAAAACTTTAGCGCTGCCGTCTACTGTGTGTGAGAGAGAAAGAGAGTGAGTGTGAGTTTCATCCTCTCGCTACGCCCGGCTCGCTCA
>NC_140936.1:41108812-41216312 GCF_014529385.1 Adiantum capillus-veneris | reverse complement strand
CACGTGTCGCAATTTTTGACTTGAAGGCTAAAGTTCAAAACTAAAAAAAGCTCTTTTGCACGCGATAAAGAGGGAGAGAGGGGGAGAGAGAGAGGCCGCCGCGGCTGTACTAGTAGGCTATATGGCCTAGCAAAGACAATGAAGAAAGTTTGTTTGGGCTATAAGATCAAATTAAGCCATTGGTTGTGCTTAGTACACTACTTCTATCCATGACTACTCTACTCGGTCTAATCGTGTACTTCATTAATTTATTAATGAGCAAGATTCTTCCTCGATCGCCTTCGGGGAAGCAAAAGTTCGGTCATCTGCGGTTCCCACGCCGCGTTCGTCGACGGCACCAACGCAGAGGAACGACCCCCTTCCGTTTATCAACAAACCACGCAACGATGTATGTTTGCTGCTTCGACCTGGTCTCTCCTGCTCCAGCGTATGCCGCAGCTGCACATGACAGCTCCCATACAAGGCCCGAGTTGGCTCCTGCAGGGATCCCCACATGACATGGCAGCATGCTCCCTCCGCTGCATCCCTCCTCCCTTGCTAACCGTAGAATACCGAATCCCTGCCTGCCACCGTTGTCGCACATGCACCCCGTTTCAACCTGCAGATCATCGCGAGAGAGGAAAAACCATCATCCTCAGCACTGCCTACAGACCAGAGAATATCATCGATTGCCAGCAAATGTCTCTCTGTATGCGCACCTATTGGTGCATGACATCCTCCACGTGCTCCACCGTTCGTACTCATTAAAAAATTCTCCATCAAGGGCTGCCCACCTTCAAAAATTCTCAAAATAACAAAATCTCCATAGATTCTTGCTAATGAACAAATGAAAAAGTCGTTTTCGGGACCTACTCCCGTGTTTTCAGTTTGGATATTGGAATATGTCTGTAAATAAAAAAAGATGGAAAAAAAACTGACTAAAGTATATCTCACAAGTTCTTATTACTATATACCTGGGTTATGTTGCATCAATTAATTAATTCTTTCCAAGATCCCTTCGGCTCCTTAACTTTTGAAAGCAAGCACTCACTTGGAGGCGATATACACGCCAATAGCTCTTCCTCTCATGGTCCTATCTGCCACACTCGTCCTCTGATGGCCCTATCTACCACACGATTGCAACTGCACCATTTCTTCCCCCCATCGTCCAGCGATATACCCCTTGTTGGCCCTCAACCGGAGCTTGATGAACCCTCTACTCTGTCTGTCTGCTGCTCGCCCAATGCACACAATCTTCCAACAGACGAAATCTGTGTCTCACTCACATCCAAGGTTGCCGCCTCAGTACGCTGCGATCACCTATGCTCCCGTCCAACCTATGCTCCCGTCTTGGGTCGTTGCGAAGGGCGAGCAATGCAGAGAGAGCAATATGTGTATCTCTCTCTCTCTCTGACCTCCTGACACTTGGGGCGCCCGAGCATGGCCAGCATGAGCACTCTCTCTCTCTCTCTCTCTCTCTCTCTCTCTCTCTCTGACCTCCTGACACTTGGGGCGCCCGAGCATGGCCAGCATGAGCTCTCTCTCTCTCTCTCTCTCTCTCTCTCTCTCTCTCTCTCTCTCTCACGTATCATCCCCGTGGCTTTTCTCCTCAAAAAATTGGGAGCATCTTCCATGATTCTCCTTAATGAGACGTGCTTCCAAGATTAGAGCCACATACCTCGTACTTTTGGAACAACTTCAATCTAGAAATGTGAGTGGCATCGATAGCAAGTAGAGAGTCGAGAGTCTATTGATGCATACAAAATGCATAAAAGATTGATAGGGAGCCTAGTGTCCCCTCATTAGGCTTAGACATGTGAAACGTGGTTTATATATACGATTGTATGCAATTTATTTATTTGTTATATGCTTGGTTTTTTTGGAATGTGTGCTTATTTACGGATGGTGTGTGTGTGTGTGTGCGCGCGCGTGCGGCATACATGCATGCGCTTGTTTGTTTTGGATGTGCATGGATTTTGTTGATGTTTTTTGTTTCTTGGAGAGTTTGAAGGTTGGGCACAGGCTGGTTTGCATGGGGTGGGCCATCTTGTCATCTAGGGCTATTGATACTTTTGCAATATGTTTTCTCCAACCCCTTGTCTTGTTGTGTTGAAGCTTCTTATGCAAGCGGGTCCCTTTTCTCGTTCTTCTCCATTGATTTATCTTGCACTATTGCAGATGATTAAGCTAGTCTCTTTCTTCGGGATGTGTATGGAGGAGTCAATTTTATGTTTTTTTTTCCAAACTCATGATAGTGACTGTAAATATATTATAAAACAAAAGAAGTTACAAAGAAATCCATGATCCAATCAAACCATGGCATTTGCCAACACCTGGCCCACCATAGATTCCCAAACCATACGATCATTCCATACATCGAATGACAAAGAGACCCACCCTAAGAACATAAGCAGCGATGAAGAGCCATGACAACAATGAAGAGCCATGGTTGTCTTGGGGTTGCCACCAAGGACAAAAGCCCTGTCTCACAGCCATCCCCTTGACCACCAAGCCAAGACCCCATGAACTACCACTGATAGAAGAAACAAGTAGAGTCATCTTTTCTTCTTCTTTTATTCAAGCAAGCTAACAATGCTAGTGCTCATCTTATTACCCTTAACCTTAACAATATGGCTTATGAGGTCTATTTTTACGTCTTGAGCATCACTTGTATTTGGCTCAAGCTGGCAAGATTCACTGGACGTATGCATCAAAAAGTTAGAGTTATCAACCGACTTAAGTCCATCCTGCATCTCCTCAACGGACTCTTAGTCTTGAGGTCATCAAATTTGCATTATTTTGTTGGTTTTGCCCCTGGTTAGCTAGCTGAGAACTTAGCCGGTCTTGGTCTACTTGGTCTTCTTTAGAGTGTTTCATTGTTTGGGAGTTATTTCCATGCAAATTGATCCCTTGTGGATCTTTGAATCCATATGTTCCATTTTAGGCCCCTTTACATGTTTTACTTTGGTGTCTTGATCCTTGGGCTTATTCCCTCAACTTTGTTTGACTTGAAGATTTTGAGGCCCAGAATTATACCTTGCAATATGCCTATGGTTGTGTTATCTAGCTTGGGAACTTTTTCCTTTTTATGTACAAAGAGTATAAACCCACCATTTTATTCTCTCTCTCTCTCTCTCTCTCTCTCTCTCTCTCACACACACACACACACACACACACACACACACACACACACTATGTGTATGCCTCTGGTATACCTATATATATATATATGAGTCTATCTGTAGATTGTTTACATAAGAGTGAAAGGGGGGGGGGGGGGCTGGGGTTGGGGTTGGCCTCATGTCAACATGATAGGAGACACTTGGTTAACAGTTGTATGGAGAATACCAACATCAAGCTTGTGAGGTACGTCAAAAAATCTAACAGCTATTTTTTACACAATTTTGTTTGACATGATGCTTCCTTCCAAAGTTGTAATGATACGTGTAAAATAGGAGACATTGCAAAAAAATAATGTATTAATACGTGTAAAATAAGAGACATTACAAAAAATAATGATATTGATACGTGTAAAACATACTCAGCCAAGATCGAGTGCCACCATCACTTCCATAGTAGAACCGCAACATGACTTGGCCATCAACGCCTCTTGAATAAGAGGAGGGAGGATGACCTCTCCTTGCAAGCAAAAATTCATGCGGGGAAGAGCGGGCATGTCGAACCTCTAGAAGTGGCCATCAAGAGCCCCCCACCGGGACGTCACCCGCCACTACATCTCCAAAGGCCACCATCGTCATCAGGATGCCGCGAACTCGCCAAGGCCAGCCCCCTGCCACAAGCTATTCCCTTGAGTCCCCCAGCTCTGCAACCCTCGTAGGACGAGTGGAACCATAGCCAAAGCGCAGACCCACCCTTCCCTAATTTGCATGTATCCTTTTTATCCTTCTCTCAGGTGTTGCTACCATCTTAAAGGTCTTTATCAAATTAGCGTACCAATGGTCCATCTCATCAATCTCTCCTCTTTATATATATATATAGAGCAAGTGGATGTCATGAATCAAAATAGGCATCATAATTATCAATCCGTAGCTTGTTTTGATCCAACTAAGGGACCAAGGCATTCCACATGATATGAGATAGTTCAAAAGCATGAAATAGAGAAGGAGTATTCTATGAGACCACGGACAAAAAACACTCCTACTTGTCCTCAATATAGTAGTCCGAAGCACCCAAGCATAGTAATGCATGTGTCTTCCATTCTACTTCCATTCATACTCCCGACATAGTCCTCATCAACAAGCGTGCATGCAGACACACATGTGCGTGCGCGCACACACACACACACACACACACACACACACACACACACACACACACACACACATGGAATATTATAGTGTGGCATATGTCTACAATTGCACATGTACAACTAATCTACTTTTCACTCATATACATGAAATATTAGACTGGTATCAAAAAAACTAGAATTCTCAAGCACATATATGCAAGTAGTATACACACAGAACCATTAGCAGATTGGGAAAGCAATAGAGAAGAGAAGTAGTGTTGCTCCCATTAAGGTAGTCACATGGGCATGGAGAAGCTTAAGTACTCCATAGCCACACCCTTCCATGATCATAATATTTGTTCATATATTTACAAAGTACTTTATATATCCAAAGTTTGTATTTGACAATGTCTAGGTGCCTAGGAGCTGGTGAGCACCTTCACCACCTTTATAATCACCTAGACTTCACTATTTGCGATATCAATACAAGGTAGAACTCGTCAAGAGCCCAAATAATAATATGAAATGATGCATTGACAAATTGGCATCCAAATACAAATTACATGACACTTTTGGCTATCCATTGACTGTATCTTGGCCCATTCTATGCATCCTAGCACTAATATAGAAATTCTTGCTTGAAACATGTAGGTCAACTTCATACTACACATCTCCTCGCTTCCTAAAAGGTGCATTCCTTGGGTGCCTCAATAATGTTTGCAGATATTGAAGATGAATGATTCAAGAGAGGACATGTTGCAAGAATGGTGTTGATGACAAGCAAGGGTGAGTTCTGGTAGCTAGATAAGACTTTTGCAGGGTACAAAAGTCATGCAGGGTTAGTAAAGTGAAGTAAAGTGAAAGGGATGAGGAGAAAAGAGATTGAATCTTAATTGAAGTTATTTATGTATGGCGTTGTCAAGTAGCAGTGAGGGAGAGAGTTGAGAAAGCACCATGGCTATGAGAGAGTGATTGGCAAGAATCAAAAGGGAACCAAGAATTGAATTGCTAATCAAGAGTAGAAACTAGTCACAAGAAATTTCCATAATCGAGGCCATGTGTATGATTGGTATAAGTGGTGTACGACAGGGTTAACTCTCCCTCTATGTAGCTCACAATATGCAACATACACTAGAAGGGAGATATCCATATTATCCTCTAAGTCCTCATGGATCTTTTTCTCAATATCTTACAACACAGTGTGAGCAGCCACTATTTGGTTCAAAAACGGATTACATGACTACAAACAATCCATAAGAATGTTGTCAGGTACACCGGTCAATATAGAAAAAGCATTTGTATCTATATTATCACATGGAGTAGGAATGGAATCAGTAGCACAAATTGACTTTGAAAGTTCATCTTCACCTTGCACATTAGCCTCAGATTCAACCTATACATCATCCCAAAAGTGCATTACTCTTTGAAAAAAATTCATAGAGACCCAGTTTAGCATAAATTGCCTTGATTGTCTTCATTTTGAGCATGAATTTACTGTGTATATTCTAGCAGACATGCATCGATCACAACTTCTGACTTGGCAAAAATGAATCCTTAAACACTAGCATAACTTGGTGACTTTAATGTGTATATTCTAGCAGACATGCATCGTTCACAACTTCTAACTTGGCAAAAATGGATCCCTGAACACTAACATAACTTGGTGTCTTTTTAAGAAACCAATTATCTAGTTCTTCTAGAGCATCCATGTTGCTTGCAGATCCCTTGCTAGTCATCCACTTTGTAAAATAGCTTCTTCAAAATTTCCCCAGTTGTTCCTTAATTTTTGATCATATGCTCAACTAAAACGCCTCTCTAACTTGTAGCATGCAAGTCACCCTTCAGCATCATGCCCATCAAATATACCCCTTACATCACCATGAACTTTATCTAAAGCTTCTTTCACTACTTCGTCCACTAGTTTTGACTTCACCTTAACTCCATCTGCTTCATGCATATTCCTTGGTATTAATCGGATGATCTTTAAAATTCTAGAAACATTGGATGTTTAAGAAAATGTGTTTTTACAAATCCTTGCAATAAATGCATCCACTTTGCTTGTATGTCCATCTTTAGCCTCTCATCTTGGGTCATTTTGCATCGGGTTATCAAAGATGTTGGGGCTTAAATGGTTAGGTAGACAATCTGGGAAAGCATTGGGTCTATGGCTATGAGAGAGTGATTGGGAAGAATCGAAACACAAGAGATGCTAAAAAATTTGCAAACTAGAGAGAGAAAAATGAATTGCTAATCAAAGAAACTGTTTACAAAAAATTGTTGTTATTGGGGTTGTGAGTATGCTTGGTACAAGCAGCGTAAACTAGGGCTAACTCTCCCTCTATATAGCTCACAACACGTGGTGTACATTAGACGGGAGGAGCAAAGGTAGTGCCAAATGCTTGAATAAGATTTGCCAATTTCTTTGCCTTTTTTGTCTTCTTCTTTGCCTTTCTTGTTTGAGAGAAAAAGAAAGAGAGAGATGTTGTCAAGCGTGACCTTCACCCCACCAAAAGTGTAACTTTTGATCTATTGCTTTAGTGAAGATTGACCACACCAAGGGCTTCAAAAGGGGGGATAAAATCCTATGACACCTAATGAAAAAAAGTCTCGGATCAAGGTTTTCCCACTTTCTATGCCCAAATATTGTTTATCCTATTAAAAGAGAGATCATAAAGAGAGGGACCCATGTGGGCGAGTAGCCTTTGACCATTTTTTATGTCAATTTTTTTCTCTCTCCTCTTCTCTTATGCAGCATGCATGGCACTCAACTCTAGGAGGTGCGCATGCATGCACATGCTTCTCTTTCCCTCTCTGCTCTCTCCATCACTACTCTCAAGGTATGGATGATTTGATTTGCTATTTTTGTTTGTAGTTGTATATGTTTTGCAAGGTCATGACACCTTTGCTTGTTGCATTGGTATCACAGCGACATATACACATTTGAGAGTGTAAGGTCAACACCTATGAAGGACTTCATGAAAGCATAAGAAAGATAAGGTTTTGATTTTCCACATGATGTTGCAATTTTTATCTATTTATCTTCTTTTTTTTCGTAATTGCTCACTTGTGTTATTGGATTGCTAGTTGCCTATCTACGTCTTAGTAGAAGAAAGACGCAAAGGTACATTGTGGATGATATTGATAGCTTGGCTTGCTAATTATTGTAAGAAAGAGGATTTGGAGAAGAGGTTATCAAGAAAGGGATATATCATATGATCCAAACAGAAGGCAATAGCATGCCTCACAACCATTGCAGATCATATAGAGAAACAGAGTAGCTCTATAGATGTAGATTTCATAGAGATTGTGCTAGAAGTAGATTTTTTTGCAAATCCTAGGTCTTTACTTGAGCACACAATAGCATTTAAACCAAGGCTATAAAGCCAAGCCAAGGTTGTGTAAAGTCAATGGATTTATAGATGTTTTCTTGAAGCTATATTTGTAGATTTTAATCTCAACCATAAACACCACAAATTTCAACATTGCATATACTAGTACGGTCGGCAGCCTTCGGCTCTCTCTCTCTCTCTCTCTCTCTCTCTCTCTCTCATGCATAGGGGCTTTTCTCAGTTTTGGAGTGTAGCCTTCATGTCGCAAATTTCGACACGTGTAAAGGACTACCCCTTACGCCATATTATGTTAGTTAGATAGTATTTTAAATCCTTTGTTGTTAAGTTATACTCTGCCCAACTTTGTGGGTTTAGTTTAGACATAATTGGATATGTGATTTGAGTCAAATAGATATATACATCTCCAATCTCATACTTCTTGATAAGTTCTTCTAAGGTCACTCACTTCCGGTTGGTGATTTTCTTCTGTAATTTTCAAATTAACTAGAAGTTATACCCTTTGAAAATAAAGTCATTCACGTCAATAGTGACTTAAGACGTGGTTATAACGATGGCGATGGAGCATGGAGGCGACAACGAGATCTGCAGGGAGGCAGTAGCCTGATTGTGTGTGAGGGAGGTAGTTTTTTCTGGTCCACTACACACTGGTTTGTTGCAAGTCAGTGGGTATTCTAATCTCAGCTTGTGGGTTGTGACTTTGGGGAGGGAGCTTAGCGGTTTTCCAGAGGTCCTTTCGTGCTCTCTGTGTGGGGAGTAGAGGTGGGCTTTGGGTCTTGATTGCCTCTACACTGGATTGTGCAATGGCCCTGCTTTGCTAAAGGTTTGTTATCCAATCCCGATCCTTCTCCTTTGATTGTTGTGATCCATCATCGACACTTTAGGATACTCAAATCATTGCCTAGGGCGAGCAGATACTATCGTTTCCTAGGGCGAGGATCAGTGCTTCAGGTGGGTTGACATCGCAATAGAAGGTTATGCACACAGATTGTGATCCTTGGTCTGCACATCGATCGCAATCCTTTGAGCTTGGGAAACCAGAGTGAAGGCGAGGTGGGGTGTGGTAGCAATTGGTTGTGTGAAGGGTATGAGTTGCATGCTGTAATGGAAATGGCCTATGAACTTTGAGAATAGTGGAATTAAGAGAATTAGAGTGAGCATTTCTGTGAGATTACTTTGAGAACATAGAGGGTGAATGTAACAGGACTTGATTTTGAGGTGTTTTAGCAATGAATTTTGTTTTTTTAGGAAGTTTTGGTCGTTTTAAAGTTAGTCCAATGTGTAGAAGGATGTGTGGATTGTTTTCATCCAATAAACTTGTTTGATCCGGAAGGTACTTTCTGGGGCATTTTTGAAGGTGTTAACGTGGGATTTTGAAAACGTGATGTATGAAGCGATTGAAGCCTGTGTTATAAGGAACAACTTTGGTTCTCTGAGTCTTTAGAGATTTTGATGTTTTGATGCTCGTTGAGGACCAAAGATTAAGAAAAAAGTGGGATTTGCTATTTTTGCATCGTTTTTGTAGAAAATGCTGTTTTGCAGGTTGATTTTCAGCAAATCAAAGCAGGCTATGGAAATTTTCCATCACATAGCCGTCGAAGAGCGCAACGAGGGCAACAAGATTGTGTGAGACGGACTTGGGCTGTTTTGGCTCCGTTTGGGAGTTATGTTCAGTTGAAGATAGCTGAAAATTTTAGGACTTATTAAATTTTTTTTTTTTTTTTTAAGTTTTAAAAATCTAACCTTTACGGATCGCTTCGCGATCACGTTCTTACCTTATGCTCACAGGTATACATGGCGTGCAAGTCGAGTCGACCGAACGCCAAAAATAGAAAAGCGGCTATTTTGAGAGGTCGCATGCTTTTGGAGGAAAAATCAGAATAGAAAGACGGGTGGTGCGTTTTGGGGATCATTCACCGATCTCTTCTTCTGCGAGTGCGAGTGCGAGTGCGAGTGAGACGCTGCATGCAAGCGAACTGAAGCTCGGGGGTGGTCGGGAGGTTCGAGCTCCGTGCAATGGAGTGCGCTCATATATTTTATTGCTCCTCTGTTGTATCAAACTCTATCAATACAATGATCTCTTTCTCTATCTTTTGCTGTCTATCTCTATTATTTCTGTTCCTGTGATAATTGGTATCAAAGCAAGCGGTTGATTCTGGACATGGACGGATACGAGAAGAAGATAAAGGAGCAAGAAGACCTGATTCGGAGACTACGAGAAGATCTGGAAATTTCAAATCGGGAGTGTGCTGAGGCTCTACGGGGCAAGGCAGCACGAGACCCATATATCTATGTGGAACTTAATGGCGAACAGGAAGACGGAAACCATGCTATTCTACCAGTAAACAATAATCAACGTGTCGGCGCTGGGGCACCTGGTGGTGGTGATGGTGGTGATGATGGAAACGGTGATGGAGGGAACGGTGGTGATGGACGTCGAGGTCGTCAACACAAAAGAGAATGGGATGACGGCGAAGTGGAAACTAATGAAAGGAGAGGACGAAGAAGGAGACAGGATGAAGAAGATGCAGATGAAGATTCTGAAAGGGCAGCTTAGAAGCAAGTCTTCAAGAAGGCAAAGATTAACGAGTTTAATGGCATCGAGAAAACTGGCGAAGATCTCGAAGCATGGATTGAAGAGTTAGAAGATTATTTTGCATTGAAGAAGTTCTTTGAAGAAGCAAAATCAAAGGTTGCAGTTGTTCATCTTCGACAAACCGCAAAGCTTTGGTGGAAAGCATACCTTAAACAACGAACAAAGGTTACTCCAATCACTTGGGAGGAATTTAAACGCAAGCGTATAAAAGGTACTGTTCTCCACACTATGAAATGGATAAAAAGATGGAGTTTTACAAGTTTCAACAGCAACCTGAGGACGAGCCAAGTCTTACTGTACATGAGTATAAGGAGAAGTTTATGCGACTTCACAAGTATGCACCTGAAGTAGAAGGAGAGGCGTTGACAAACAAATTTATCGAAGGACTGCGTAAAGATCTGTATTATCAAGTCAAGGGTGCGGGGGCTACCAATTTTCTGGATGCTATTGCGAAGGCCGAAAATTATGAGAAGAAGGTGAAGTATGAGAGCCGCAACCCTACTCCAAGAAGAATTATATCTACCGGGCATAGAACGCAAAATAGGCCTTTTCAGACAAACACTGAATTTCCCCGAAGGAATTTTATAAATAATCAGAGAAGACAACCTAATAATTTGCGAATCAGAATCACAATTTCAATCGAAATTAGAGTACAAATTAGAATGCTATAAGCAACCGCAATCAAAATTTGGGTCAGAATGATGCAAATCAGAATCAAAGAAGACAACAACCGCTGCGGTGGCAACATGATCCTGCTTTTCTAGAACGGGCAAGGAAATTTGGGTTATGTTTCCATTGCGGTGAGCAAGGTCACAAGACGTTTGAATGTCCCAATAAGGAGATCGATCAGGCGGTTCTTGCACAAATGGAAGCCAATATGAATGCGATGGACACCACGATTGAGGAAGCGAGCGAGGAAGGTAAGTGCTCTGAAATTCCTATGAAATGTATGACAACGTCTGTTCATCATTTAAGGGCATCCGTTATAAGAATTCGGGGTAAGATAGGAACTGAAATTGTGAATTTTCTCATTGATTCGGGTAGTACACATTGTTTTATGTCTAACAAGCTTGCGCAGACCTTGAAATTGAATTCTGATTCCCACGTTAGGAGACTTGTAGAATTGGCCAATGGGAAGAAACATTATACACAGGGTCATTTTCAAAACTTACCTTTTTTGCTGAACAAAGAGAAACATTCGGGAGAATTTTATGTTATTGGCATGGGTGAACGGGATGTAATTCTGGGAATGGATTGGTTGGCTGCGAATCATGCATTGATTGATTGTGAGAGGGGTGAATTGGTTTTTAAAAACAGAGATGGTCATGCGATTAAAGCTGAGGAGAGAAATACTAAATCACTTCTGATTTCTGCCATGAAACTTTTGAGGGGGGTCAGACAAGGGTGTGAGACATTTCTTGTGTTTGCTAACGAGATTAAAGAAGAATTTGGGAATAAACAGAAAGAAACAAATCCAGAATTTGTAGAGGATCTCTTACATGAATTTAAGGATGTGTTCCTGGACAATCTTCCTGGTAAGCCTCCGCCTAGAGCGGTAGACCACGCCATAGATCTATATCCAAGAGCAACACCTTATTCAAGGGCTCCATACATGTTCAATATTGATGAGCTTAAAGAGCTCAAGATACAACTTGATGATCTTTTGAAAAAGGGTTTCATTAAACCTAGTGTATCTCCTTGGGGTAGTCCCGTATCTTGATGACTTCATTCTGGTATTCTTGGATGATATTTTTGTGTATTCTAAGAATGAAGAAGATCATGCATTGCACTTAAAGAAAACATTTGAGGTTTTGCGTGAACATAAATTGTATGCCAAAGCAAGTAAGTTTTCTTTTTCAAAGGATCAGATTGTGTATTTGGGAAGAGTGATTTCTAAAGAGGGGATTCACATTGATCTTGACAAAGTTAAGACTATTGTGGAGTGGCTAACACCTAAGTCATTAAGGGATGTGAGAAGCTTTATGGGTCTAACACAATACGAGAGAGCACACATTAAAGATTTCTCTAAGATAGCAAGTCCTTTGACCGAATTGACCAAGAAAGACAAGGGTTTTGTGTGGACTTCTACCTGTGAGACTGCTTTTGAGACCTTGAAGGCTAAAATAGCGGAAAATTGTGTTTTAAAAGTTCCTGAGATGGGCAAACCATTTGTTGTGTCATGTGACGCTAGTGGTGAACAATTAGGTTGTGTTTTGACACAAGAAGGAAGAGTAGTTGCATATGAGTCTAGGAAATTAAGACGACATGAATTGAACTATGCAACACATGATCTTGAATTTCTTGTTGTTGTTCATGCATTGAAACATTGGCGTCATCTTTTGCTTGGTGTCAAATTTGAATTGCATACTGATCATCAAAGTTTGAAGTATATTTTCACTCAGCCATTGCTAAACAACAGACAAAGGAGATGGATTGAATTGCTGGCTGAGTATGATTTTGATTTGAAGTATTTGTGTGGAAAAGAAAATAAAGTTGCAGATGCATTGAGTCGTAGGCCCATGTGTAATTTGTTGACTGTTGTGCGATCCAATTTGATTGATGAGATACATGCTGAAGTTGAAAATGATTCTTTTTATATGCCTATTTTGAAATTCTTGCGTGAAAATATTGGTGAGATGTATGAAAACAGATATCACTTGTATAAGGGAAATATGTATTATTATGACCGCTTGTGTATTCCTACAAGTTTTGCTTTTAAGAGTCAAATTCTGCATGAGTGTCATAATTCACCTTTTTCTGGTCATCTTGGATTGAATAAGACATATGAAAAGATTAAAAGTTCATTCTTTTGGCCACGTATGAAATTGGATGTTAAGAATTATGTGCGTGAATGCTTTCAATGTCAACAAGTTAAAATTGAACATAAGAGGATGCCTGGTGACCTTCAACCCTTAGACATTCCTTTATAGAAGTGGGTGTCTATATCCATGGACTTTATCATTAGACTTCCTACTACTTGTGGAGGGTATGACTCGATCTTTGTGGTGGTAGATAGACTCACAAAACAAGCTCACTTCTTTCCTGTAAAAATAACTGATACTGCTTTGACCATTGCACGCTTGTTTGTGAAAGAGATATTTCGTTTGCATGGCATGACCAAGAGCATAGTGTCTGACAGAGATTCTAAGTTCACTTCTCATTTCTGGAGAGCGAATTTTGACTCTATAGGTACCCAGTTATGCATGTCTACTGCTTTTCATCCTCAAACAGATGGGGAAACGGAGAGAGTGAATCGTATTTTAGAAGATATGTTACGAATGTATGCCAATGAAAACCAATCTAATTGGAATGAACATTTGCCTTTGGTTGAATTTGCATACAACAGTTGATATTATTCATCTATTAGGATGACTCCGTTTGAGGAAATGTATGGCTATAATTGTCCCACACCTATTAATTTTCTTAACTCGAGGAATAAGGTAGAACTGTCACGTGAGATGCTTGAGAAAATGGATAATGAGTTGGCCAAAATCATGGGGAATATTGGAGAAGCTCAAAAGAGACATAAATTGTATTATGACAAGAAACATCGGGTTGTGGAGTATGAAACTGGCGATATGGTTTTCTTAAAGGTTATTCCCGAGAAGTCTCATTTGATTCTTGGAAAGGATAAGAGATTGTCTCCACGATTTGCTGGGCCATTTAAAATTTTGAAGCGCATTGGTTCATTAGCTTACAAATTGGAATTGCCTTCTCATGTCAAAGTGCATCCTGTATTTCATGTGAGTTTATTGAAAAAGTATGTTCCTAACGTGCATCATGTTTTACAGGACAACTCTAAGTTGAAAGATGACGGAACATTGACAGTAGAACCAGACTTTGTGCTAGATAGGCGTGTCAAACATCTGAGAAATAGACATTGTGGAAGTTTTGGTTAAGTGGCAGAACTATCCAGTAGAGGATGCATCATGGGTTGATCTTAGTGTTTTGCAAAGTGAATTTCCCTCCTTCCAACTCTGAGGACAGAGTTAATTTTGAAAAGGGGAGATTGTAACAAGACTTGATTTTGAGGTGTTTTAACAATAAATTTTGTTTTTCTAGGAAGTTTTGGTCGTTTTAAAGTTAGTCCACTGTGTAGAAGTATGTGTGGATTGTTTTCGTCCAATAAGATTTTTTGATCCGGAAGGCACTTTCTGGGGCATTTTTGAAGGTGTTAGCGTGGGATTTTGAAAAAGTGATGTATGAAGCGATTGAAGCCTGTGTTATAAGGAACAACTTTGGTTCTCTGAGTGTTTAGAGATTTTGATGTTTTGATGCTCGTTGAGGGCCAAAGATTAAGAAAAAAGTGGGATTTGCTATTTTTGCATCGTTTTTGTAGAAAATGTTGTTTTGCAGGTTGATTTTCTGCAAATCAGAGCAGGCTATGGAAATTTTCCATCACATAGTCGTCGAAGAGCGTAACGAGGGCAACAAGATTGTGTGAGACGGACTTGGACTGTTTTGTCTCTGTTTGGGAGTTATGTTCAATTGAAGACAACTGAAAATTTTAGGACTTATTAAATTTTTATTTTTATTTTTTAAGTTTTAAAAATCTAACCTTTACGGATCGCTTCGCGATCACGCTCTTACCTTATTCTCGCAGGTATACTTGGCGCGCAAGTCGAGTCGATCGAACGCCAAAAATAGAAAAGCGGCTATTTTGAGAGGTCGCATGCTTTTGGAGGAAAAATCAGAATAGAAAGACGGGTGGTGCGTTTTGGGGATCATTCACCAATCTCTTCTTATGCGAGTGCGATTGCGAGTGCGAGTGAGACGCTGCATGCAAGCAAACTGAAGCTCGGGGGTGGTTGGGAGGTTCGAGCTCCGTACAACGGAGTGCGTCCATATATTTTATTACTCCTCTGTTGTATCAAACTTTATCAATACAAAGATCTCTTTTTCTATCTTTTGCTGTCTATCTATATTATTCTGTTCCTGTGACAGTGAACTTAATTGATGGTAGCAACATGAACATAGTACTTAATTAACTTGGCATGAACAATACTTTTGCAAGAGAGTGAGTATTAGAGAATATGACAATAGTTGAGGACTGGATTTACTTGGAGCCGGTCCCCCCTCCAAAAGGCGTTTGTATTATAGATTCTCCCATGATTAGAGACTTGTTACAATATAATCTTTGTGTTCCTTGTGACCTTGGTGATGCTATGAAGATAGAAAGCTTCATGCATCACGAGCATAACATAAACTTTGCAAAAAGCATTAACTATCCCAAGCCTCGGTCCCAAGGCCTCAAACACCTTTGAAGGTGGAGAGAGCTAGCGGGGAATGAGGGTAGGGAAGAGGAAGAAGAATCATCAATAGGAGAAAGAAATAGTTCCTCACTTATCATCACTCCTCTTGCTTAGCATAGCATACTAGCATAGTAATGAAGATGAAGAAGATGGCAAGCTTAAGCATTGAAACATGGCTCTTTGTTGGATTTGTATTCCATAGCCAAGAGTGTGGGTGTAGTCTCTCCACTTCTCAACAAGCTTGGAGAAGGAGATGGAGCTCTTGTACTTTGCACTCCACACAATGAGAGAATGTGTGTGTGTGTGTGGGAGGGTATACCTCCCTCTCATGTTTAGTCCACCTCTCCCTCTCTCTCTCTCTCTCTCTCGTATTATTTAATTTGGATACGTGTCCTCTTTTTTTTTTCTTTGAGAGAAAGAACTTAATTATTTATTTTTATGTATCTAAATTCTCATTGGATCCCTTTAAAACATATCCAATAGCATTCAAGCACATCATAAGAGGCCACATGTGGAGGATCATTTAAACATGTGTCTTTTATGCTTATAAAGTCATTTGGTTTGAATTGAATACTTCAAGCACTTGGTCAATCAAGCATGGAAACGTTGATGCCTCTTAAGAGTTTATCTTTGAATTGAACACTTCAAGAACCTTAGTCATCTAAGCATGTGAGAAACACCTCAAGCTTTTGGGCAAGGTTCCCACTAACACTTAGCACGCCGACAAGCACCTCATGCTTGGGTAGGATTCCCACCTCAAGGTCAGCCCTAGCTTTCCTAAGATCAAAGGACTTTTTAACACTAACTTTTGGAGGTCTTTAATGAGGATAACCCTAAGGTCTTTAAGCTCCATTAGGTAGCATTGCTCTTTAACATACCATCTCTCATTTGGACCCCTTTAACATTGGCCCCTCGTTGAGACAGATCCATAAGCACATGTCTATTTTCTAACCCTTGTTCCCATTTATTCTCCCACATTAAATGATCAGTTTAATATGAGAAAATCGTTTGGATTGGTTAGTTACCTCTCTCTTGAAATCATAGTCTCCTCGACTATGAGGTAGAAGAGATAAAGTCTTAGTCATTAGTCTACGTTTCTTAGCGGATAGAGGATCCCTTTTCACCCTGCGACATCATTCCAGAATGGATGACAACTAGTTCATTTGGTGCTTGGGAGACGTAGCTGCCGCAAGCATGTCTACTCTTTAGGCAATATCATACTCCCAAAGTAGAGTGACAAATTCTACTTGGTGTTTGAGTGACGTCGTCATCACAAAGATGATTCTAAGCATGCATACTATTTAAATTTGTGCAGTCTAACCCTCACGGACACCCTATCAACTTGGATGGACGCATGTTATTTATTTGATTGAGTCATGGATCGGGCTCGTCGTCATCACAAACATGATTCTAACCCTCACGTACACTCTATCACCTTGGATGGATGCATAGTATTTATTTGATTGAGTCATGGACCGGGCTTGTCGGTCCAATAGGTGTGTAGGTGATTGTCGATGAGAGACGCACTAGTTATCTTATTTTTACAGTAGTTTTGCAACGACCAACCGTTGTGGGCGACCATGCATGAATGGGAAAAACTCTTATAAAAGGTCCATTTGACCTAAAAATCCGCATTCTTTGAGGTGTAAGCTAAGAAGTGCTCTTGCTCCATCTCTGTCCTTCTCCTTCGTGTATGTGTGTGTGTATGCTAGAGAGAGAGAGAGAGAGAGAGAGAGAGAGAGAGAGAGAGAGAGAGAGAGAGAGAGAGAGAGAGAGAAAGAGAGAGTGATCAAACATTGCGATGACATCAGCGACAACGAGGCGGTAGAGCATATCATCGGCGGCAGCTCCTTCTTCTTTGCAACATAGGATCCTTCATGACGGAAACATTGAGAGGTGAGTGACACACTATTGTTCTTTGAGCTTGCTAGGATTCTCTAGTTGTGTGTTGCAGCCTTTCGAGGCTCGCACACAGTGCACATGCAAGTTTCCAGCCTTCGATACGTATGACAAAGCGTACATTTTTGGCGCCGCTGTCGAGGACAACCTTGCATTAAGCTTGAGGAGCACTCAGTGCTACCTCTCTTGCATCTGTTTTTTTGCTTTTTGTTGAGTTCTGTGAGAACTATTAAGTGGCTGCAATGGGCAGATGAGCAGGTTTTTTGTTAACTACTGTTAAGTGATTGTAATGTGCAGTTCAAGCAGGTTTTTGTCAGATTTTGTTAGCGATGGCTGTAAGCTCTGTTAGTGTTGCATTGTAATTGTTTTTATTAGTTTTGCAAGATCTGTATTGTGCAGGTTTTAGTAGAGCTGTTAGTGAGTATAGACAGTGAGAAATAGAGTAGACAGTGAACAACAGACTTGATTGTGTGTGAGTGAGCAATTCTGTGTTAAATAGTTAATTAGTTGTTAATTAGCTGTTAATTAGTTGCAAGGAGGTTAGACAGAGCTCCTAGGAGCTGCATGTTTATCCTCAGGAAAAACTTTTTTTGAACAAAAAAACGCTTGAGAATATTGAGACCAAAAAGAATTTCAAAAATTAAATTAAAAAAACCTTATCCTAAAAGGAAGGGATCGGGATCAAGATTCGAGCCCCAAGCCCGAGCCTAAAGCCCGAGCCTAGGCCCAGGCCTCAGTCCTTAGTCTTATGATATACTTCTCACACTACCTTAAAGACTAGGATCTCAAGTGAAGGGAGGGCATGTGGGACAAGTTCCTCAAGTCCTCCACCATCCCCTTCACACTCACCCTTTGGACTTACTAATTCTAGCCCTTGCCCCACCTAGAAAAAGATTAGTTTTAGGATTTCAAGGGCTCTACATAACCAAATTGGGGCCTGTAAATCACAACTTGTCCCTCTAGCCAAGACACTCATTTTGAGCTATCATATGCCATATTCCGTGGCTTGCTTAAAAAGAGACCAAGAATACAAAAAAACATTGGGTTGTAAACACCTAAAAAACTAGGTGAGCGGCCTTCATGGGCACTCACCAACACCTCTAGAATGTCGACGTTACATGCACCTACGCTCTGGTCATGTGCTAGAGGAAGAGCACATTGAGAGTGTCTCCGTTTACACGGGCACTCATTACCCCTCCACCTTAGGCTCTAAGCCCTCAGCGGGAACCCAAGGTAGTACCACTCAGGACCCACATATTGTGTCTAGAATGTCGACGTTACATGCACCTACGCTCTGGTCATGTGCTAGAGGAAGAGCACATTGAGAGTGTCTCCGTTTACACGGGCACTCATTACCCCTCCACCTTAGGCTCTAAGCCCTCAGCGGGAACCCAAGGTAGTACCACTCAAGACCCACATATTGTGTCTAGTGACTCTTCCTTTGACTACGACATCATGGAGGGTTACTCGATGCCTAATCCTAATAGCTCAAGCCAAGACATGCATGCCATGGGCCCACGGTCTAGGCCGAGCATGCTTAGCCACTTGAAAGAAAACTTTAGTAGAGCCAATCGCTCCGAACATGGGGCTAATGATTAAAATGAGGGGGGTGGGGAAGTAAATTTTTCATTCATGACGAACGTAGACCCCATGCTCTTGGAGAGTGTACACGTGAACACTCCATTCATTGCACCCTCTGACTCTTTAGAGCTATTCCCCTCCGAGGTTATATTACCTGATGGTAGAAGCCTTGCTGAAGTGCAAGAGGTTCAGCGGTATATCATTACGGCTAGCAAAAAGGAAATCAAGAGCTTACGCAAAGCAGAGCAATGAACAGAGTTAAAAACGAAAGCCCCTGTGTCAATATCCCTACTAGGAGAGAAGTCAAGTGCTCCTGAATTAGCGACCACTCAGGGTCAACCCATAGAGAGCCACATTGCATCTGGTTCAAAGGAGACCCCTAACACCTCAATCCTAGATGGAGATTTCCTAAATGAGAACTGGGAATATGAACTACAAACAAAAACTCTAACCGAACTATACACAGTTCACACCTATCACGTGGGTTGGTTAGATGTCCTACAATCCACAACGGGTGCTACTAGTGTAGAGGATCAACAACAAAGAGTTTGTGAGGTCATCCATAGGTTTATTGATCTAGAGAGACAGAACAAGGGGATCCACATGCCTTTAACGTGTCTCATGAGATTCTTGGATACAGGGAAGGCTAAACAACCAGCCTTATCACAAATGGATACTCCCTCGGTAAGTCTGATGGATCCTCCATATGTTGTTTTGCCAGGGGTCTTAGTGCAATTTGAGCCCACAAGTGATAGCTTTATCCTTCCAAGTCTAGCTCATCTTTCCCTTGATGACACCACGGCTACCATGCCTACCCTAGTGATGGGCATGCCAAGAAACATGCCATGGACCTCTTTTATTACTAAAGCACCGCTACATGGTAGCTCAATGCCTACAACAATACCTACAAGTGTGTACCAATCATATGCACCTATAGGTCCTCGTACTCATATATCTCCTACCCCTCCCATTGTTTCAACAACTTATGCTCCACAACAACACCCAACCTCTTATTTCAATGGGACCATACCGGCTAGCATTAGCATGTCACATCCGATGTCTGCTATGCTTAGGGCCACACATCTGAACTTTGGGGCACCACATGCCACAACACCGTTTAAAACTTGGAACCCAAGGGCTTCTTATGTGCCACGTCCAATTCCAATACCTTCTCCACATGTAGTCTCGGGAGCGCCTTCACCCACGGTGCCTACTCACTTGGGTGACTTGGAAACATTTGCTCAAGCTATTGGTCGATTCATTGCTGAAAATATGCATAACATGCCTTATAGAGAGCCTAGAAGTAAGGCAGTACAAATAGCCAAGCTCATACAAAAATTTAGTGGAGATGGGGATGTGAGAAAGCAAATCGAAGTGTTTGAACTAATATGTGATTCCCTAGGAGAACACAATGACCTACATAAGAGTAATGCTCTAAGCCTGACCTTAAGTGGGAAGGTTGGGGATTGGTATAGAATCCTAAGGATGGAAGAAAAAATTGTTTACTCTACTCTTAGGAGACAGTTCTTGAAAGAATACATACGAGAGGGAGTGCTTTGGGGTGTAGCCTCTGAGCTCTAGAAAGCCCAACGAGAGGAAGGAGAGTCGGTGAGAGACTTTATTAGTCGCTTGAAGCATTTGAATTCTTGTTGTAATCCAAATGAGCGCTTCACCAATTTCTTGATAGATTCATTAGAAGATTACGGCATGAGGATATCTACAATGGCCTAGTCATTAGAGGTATCACCACTTGGGAAGCAGTCACCACCAATGCGATCCAATTGGAGGATAATTTAATGATTCAAGGAGAAAGAGTGTCTGTTGAGCCTAAATCTACTAGCTCGCAAGTATCGGTGCATCAATCAATGACCCTAAAGCCTAATGCTAAGAAGCCAAAAGTATCTAAGATGACTTTAGCATATCTCACCAAGGCCATTCAAGAGAGTCTTAGAGACAATCGTCCTCCGCAAAATAATCATATGTATCCAAGAAGGGAGCAACAATGGTGCTTAGTATGCTATGGTCCACATAGTACAATGAATGCCCTACTTTTAGAGTAAAATTCAATGGGAATTGCAATGTCCATGGGAGGTATGGTCACCTAGCTAAGGATTGCATAGCATTTAAGCACGTGATAGCCAATAGACCAACCTTAGCATCGACAAATACACCTCAAGTGCCTGCATTGATGCCGGCCCCACCTCTTGAACAAACGTCACAACACATGGTCCCTAGGGCCCAAAATGTTGTTCAAACAACACCCTTACCACCTCCAGTGCTAGGACCGCAACCACCACATCCGAGAATCACTTATGTGGATCAAGTGGGTTGTGAGTCATCTATTGCTTGTTTGGAAGGCTGTGAGGAAGATATAGACCCTAATATTGCCTATGTTATTGATACACTTGAAGAAAGTCCACAATACTACATGGAGGACTATTGGGGATAAGTCAAACATGTCTATCAAGTAGCTGCTCTTGCCGCAGGAGACCAAAATATCAATTACACTGCCAAGAGACCGCCTCTTCAATGCTATGAGTGTGGATGTCCACATCATGTAGCCAAGTGTCCTATTAGGCTGCAAAAGAATGCTACACTAATGCAAACCAATCAAGCGAGCACGTCTACAATGTCGATACTCATGTGTAACGGATATGGCATAGATCATTTGATTGCCCAATATCCGAATAATCAAAATGCTCCAAAGATCATGCCATTAAACTTGATTGAGGTTACCAAGGAGCAATCACAAGGTACACCTGTGGTACCAGTAAATGTACTCACATGATCGATGCTCCAAAAACAAAATTATATTCTTGAGGAAAGAGCCATGGCATCAATTGCCGAATCTCATAAGAAGAAGAAAACACAAAGGAAGAGATCGCAAAAAGCAACAAAGTCAGACCCCAGTTCAAACACCAACATAGGGATTGGTGACGACCCCGTTTATATGAACAACGTTGAAGAGGATTCTGATTCAGATGAAACAATGGAGACCAAAACGACCACTAGGAAAGAAACCAACAAGGAAGATCAGCATGAGCCATAATGGCCAGACCCAAGAAGAAGATAAGAACTTACTCAAACCCTACAGAGGAGATTGAACGAGTCAAGCAATTAAGGAGTTTGGTAGAAGATACCCAAAGGGATCTAGAGCCAGTACCTAGGCAGATCCAGATTACAGACACAGTGTTCCCTACGAAACAACAACCTCACAAAGTCCATAGACCCCTAGCCATACCTAGTGTCATCCAAGAAGAAAGTGACTTAAAAGTCATGGGAAAGTGGGCGTACTCACTTCTTGTTGGAAATAATGTTTAAAGGGGGACTACCTGACCCTATTAAAGAAATAAAGATCCCATCTTCCCCACGTCAAGGGACCAAAGCCCAAAAGTTGCCTTAACGTTAAATATTCCCAAATTGATGGATTTCATGGCTTCAAAAGTTATAACCACCATCATGTCCAAACTATATGGAGACCCCGCGCTATTCTTAGCTCTTCAAGTTTTCCTCAATGGAGAACTAAAAGTCGGTCTACCACAATTTGCACAGATGGATGGAGCTAGGGACATGCCAATAGAGGAGGAACACTTAGATCCACAACCCAACCTAGATGAGAACTCTATTGTAGAAATACCTATTAGCAAGTTAGGAAAATAATTTGAGGGCGATGAATCCAATGTGACCATACCAATCACTACCAAGGGATTAACTGTGAAGGGAATCCTTGATGGTGGCATTGGGGTTAGCATTGTGACTGAAAGTTGATGGGAAACTATGGGAAGACCTCACCTTCGGACCACAACCATAATAGTAAAGATGGCCAATGGGTCTATTGTTAAACCTATTGGGATGCTAGAAGATCTCAAGATCAAGGTCTTTGGACACAAAATAAGAAATACCTTCATTGTTATGGATTTCTCCAAGCACACTATGACATCTGAGATGATCTTACGACGTCCTTTCATGAGGGAAGAAAAAATTGTTGGGAAACTATGGGAAGACCTCACCTTGGTACCACAACCATAGTAGTGAAGATGGCCAATGGGTCTATTGTTAAACCTATTGGGATGCTATAAGATCTCAAGATCAAGGTCTTTGGACACACAAAATAAGAAATACATTCATTGTTATGGATTCCTCCAAGCACACTATGACATCTGAGATGATCTTAGGGCGTCCTCATGAGGGAAGCAAAAATGGTGCATGAGTGGTCTAAAAACCATGTCTACTTGCAGTTCCAAGATTCTGTCATTTGAGTGGATCTTGTAAATGGTCGAGCACATCCTCTAGGAAACAGATTTATAATTGATCATAGATCTGACACCACAATTCACTCGGCCCCATTTCAGTATCGTTACACATGTAAAATGGACACTAATGTTGGGAAAGATTCTCTTTATATGGATGTTCTACCCCGGATGACTGAGTCTGACAATGTGGATTGGGTCCACCTAGCAGCAACCATAGACACTTGGGGAAATAGGGGGATGACCTGGGTAACACTTGAGGGGGATGAAATGACACCACTCGTACCTTTAATTATGATAGAAGCAATGCATATAGCTTTTGTTGACCTACAAGATGAAGGCTTGACTGACATTGGAACCAGTAGCATCTCACAAGACTATAGCCCACACGATTTGGGGTTAGAATCATCAATTGAAATCGACTCTGAGGACGAAGAATCTCAGTTAAATCTTGGTGCAAATGTGGGGACAACCCACTCAGGACTCAGTGGTACCCTAGATGACAATCTATCCAGCAGAGGAGAAGACATGAGTAGTGATTCATCTAGTGACTCTTCACTAGAGATCGGCCGTAATAAAAAATTAGACAAGAAGAGTAAGAGTTATAAGAGGCGACGATATCGAGAAAATGTACGTGCTAGAATAAATGAAAAGAAATCTACCACAGAATGGCTTAATTATATAGGGGCATGTGATGCTCATCGAAAGCTGGTAGATAACTGGGGTGAATACCTTCAAAGCGTTATGTGGTGTAGTCCACAACCCATTGACATTGCATAGCTAGAGGCTACAGACAATCCAAAGTTGAGCCGTATCGTAAGGAGACGACAAAATCGAGAGTTAGCTCAACAACAAAAGGAAGCAAAAGAGAAATCATAGTCCACAAAACAACAAGACCCCACAGACTTACACCCTGCACCCGATCATTTCAAATCCTACACCACGGAGGAGCATAAGGTTGTGTATACAAAGGCTCAAAGAAAATCTATCAATGGAAGCAATGGAGTCTATGATGGTCCAACAATAGCTAAGAAAATAGAGTTAGCAGACCCAGGTGAGGAGTCCAAACCCGTTTTCATTGCCCAAGATCTGACAGAGATTGAGGAGTATGTACTTAAAGAACTTCTCAAGGAATTCAAGGATATGTTTGCTTAGACATATCATTATATGAAAGGTGTTCCACCTTCCGTGGTGCAACACACAATCCCCATGAACATGGCAAAACCAGTCCAGCAACAACCCTACCCAATGAATCCTAAGTATGTAGAGATTGTTTGAGAAGAAATTGAAAAGCTTGTGAAATGCGGATTCATATACCCTATTGAGCACTTAGAATGGGTGCCTCCAATAGTGCTTGTTCCAAAAAACAATGGGAAACTCAGAGTGTGCGTGGATCTCAAGAAGGTCAATGCGGCCACTAGGAGGGACCATTACCCCTTGCCATATTCAGAACATGTGCTTGAAAGAGTTGCAGGAAAGGAAGCTTATAGCTTTTTAGATGGGTACTCTGGATACAATCAAATCACAATTGCACTAGAGGAGGAATCCCAAAGACCGAGAAAGATTTCCCGAGCAAACCATAAAGTGAGCAAAACCAACCTTTCAAAGAAAACAGATTACATACCATTGGCAACTTTGTACACATCATGGTGACACCTAATGTCCTATGGCAATTCTAAAGGTAGAAAATATCTTTAAATTTTACATCTAAATGTTTGTATAATTCTAGAGACATCTCCATTTATAAGAGAAAATTTGTTTTTTTCTTATACCTTTACACAATAGATGATTCTCACACTCTCTCTCTCTCTCTCTCTCTCTCTCTCTCTCTCTCTCTCGTATACATACACACACACACACACACACACACACACACACACAACACAACACATACAATGTCACTTTGAACATTTGCCCTTACATGATAGTTTGAATTGGCATACTTAAGGAAACCAACAGATAAAAGTGTATCCTTATTTGCTATGATCATAGACATTACCAAACTCTAAAAAGGTTGATGATGGTGGTTGGTCACGATAGTGGATGCACATGGCATTGATAGAAAGATTTTTATATTATCTAAAGTGTTTCTTTAGGACCACATCCCCCTATTTTAAGCTAAATGGTGATGGATCTCGATTGAGTAAGATGATGCAACACAAAAAAAACTATTCTATCCTATAAAAGGAGAAGCATGATTTTATGCTTGCAAGTAAAGTTGTCAAATACATCCATCATCGCATGCATAAGGTGTCAATGGGGAAATTCTATTTAGATTGCGTTTAGGCGAGGCAGCGACACAGATAAGAGAAAAGGCATGACTTGAATTTGGAAGAAGCTAATTTTCCAAATAGCACAACACTTGCTTCCCATCCCATCTTGCAATGAGACCCCCTCCCCCTCCTTCCCCCACCAAAACACACACACACACACACACACACACACACACACACACACACACACACACACACACACACACACACACACACACACACACAAAAAGGCCTTCCTTCTGTGTGATATACATTGTGAATTGCAAAGGGAGCTTGCACAAGGTGACTCTTGACCAATGAGAGCACACTTAGCATGGAACAATGGGTAAGTGCCTCCATCTAAACTAAACTAAGGGCTAAGGGGGTGTAAACATGCATCACTCACATACTTTGCTACCACCCCCGAATAACTCCAACCTTAGAGCTTCAATTGCAAAGTGGTGGTTCTCTCTCTCTCTCTCTCTCTCTCTCTCTCTCTCTCTGTGTGTGTGAGAGCCATTTTTTGACCTAGTAGACAGCAGTTCACTCTTTTGACCATAACTCGCTCATTTGAACTCCGATTTAGGCGATCTATAGCCTCAATCAAAGAGCACAAAGCCCTCTATGCATTGATGTAAAGATATAACTTTTCTATGTAATGGAAAGCTTTGCTGTAACAGCATCTCAGAACTAAAAAAACTATCAAAACATTTTTTTTTTTGTTGCAGACTTGAAGGCAATGTCAGACAAAACTCCCAAGGGTGAAAAATTCACACTCGCCATGGAGAATGATGTAAAATCTCCAAGGAATGTGGATGCCAATCCAACCACATCGTCTACAACAACGGAAGCAATGATCATGGCTTACTTGATCTCATTACAAGAAACCGTCAAGAAGCAAGGTGAAGAGTTGCGCGCACTTGCAAGGGAGAATGGTACTTTAAGAGTTATCATTGTGGAGAATGAGCACCTCAAGAAGGTTCTTGAAATGCAAACAACACGCTTGATGCATCTTGAAAATGAAGTTCAAAAATGTAAACACTCTCTTGTTGACATGAATGTATTGAAAGAGCGCTTGAGCAAAGTTGAGAGTGATCATGTATTGAAAGAGGAAATGATAGATACAATATGACATGATGTATGTGAGATGCGAAATGCATCCAAATCATGGGCTGATATATGTAAGGATAATGTGGTTTCTACATCTCCTATCACGCAAGCCGTTGTCCAAACAAAGAATGTAGAGAATGTGGACACTCAAGAATTGCAAGAACGACAAAAACGTTCAAAGAACATCATCATTCGTGGAATCAAGGAGGAAAGCATGGAAACACCCCAATCTCTTGCGGTTGCTATTGAAGAGTTTTTTGCTACACATTTTGGCATGTCAGGAATCATGGCTTATGGTGCACATCGAGTCGGAAAACAAGGAGTCCCTCGCTCGAGAGAAAGACCTATTGTATGTACCATGGCTGATGAGGTAAAGAGAAAGATCATCCTTGATGTTAACCCTCATGGCACACGGACACCCATCACCTACGACGGACGCGTATTATGTATTTGGTAGAGTCAGGTACCGGGCTTGTCGGACCAATAGGGAAAGGTAGAGTGATCGTCGATGAGAGGCGCACTTTAACTTGGACATTCAAGGGATTAGTTGGTTAAGCATGGGCGCCCAAGTGTGAATGGGGTGAGCTCCTATAAAAGCCGACTAAACCTAATTTTTACTCATTCTCTCATTTGTGCAATTGAAGAGTGCTCTTGCTCCATCTCCATCTTCTTCTTCTTCTTCACCTCCTTGTGTGTGTGTGTGAGAGAGAGAGAGAGAGGGAGAGTGTGTGTGCGATCGAGCATTACGAAGGCACGACGGCGGCGAAGCGGTTGAGCGCGGCACGACTGCAGCTTCTTCTTCATCGCGGCGAGGAATCCACCACGAAGGCGAGCGTAGAGCGGTGAGTGACACACCCTTTGTTTTCTTGAGCTTGCTAGTTTAGGCTTGTTGTGTGCTTGGAGCCGTTTGTGGCTCGCATACGGTGTATTGGCAAGTCCCTTGCTTCGACAGTGCGGCAAGGAGCGCACATTTTTGGCGCCGCTGCCGGGGATATGCCCTACACTAAGCTCGGTTAGCACTTTACGCTTCCTTGTGGTGCAATTTGTATCATAGGAAAGGCAGGGAAGGGGTGTGTGGAGATTTCTGTTTTTTGCGTTTTCTGCATTTGCTGTCAAGTTTCAATTTCTGCTATTGTCTGCGTTTTTCAATTTCTGCATTTTCAAGTTCGGCGTTTTCAATTTCTGTCAAGTTCTGCAATTTCTGCGTTTTTTCTGCATTTTCTGCATTTTCAGCAATTTCTGTGCATTTTCTGCAATTTCTGCGTTTTTCTGTCAGTTTTCTGCAATTTCTGCTTTTTTTGCGGTTTTTTGCATTTTTTTAATTGCTGCGTTTTTCTGCATAAAAAAAAAAAAACAAAAAAAAATTTTCTCGGGAAAAAAAGTGTTTTGAGGAAAAAAAAAAATTTCGAAAAAAAAAATTAACAGTAAAAAAAAAAAAACCGGAAATTAAAGACGTGAGCGAGTGGGCGGCGATATTTTTCGAAAATAAAAAACACGACTCTTAAAACGTACGGGTTGGTTTGTATAAAAGGTAGATCGGGATCATTTTCCCAAGCCCAAGCCCAAGCCCAAGCCCAAGCCCAGGCCTCAGTCCTCAGTCTTATGATATATACTAGACTCACTCTTATATATATACCCTACTCCCTCAAGAGAGAATGAGAGCATGTGGGACAAGTCCTCCACTCTCCTCCTTTCTCTTCCCACTTGCACCCTTAGACTTTCTAGTTTGGGCCTAGTTCCCTACTGGAAATTGACAGTTTTAGGGATTCCGAGGGCATAGAGTGACCAAACGGAGGGCTGTAAAGCACGGCACGACCCTCTGACCGATACGCTCGTTTTGAGCTATCACACGGCCCATTCCACGACACGCTCTAAAAAATCTAGTAAAAAAACAAACAAAAGACATGCTAAAAACTAGTCACAAGGCCTCCTAGAGCAGCTTTTTGACACCTTAGGGTATCAAAAGCACATGCACTTACGCTCTGGGCGGGTGCTAGAACACGAGCATATTGAGGGTGCCTCTGTTCATACGGACACCCATTACCCATCCACGATAAGCTCTAGACCCTCAGCGGGGACACAAGGTAGCACCACCCAAGACCCTAAAATAGCCGCTAGTGATTCCTCCTCCGACTCAGAAATCATGGAAGCATACCCTACCCAAAACACTGTGAGGGAAGGCCATGCACCTCCCGAAGCTCCACAGCCTAGTACTAGTATGTTTAGCCGTTTCATGGAAACATTACGTAGAGCTACTCGCTCGGAACCTGATGCAAATGAAGCCCACGAAGAGGATGGGTTGGACTCTGACACACCTCTACGATACCCCATTGAGTTAAATAGTGCCTATGGAAAAGTGCTATATAACGCCTTATTGGACACGGGTGCTAAATACAATCTGCTATCCTATGGGGTGTGGTGTCAGTTAGGGAAGCCACCTCTATCTGAGAGTATTATCCAAGTCAAGGGTGTCAACAAGAAAAAAACTGCGGTTTTTGGAATCTGGCACACTTCTGTCAGTTATGACAATGGGGTGGTAGCTCAAGACTTTTTGGTCATGCCTACTGGAACTATGGAGGGTAATATAAACCTAGGCCGCACGTGGATGATAGCCACCAAATGCACTATTGATTGGGGGACTGGGGGTGTTACAACGCAAAAACCAACTCTTAGCCCTACCACTCAAGCCATAGTCCCTGAGATATTGCCCAAGGAAATAAAACCCAAGACATTGCATGTCCAGGAGGTTGAACCATACGTCCCCATAGCCCAACTCTCTAGAGCTTCAACTAATGTAGTTGAAAGAAAGCTTGAGACACACAAGAACCATCCTAAGGTAACGAAGAAAACATACAAGTGGGTCCCTAAAGCTTCTTTAGCGACCATAGCTAGTGCTAAAAAACAGAAGCCTTGTAAGAAACGTACCACTCGCTCCAAGAAAAGTAAGAAAATGTTGCGATGGATCCCTAAACGACTATTGGAAGCCCAAGGCTACTATCAAGGAAATGATCAAATCTGGGTGCCCAAACGTAAAGTGTACTCTTACCTGTCACCTGGCCCATGTAAACCCAATCCTGTGGCTCCAAAACAAATTGAAAATCGCGGAAAGGAAAAAATCATGGAATGTTACACACCCGTTCTAGAGCTAGTTTGGGTACCAAAGAAAGAACGATTTGTTCCACCTAGCTCAGGAAGGGGGAAGTCCCATGAAGATTCTAGCTCATCATGTAATACATCCATGGAGGTAAAAGCTTCTACACAGCCTCCATCTATAGTAGTGGACCTCCATGAAGCTACAAAAGAATCCACACCTCCCAGTGTTCAAGAATCACCTAATGAACCACTTCAAGTTCGATCCTGGGAGAGTACCTTACCACCCTTGCAGCTTGACGAGGCACCTAGGGTAATAGAAAACTACTGGCAAAAATCCTCACCTATTACCAACTGGAACAATTGGTTTCAAAGGGTGACAAGCTCATTTCAAACGGTATGATCTACCCAAGGAAGGGGGGAGTGTTTGCTGATAGTCATCATTCATTTGTTTCCCTCTCAACCTTTTTCCCTGACCTCTCAATTCCAATCTTAGGGAATGTACATATAAAGCTTTATACTCACAAAAAAAAAAAAAAAAAGCAAGAGCAATTAGCAAACGAGTAGGCACATTAAAGTCAAAACATTGACTCAGACCTACACATGTCACATTTGGTACAGTGAAACAGAAACCTATGCCATAAAACACCTTTGATCCTCATCACTTGAGTGATGGAGGGTAGGTAAGATTAGTACGATAGGAGTGTTTCTGTTTTAGAGTTGAGTGATTAGAAAAGTTCTCTTTTCCCACTGATGTGCCTCCTAGAGGTATTGTTTGTGTTTCCTAGTGTGTACAGGAGCGTATTGCTATTGGTAGGATTTGGACCTTCATGGAATCTTTATCTCGACTCACTCTTCAAATCAAGCGCGACCATCAACACAAACAGGTGTTTCTTGTCCATTAGCATTGCCCTTATCTTTTTGCATCCATGTTTGTCTGCTTTGATTGTCATTGGTAGCATACTATTCAGCGCATTGGCTTAGTATCCAACATTTAATTCAATGCAATCTTTTGTCATAATCACTTGTTTAGGTGTAAAAATCAAGCAGTCCGACTAAGCTAGTTTGACCAAGCTAGGTATTAGAGATCTTCTCTTAATACCATGGGGAATGCCTTCCTAATAAGCAATGGTTACTTAGGTTCTTAATCCGATTTAGGCAGCATTGTATGAAATGTACTAGGGCTTTCTAGTGGGCTTAACCCTATTGACCTTTAGCTTAAGTATTATAAAGGGAGTTTACTAATGTGATGAGCCTGGGGAATGTAACAGTGTTATATGACCCCCCAAAGTTACAAAATTAAAATGATGAAAATGAACAAACAAAAAATCAAAGTGCCACAATGTAAAATTTTACGCTGGAAGAGAAATCTCAGCTTGATTTGGTACTTCACTCACATGTATTGCCTATGGTACTAGAGCCCTAGAGGTTCCCAGTGTGGGCGCTTTTCCTTGAAAAGCAAAAAACCCAAGGCATACAAAATAAGCACACACATCATAATTGAATCACTGTGAAAAGACCTTGGGGGGTCAAAGAAAAAGTAATCAGTCAGGCGATGATTTCATGAGAAATTCCTTTTATGGTAGCTTAACTACAAGGTTTTCTAGATATAGCCTCTAGTCAGCCCTTGAACATGAATACTTGGCTCTCGCGATTAAACAACTTAATTGACCACAGAAAGTTAAGAAGCTTACCCATGGTATTAATATTCGATCTCTAGTGCTTTTCGACCGTCAAATTAGTGACCCCAGACTTGTTTAATTTTTTGCCTTTACATCTGTTTATGCATTTGATTACATTGCAATTTAATGTTCATTGCTAACAAATTGTTTGAAATTCTTTTACCAATCAATGTGTCTACCTAAAACTGCATATGCTTTTTAAGAGAATGCAATTACTGTGCCAATGTTGTTTGATTTTGCAGTGACTAAAGAAGGCTAAGGACATTCATCTCAAATGCTCTTCCACCTCGACGAACCAGCTTCAACTCAATAGCTTCCGAGGACGGAATCTACATCAGGAAGGGGGGCATGTTAACCCTCATGGCACACGGACACCCATCACCTACGACGGACGCGTATTATGTATTTGGTAGAGTCAGGTACCGGGCTTGTCGGACCAATAGGGAAAGGTAGAGTGATCGTCGATGAGAGGCGCACTTTAACTTGGACATTCAAGGGATTAGTTGGTTAAGCATGGGCGCCCAAGTGTGAATGGGGTGAGCTCCTATAAAAGCCAACTAAACCTAATTTTTACTCATTCTCTCATTTGTGCAATTGAAGAGTGCTCTTGCTCCATCTCCATCTTCTTCTTCTTCTTCACCTCCTTGTGTGTGTGTGTGAGAGAGAGAGAGAGAGGGAGAGTGTGTGTGCGATCGAGCATTACGAAGGCACGACGGCGGCGAAGCGGTTGAGCGCGGCACGACTGCAGCTTCTTCTTCATCGCGGCGAGGAATCCACCACGAAGGCGAGCGTAGAGCGGTGAGTGACACACCCTTTGTTTTCTTGAGCTTGCTAGTTTAGGCTTGTTGTGTGCTTGGAGCCGTTTGTGGCTCGCATATGGTGTATTGGCAAGTCCCTTGCTTCGACAGTGCGGCAAGGAGCGCACACTTGACAATAGTTGGATCTACCTCAAAGGAACAGGTTGTACTTTATATGAGGATCGCACTCTTATGCAACAAAATGTATGTCGCAAAGCATATGAGGAAAGAAGCAAGAAGGTTAAGGTGTCATCTCAAGAAGAAAAGCCATTTGAGGAGGATGCAAGTCCACCCAACAAATAGGGACACATGATCTATGAGACCAACTCATGCTTGCGAATAAGATTTTGGAATTGTAACGGGTATCCATGGAATGTGGGAATTGGCATTGATGAACTTATCAATGACTCCGATGTGATACTTCTTGTCGAAACATGGGAGCATGATACGCAATGAATTCTTGGATTTGACAAATACGATGTGCATTCTTTGATGTGGGCCAAAAATGCAAAGCAACAAAGAGGCCAAGGAGGCGTAGCATGTATGGCCAAAAAGGGTTTGAAAGATGTTTCCATTGTCAAAGAAGATTAGTATAAACGCTACTTATGGCTGAAAATCAGCCCACAAATGGTCAAGTCATGTTTGTGGCTGGTTGCTACATTCCTCACTATGACTCCAAATTTTATGCTCGCTTGGATATGGATAGAGATCGGCCCTTTGTTGAACTAGAGGAAGACATTGCTCATTACAAGTCATGTTTGTGGCTGGTTGCTACATTCCTCACTATGACTCCAAATTTTATGCTCGCTTGGATATGGATAGAGATCGGCCCTTTGTTGAACTAGAGGAATACATTGCTCATTACAAGGATCAAAGTGAAGTCATTGTTTTTGGAGACATGAATGCTCGCACAAATACGTTACAACACGACACACAACAAGTCGACATGCCGCATGTCTCAAGAAGGATGGATGACGCATACATGTATAATCGAAGTTCTACTGATGCAAAAGAATTGGATCACTATGGAAAGTGACTTCTACATATGTACAATAGTACTGGAATGCTCATTTCAAATGGTGTATCTCTATGGAAAGGCACCAATGACTTTACATGTAGAAAGCACAATGGTGATAGCATGATTGACTATATGTTGTTCTCGGAAGCTACTCTAGAATTCATACAAAGCTTTACACTTGGTGAATGGAAACTAGAATCTGGAATCGGATCATAGGATGTTATGAATTGACCTCAAGTGTGATACACGGCATGAGCATGGAGCCTCCAATCATGATGTGGATCATTTGTACCTACGTCTAGACTTCAAACGAGCACTTATATATGTTGATATGGTGGACCAAGTGTTAAGCATGATAGAGCATCAAGAGAGCCCAACATTAGAATGCAAGTGGAAAGTTTTCAAAGAAGTAATTTTCTCTTGTGCGAAGGAATGCTTTTCAGTGAAACACATGTCTTGCAAAAGGTCTAAGAATGGTACCACCAAGAAGAAATGGCTTGACATGGAATGTAGTCAAGCCCGAAAACACTTGCTAAGATTATTGGATGCAAGCAAAGACAAGAAAGTTTACTTGGAATGTTCACACACATACAAAGCACTTGTTCAAAAGAAGAGGAGAAGGTGGGAAGTAAAAAACAACTTATTTTAGCGCAAGAGAAAGCACATACATGTGGCAAGTTTTGGCAAAATCTAAAAGACATGCGCATTGAGAGCTTTGGTGACTTGACTCTTGAGGATATGTATATGCATTGCAAGAACCTCTATGAGCAACCCAATGTTGATAAGATGGTGTGTTGTAGCTCCCTTCCATTTATGTCTCCCTTCTTTACCATTGAAGATGTATGCCGCGCGCTTGAGAAACTTGCTACTCGCAAGACAGGGGACCTTCAAGGTGTCAAGGCTGAAATGATTAAATGGACAAGCAAGAAAACACGATATTGGATATGTGATATGTTTAACCTTGCACTTCAGCATGGCATGCCTCATGATTGGAGTGCAAATTGGATCGAACCTTTGCACAAAGGAGAAGATGTAAACAATGTGAACAACTATCGCACAATAATGGTTGGTTCTTTGATTGAAAAGTTATTTGGACGTATCATGGAGATGAAGATAAGTGAATGGGCTGAAAAGAATGGCAAACGTGCGCTTGGCCAAGCTGGTTTTCGAAAGCATCATAACACTATTGATCACCTTATCACTCTTCGAGTTCTTATGGAAGCGTCTCGATTGAAAGGAAAAAAGTTGTATTGTTGCTTTGTGGATTTCAAGAAAGCTTTTGACATGGTACCACGAGAAAATCTTTGGAGACGTATGCAAAGCTTTAAGTGCCGAGAGAATTTATGCATGCAGTCTTTTGCATCTACCAAGAAGTGATATGTTGATTACGTATGGGAGATGGAATTTCAGAATTTTTTGCAAGCATAATTGGTGTCAAACAAGGATGCCCACTTTCCCCAACCCTCTTTGGGCTACTCATTGATGAATTGGAATGCATCGTTCTTGATTTTATGCAGCAAGAAGGCATAGAAGAGGTTAAAATAAAAAATGCGATGATCATGCTTTTGCTTTATGCCGAAGATGCACAAAAGCTTATGAGTATCTTGGAACGCTTTTGCCTACATAGCGGGCTGATCGTGAATGGATCCAAAACCAAGGTTATGCTTGTAAAGACCCTCAATGACAAAAATACATGCATTGTATACAACAATGAGCAACTTGAAGTGCTAGATCAATTCAAGTACCTTGGCCTTGAGGTTCCATCCAATCACAAATGGAAGGATTGTACAATGCGTCACTTGGAAGCCGGAAAGAGGGCTTATTATGCATTTGAGAATATGTGCTGGAGAGATCAAGTGTTGGGCTCTCAAAAAGTACCTCTTTGACACATTAGTGACATTGGTGCTTCTTTATGGAGTGGAGGTGTGGGGTGGAAGCATCAGGAAGTCTACTTGAAAAGAGTTTGAGAATGTCCAAAAGAATTTTCTCACCACCTTTCTCCAAGTCAAGACACAAACACTCTACATGCTCTTACTTCTTGAGTCCGGATCACTTCCCATTGAGGTCTTGGGCATGCTAAGGGTTGTGGAGTACATGCTTAAGACACAACATAGCCCTTTGCATCGACTTCTTAGAATCGCATAAGAAGCAAGTCAAAAGGCCCAAAAGACATGCAAGAGCAAAATACTAAGTTCGGGGTGGATGCTTGACATCAAGAACTGATTTGGAAGATGGGATGCATGTCACTTGGTCAAGGATGCATCAATCGACTCCCAACTTAATGAGGCCTTCTTAAAACGCCAATGTATCATGGCTTGGGAGAAATCTGGAGGTTGTCGCTTCAGCCATTACACCACACAAACTACAAATCTCTCTTTTTTGTCCGAACGAGGTAACCGAACCCATCTCTACATCCTTGAGCCCATCCTATTGAGTGCAACTTGCACCATTGCCTCCATTCATCTTAGCTCCCATTCTCTACGCTGTGAGACAGGACGTTGGGGCACTAGCAAGGAGTCTCATCGAATTTGCACCTTATGCCCTCGTCAAGTGCGAGAGAGTGAGTACCACACACTACTTGAGTGTTCAGCTTTTGACCACATTAGGTCCTCTTTCCACATATATTCAGCCATGAGCTCTCCCTACATACCTTCCTCTCCCAACAATGATGTGGACTCTCTATTGCGACGCTCATTTCAGTCATTTTTGAGCATCGAGAGTCACTTATGACCTCCACTCACTCCACGTGGCATGTTCATTTGGTCCCATAGGTCATATTTGACCTTCGAGCAGCGGGAATGTATGTCTAAAGTGGCTTTTTAGGCCAAAAGTCTGAAGATAGGTCTAGATGGGATAGCAGGTGAAGGTGTCCGAAGTACCAAGTCAGTGCTCTAAAATGTAGTGTTTGGATGTGTTCGAGAAGCCAGTCTAGACGGCTCGTCAAACGGTGCCCCGATGTGCAAGATACTGAAGTTCAAAGTTAGAAGGTGTTGTAGATCCCTGACGAACAGGGCAGCTGGGGACAGATGGCCCAGGCAGATGTCAGCAGATAGATGCGTAGAGCTCTAATTATGGAGCATGCATGTCTTCTCGGATTGCTAATCGGAGCTCTGGTTAGCAAGTTATGGTCAATTGAAGTTTTTCTGGGGGCCAGTTAGGGTCCAAATCGATTGCATGGGAAATTGTGCCATTTGGCATCTTTTTGGCTTCAATCAGGCCTTGCAAGGTGGAGGACATCATGTGAGGATACCACAAATCGACGGCCCGTCAATTGAATGCTCTGTCAGCAGGATACAGTGGGATGAAGTCGAGAGCTAATGTTAAGGAGGGGATTGGCATAATTTTTTTTACCTTTTTTGCGGCCTCAGATAGCGAGCTTGAAGGAGACCAAAGGCAATGAAGCTTTCCCGTGTCAGAGTTGGCACAACGAAGTCTCGGTCGGCGGGCTTTGCGGCTTGGAAATTCGACCCCGGAGTAAAATGTGGCAAGCTTGTGAAGTGGGGGAAAAAAATTGAGTGTGAGGGGTTTTTTTTAAAGGCTTTGGAGATTACCTCAAGAGGGGGATGCCCAACTGCTGCCACGTGGCTGGGGAAACTCCCACATGCGCAGATGGGGTTCGGACGGAAGGCTTCAAGAGCTAGGCCTTGAGCTCTATTTGGAGTGTATGAGAGAGTGGAAGCTCTCTTGGAGCGGTGGCTATGGCCTAGCACAGGCGGCTCTTCATGGTGGCTCATCGAGCCGTAGATGGTGGTGTTTTGCCCAGGACGAGAGGCGTGCGGCGGTGGCTGGCAGCCTGTGGCGATCAATGGCCGGCTCAAGGGAGCGCGTGGTGCTAATGTGGCTAAGGGCACCCGGGATGAGGTGGTTCACGCGGCCCTTGAAGGCACATTTTTTGGAGGCAACGGAGGAGGGCATTTACGAAATCGCTAATGCCACCCCGGCATGATACAAGGGAGGTGTCCCGTGATGCGAGAGAGAGAGAGAGAGAGAGAGAGAGAGAGAGAGAGAGAGAGAGAGAGAGAGAGAGAGAGAGAGAGAGAGAGAGAGAGAGAGAGAGAGAGAGAGAGAGAGAGAGAGAGAGAGAGAGAGAGAGAGAGAGAGAGAGAGAGAGAGGGCCGCCCTTTGAAAGGGGTAGGCGGGCCTTTTCAAGGCCGGGCATATCACATCAAAGGGGGCCGCCATGTGAGAAAGGGGCAGTCTGAGGTGAAGGCAAAGATGAGACGGCCGGTCAAAGCAGTCAAAGAGCAGAGATCGAGTGCAAGGAGGATGGGATATGAGGAGAGAGAAAGAGAGAGAGAGAAGACTGGTAGGAGCCGTACAGAGATGGTCAAAGGGAAAGTCAAAGGAGCAGTCCAAGGTTGGGTAGTCCAAAGGATAAGAAATAAGGAAAAGGAAAAAATAAAAAATGCCTAGGGGCAATAGCAACATCGCTAATGCACCCCCCCTCAAATGCAAAGAGACCCAAAGTGAGCAGATAAAATGGGGCGGCTTTTCCTTCCCAATGTTGCTAAATGTGGATGCAAGATGGACTAATCAGAGCCCAAATGCCCAAATTGAAAGGGGCACCCCTTTATAAACCATTCTTGAGCCATTTTCCATGCTTTTTGCCAGAGTAGGCTTCTTGCCAGGGCCTTGATCCGGTGAGCCTGCAAAGAGCCAAGATAGAGAGTGTCTGTGAGTTCTTGGGTTGGCTTTTTTGTGTCATTTGGAACCTGCAAAGTGGAGTTCTCTGACAAAGGAGTGTGCTTGTCAAATGCCTTTGTATGCTCTCATGAAAATGGCCATGGTGATAGGATTGCAAGCCTTTGTACATGCCTTGTGAAGTGTAATCAAGCCATTGTTGCCCCGTTTTGCTGTCATTTGCCCTTTCCCCCTTCTCTTTCTCCTGCTTTCGTGTTTCCCCTCGGTGCCGGCAGTGTGGATGTGTGTGCCTCCCCGGACCGACGGTGTTTTGTGTGAGAGAGTGAGATTGAGCGGCTGTGTATGTGTGTAAGGGTGGAGATCGTGGCAGTAGGTATGCATTGTGTGGTGGACTCCTGGAGTGTGTAGAGATTGGGAAAAGAGCAGGCGGTGGTCTGCTAGTGAGAAGTGTGTTTTTGAAGGTGTTTTTCGAGAGGATAGGGGTGTTGTGGATACCGTGAGCTATAGAGAGGCCTTTGTTGTTGTGCCAGGGGTGTTCCCCCATTCCCCCTCTCCAACATTTTCTCAATACAGACTTTAGAAGATTCATATATAAGTGAAACTAAGATACAAAACATTGCTTCAACTGGGTGAAATGTTTATTTGAGTTAAATTATGCTTCAGTAGTTTGCAATTTCATAAAGGCCATCCTATATTCAAAATAAATTAAGAGAGATATTTATTTAAAATATTTCATGTAATTTATTTGGTTTTAATTATTTCTTTTCATGGGATTTGCTCAATTTTTGCTCTACTCGAAAAAACTTAGTGGATTCTTTGACAAAAATCATGTACGCAAGAATTGAGCTTTTCATTGACTTATCAAAAGCTGGTGAATTTACAAGTGGTATAGTATGACCAGACTCATTAGCATCTATATACATGTTCTTTCCCCTGTAGGTGTAGATTCTCCTTTCAGGGAACTTCATGTTGGTAGCCATGCGATCAAACCATGGTGTCCCTAGGAAAGCGTCCTCATGTTGGAAAGGAGAGATGAAAAAGTCTTCTTTGTCGACATAGATTTGGAATTGAAGCCTCAACTTCCCAATCAAGGGAGTAATGAAGGCTTGTTGTCCCTTGAAAGCTGTGTCAACCGTTACAATATTTCCCATCTCAAAAGCTTGAATGCCCAACTTGGTGGCCAATTCTGTTGATATGAAGTTGTGAGTAGAGGTAGGGTCAAACAAGATGAAGGCATCATGCTCCCTTACCTTTCCCCAAGCATAGGAGAGAGATGATCCTTTGCAGTGAGCATCCTCTTTTGGAGCTTCAATGTTGGAAGCCCTAGGAGTCTCATTGCAAGCATTTTTCTTGGGGCAAGAACGATAGCCATGTCCTTGCTCACTTAAAACACTTATGGTCCTTGCAAAAAGCTTCAAGCTCTTCATGAGAGAGTTTCTTTTTACCTTTGTAAACTCCCTTATCCTTGGACCTATTGTTGTTGTAGTTGTTGTTGTTGTTGTAGGAAATCCCTTGGGAAGAATTTTGGGCATTGGTTTTCCCCTTTGCATCATTTTTGTCTTTGTTTTCCATGGGTTTGACATTCCGTATAGCCCCTTGTTGGAAACTAATGAGGGAAGCAACCATGTGTGGTGGATTACTTCGGTGATAGAACCAGTCCGTTGGGAGTTAATATACTCGGCCATTTCTTCAGGTAATCCCACACAAAATTGTTGCTTTTGCTCGACAAAGTCTATCTTTTGAAAGACAGTAGCCATGAGATGTAAATCCCAAAACTTGTCCACATATTTGTGAATAAACTCATGTGAGAGAAGCTTCAAACTACGCCATTCAGTAAGTACTTTGTCATTTGCATCGCTTGCAAGGAATTGCTTCATGATGGAAACTCGTAGAGTTTTCCATGTCTTTGGGGCTTCACCTTTTCCATGAAGGCTAGCCCACCATTGACGAGCCGTTTTTTGGAAGTGCATAGCTACATGGCGTAGCTTGGAGGACTCTGTGAAGCCCTCATCTCCAAAGGCCGCATCAAATTGCTGGATGAAGGCCAATAATTTATTGGTGGCACCAAAGGTCCCATCATAGGTGAGAAAAGAGATACTCTTTCCTCCCTCTTTGAACTTCTTGAGCTTTTGTGATCTTCACCATGCAGGGCATGATTTGCGATGTCCTCCCCACTGGTATTCTCTATGAGAATACCCATAGCTTTCGTAGAGAGAGGAGGAAAGTGAAGAATAAGTAGAAGAGGGTGATCTTCTCCATGAAAGGTATGATTTGCGTTGTCTCTTCTTCTTGCATTCAAGTAGATGAGAGGAAACAAAGGAAGAACCTTTGCTTCCTTTGTTTCCTCTCTTCCCTTTTGGAGTGGTGAGGAGAAGGACTGTGTGTTGACCGTTTCCTCATGGGAGGAGTTGGCGATTGTCTAGACCGTCGTCTTCGTGGAGCCACATCTTCAGAGGAACTTAGGGATTCATTACTTTCTTGTTCTTTGGATTCCTCCTCTCGTATGGGAGAGATTCTTCTTTTAGGGATCTCACCAAGAGAACTCCTAAGCTCTCTCTCCTCTTGGAGAGGAAGGGAAATCCCATAAGCACAAAGTTATCAATGTTCATCATCAGCACCTTCATGTGCAAACTCAAGTTATCAATGTTCATTCTACTCTCTTGGTTATTTTCAACCATGCTAATTCTACTTATGTGTTTACTTAGTGTCTTCTTTGGCAATTCAAAACCTTAGTTGCTACTCCTCTTAGCCTTTGAAAATATGCACTTAAGTATCTATACCCACGGTTCGAATTGGTTAATTATAGAGACAAGTGGGTGGGTCTAATATAGCAGAATTGCCAAGGGGTAGCTCCTTTCGAACTTCTTATGGCTCAATAATGATAAAGCCGTAGGCAAGTCTAAAAAGACCCCATTATTATGACCAAAGCTCTGGAGGTGTGCACCATATCCCACATAGTGGGCTCAACAAAATAGATAATAGATCCCAATCCCACTTACCCTAATATAATTAACAAACTCAACCATTAAAAGGCTACTTAAGGACCTCTCTTCTTAAGCAAGAAAAGAGGAAACAAATGCTCTGGTACCAATGTAATGTAAATGGCCGATGAACTTTGAGAATAGAGGAATTAAGAGAATTAGAGTGAGCATTTTTGTGAGATTACTTTGAGAACATAGAGGGTGAACTTAATTGATGGTAGAAACATGAACATAGTATTTAATTAACTTGGCATGAATAATAATTTTACAAGAAAGAGATTATTAGAGAACATGAACATTGTTGAGGACCGGATTTACTTGGAGCCGGTCTTCCCTCCAAAAGGCGTTTGTATTATAGATTCTCCCATCAAGAGAGACTTGTTACAATACAATATTTGTGTTCCTTGTGACCTTGGTGATGGTATGAAGATGGAAAGCTTCATGCATCACGAGCATAACATAAACTTTGCAAAAAGCATTAACTATTCCAAGCCTCAGTCCCAAGGCCTCAAACACCTTCGAAGGTGGAGAGAGCTAGCGGGGAATGAGGGTAGGGAAGAGGAAGAAGAATCATCCATAGGAGAAAGAAATAGCTCCTTACTTATCATTACTCTTCTTTCTTAGCATAGCATAATAGCATATTAATAAAGATGAAGAAGATGGAAAGCTTCAGCATTGAAGCATGGCTCTTGGTTGGATTTGCATTCCATAGCCAAGAGTGTTGGTGTAGGCTCTCCACTTCTCAATAAGCTTGGAGAAAGAGATGGAACTCTTGCACTTTGCACTCCACAAAATGAGAGAATGTGTGTGTGTGTGGGAGAGTATATCCCCCTCTCATGCTTGGTCCACCTCTCTCTCTCTCTCTCTCTTATTATTTAATTATTTCATCTGGACATGTGTTCTCTTTTTCTTCTCTGAGAGAAAGAACTTAATTATTTATTTTTATGTATCTAAATTCTCATTGGAACCCTTTAAAACCTATCCAATAGCATTCAAGCACATCAGGAGAGACACATGTGGAGGATCATTTGAACATGTGTCTTTTATGCTTATTAAGTCATTTGGTTTGAATTGAATACTTCAAGCACTTAGTCAATCAAGCATGTAAACTTTGACACCTCTTGAGAGTGTATCTTTGAATTGAACACTTCAAGAACCTTAGTCATTTAAGCATGTAAAAAGCACCTCAAGATTTTGGGCAAGGTTCCCACTAATACTTAGCAAGCCGACAAGCATCTCATGCCTGGATAGGATTTCCACCTCAAGGTTTGCCTAAGATGAAAGGACTTTTTAACACTAACTTTTGGAGGTCTTTAATGAAGATAATTGTAAGGTCTTTAAGCTCCATTAGGTAGCATTTCTCTTTAGCAAACCATCTCTCATTTAGACCCCTTTAACCTTGGCCCCGTGTTGAGATAAATACATAAGCACATGTCTATATTCTAACCCTTGTTCCCGTTTATTCTCCAACATTAAATACTCTGTTTAATATGAGAAAATCATTTGGGTTGGATAGATATTAGATTTTATGACACGTGCTTCCGGCTGGAGCAGTCGGAGTTGGTGTATTATCCTCAGATTTTAATCCATTAGCTGCTAGGGGAGTAGATCGTGATCAATCAAAGTTGTCAAGGATCACGATCCTTTGGATGCTCATCGATCTCTATCGACCATCAGGCACGGAAGAATTTTATTAAGAAAGAAAGGAAGTAAGCCAAAATAATCAAAGTGAGAAAAAAACTCGGAGGGGGGGTTCCCACGCTCCCTCATGGTATCACAAGGGAGATGTAGAAAATGCTTGGTGATGGGGAAGGGGGATCTTCGGATCCCTTAGAGAGAAATGAAAACTTTGTATTCACTTCAAAAGGGAGGAAAAGGGCTTTAGACTCCTATGCAAATAAGTCCAATTTGAAAAAGGTTCCAAAGCCTTCACCTTTTGGAGCTGGTACGATGACAGAGGAAATTTTGCACGCAACAATCTGCTTAAGCCAGAACAAAGCTAAAGATGGGTATGTGGTGCAAGCACAGCTCAGCCCGGAGACAGCACTTCAAAGCCTTCAAACTTGTTGTACTCAATCAGTGGTGTTGTATTTTATGGGCCGTCGGATGTCGGCTCAAGACCTGTGGGAGTGGGTAGCTATGCAACTAAGTACATAGGAAAATGCTTCTATGTGGCAAGATACACCTCAGAACAAATTGTGCAGGAACTGGTCATGAAAGGAGGCGTCTGGGGAGCTTCACACTTTGCATATGCTATGCCATGGTCGCCAAAACTCAGTCCTCCCAATGAAGAATTTATGGACTTCCACCCGGTGTGGGTTATGTTCAAAGGTTGCCCCATCTCACTTCATGATCATGTAGACTCCATAGCTACTATGTTGGGCCACATACTTTTCAGTTCAAAGCTGCAATGAGTGTTAGCGGGTCACCGTGATAGACGTCTGTAGCATCGCTCTTTTGTACTAACATAATGTCAATATGCAAGGAAGTGACTTAGAATGGGGCACGGAGACTTAATGAGAGTGTCGATCTCACCAAAGTGAACTCAGAGGGCTACTCATTCTATGACAAAAGCAAATCAACCACTTCCTAGTCAGAAAATCATTATGCATCTAATCTCACTGCTCTAGATCATCACACCTTTTTGGCATCCAAAAACATTTGTGTGCACGTCTGTCACACGTGTCAATGCAAGGGACTTGCTGATACACTCTGTTCGAGCCACAAATGGATTCAAGCATGCAACTAGCCTAAACTAATAAGCTCAAAGATGGCGATGGTGTGTCACTCACCGCTCTACGCTTGCTATCGTGGAGGATTCCTTGTCGCAAAGAAGAAGGAGCCGCCGCTGCGCCGCGCTCAACCGCTTTGCCATCGCCGTGCCGTCTTTGCAATGCTCTCTCTCTCTCTCTCTCTCTCTCTCTCTCTCTCTCTCTCTCTCTCTCTCACGCATACGGACACACACAAGGAGATGAAGAAGAAGAAGATAGAGATGGAGCAAGAGCACTCTTCAATTGCACAAATGAGAGAATGAGTTAATTTTGGGTTTAGTTGACTTTTATATGAGCTCGTCCCATTCACACTTGGGTGCCTAGGCTTAGCCAATTAATCTCTTGAATGTTCCAATTAGAGTGAGCCTCTCATCGGTGATCACTCTTACCCTTTGCCTATTGGACCGACAAGCCCGGTACCTAACTCTACCAAATGAATAATACAGCGTCCGTCTTAGGTGATAGGAATGTGCATGAGGTAACATGCCCCCCTTCCTTATGTAGATTCCGTCCTCGGAAGCTATTGAGTTGAAGCTCATTTGTCGAGGTGGAAGAGCATTTGAGATGAACGTCCTTAGCCTTCTTCAGTCACTACAAAATCAAACAACATTGGCACAGTAATTGCATTCTCATATACAATTAAAAAGCATATGCAGTTGTAGGCATGCAATTTTATTTGGTAACATAATTTTAAACCATTTGTCAGCAATAAACATTAAATTGCAAAATAATCAAATGCATGAACAGTTGTAAAGGTAAAAATTGAACAAGTCTGGGGTCGCTAATTTAACGGTCAAAAGGCACTAAAGATCGACTATTAATACCATGGGCAAGCTTCTCAATTTTCTCTGGTCAATTAAGTTGTTTAATCGCGAGAGCCAAGTATTTCATGTCTGAGGGCTGACTAGAGGCTATACCTAGAAGACCTTGTAGTTAAGCTACGATAAAAGGAATTAATTGCTCATGAAATCATCGCCTGACTTATTTCCTTTTCTTTAACCCCCCAAAGTATTTTCATAGTGATTTAATATTGATGTGTGTGCTTATTTTGTATGCCTTGCGTTTTTTGCTTTTCAAAGAAAAGCGCCCACACTGGGAACCTCTAGGGCTCTAGTACCATCGGCAATACATGTAAGTGAAGTACCAAATTAAGCTGAGATTTCTCTTTCCGCTTTAGATTTTACATTGTGCCACTTTGATTTTTTATTGTTTGTTCGTTTTCAGCATTTAGATTTTGTAACTTTGGGGGGTCATATAACATTGTTACCCTCCCCAGGCTCATCACACTAGTAAACTCCCTTTATAATACTTAAGCTAAAGGTCAATAGGGACCTAGCCCACTAGAAAGCCCTAGTACATTGCACACAATGCTTCCTAAATCGGATTAAGAACCTAAGTAACCATAGATTATTAGGAAGGCATTCCCCATGGTATTAAGAGAAGATCTCTAACACCTAGCTTGGTCAAACTAGCTGTAATAAAAATTAATATCTATCCAACCCAAATGATTTTCTCATATTAAACTGATCACTTAATGTGGGAGAATACACGGGAACAAGGGTTAAGATATAGACATGTGCTTATAGATCTATCTCAACATGGGGCCAATGGTTAAGGGGCCCAAATGAGAGATGTTCTATCAAAGAGCAAGGCTAACCAATGGAGCATAAGACCTTAGGGTTAGCTTCATTGAAGACCTCCAATAATGTGTGTAAAAGTCCTTTGACCTTAGGCAAGCTAGGGCTGAGCTTGAGGTGTGGGAACCCGGCCTAAGCTCGAGGTGCTTGTCCTGCTTAAGGTGCTTGTCGTGCTTGAGGTGCTTGACATGTTTGAGGTGCTTGATTAAGATGCTTGAGGTGCTTGACTGGCTCCATGCTTGAGGTGCTTGACTTGCTACATGATTAAGGTGCTTGAGGTGCCTTGAGATGCTTGCCTGAGATGCTTGTGGGAACACCCCCTAGTTCAAGTGCTTTGTCATGCTTGATGACTAAGGGGCTTGCTCATCCAAAGTCAAAAAGATCCCTACAAGGAGGGGGGCGAGCCTACAAGGGGGGGGATGAGAGAGAACACACACACACACACACACACACACACACACACACACACACACACACACACACACACACACACACACACACACACACACACACACACACACACAAGGGAAGCCCCAGCTTGAAGAGGCAGCAAGGACACTTGTCAAGTTCCTCCCCATGTTTCCCTCATGGTGTGCCTAAAGCCTATTGGTTGGCCACCCAAGGGGTCCAATGATAATTTAGGATATTTAATTAATTGATTTTGCATTTATCAAGTCCTCTCTCTCAAAGGGGAAAGGGGGACACTTGTCCCAAGGCTACCCATGTTGCTTGTAATGGCTCCTGCTTGTGATTGGCTAGGCCTGGAGGGGTCCAATGAGCTTCAAGCATGAGCTACAAGGGGGGGTCGACCCAAGCAAGCTAGGGGGGTGCTTAGGGGGTATACTCACCCACACACACTCAAAAACACTCTCATTGTGTGCTATGCAAAGTGCAAGAGCTCCATCTCCTTCTCCAAGCTCCTTGAGAAGTTGAGAGCGTACACCAACTCTCTTGGCTATGGAATGCAAATCCAACCAAGAGCTATGCTTCAATGCTTAAGCTTGCCATCTCCTCCTTCTTCATTACTATGCTATTATGTATGCTAGCAACAAGAGTATGATAAGTGAGGAACTACTTCTTTCTCCTATGAAATGTTTCTTCTTCCTCTTCCCTACCCTCATTCCCTGCTAGCTCTCTCCACCTTCGAAGGTGTTTGAGGTCTTGGGATTGAGGCTTGGGATAGTTAATGCTTTCTACAAGTGCATGTTATGCTTATTGCAAGAAGTCTAATGGTTTATTGCAAGTAGATTAATTACTTAATGCAAGTAGATTAATTGTATTGCAAGGTAGATTAATTATTGCTTTAAGCACAAGTTGATGCATAAAAAGTATACATCTTCATGCACTCAAATGATTTAGGGAACACAAAGATTAATGATGTTCACAAGTTCTTGATTGTTTCCAAGCTAAGATTGATTGTTGAAATTATGCAAAAGCTTGGTGTGTGAACCTTCCATCTTCATATTGCCAAGGAGGTCTCAAGGAACACAAATATTGTATTGTACCAAGTCTCTCTTAATGAGAGAATCTATAATACAAATGCCTTTTAGAGGGGGGACCAGCTCCACATAAATCCGGTCCTCAAATGTTGTCATATTCTCTACACTCTCTCTCTTGTAAAAGTATTGTTCATGCCTAGTTAATGAAGTGTTATGATAGAGTTGCTACTACCAATTAGGTTCACCCTCTATGCTCTCAAAATTTCTCACTCTAATTCCCTTAATTCCGCTATTCTCTAAGTTCATAGGCCATTCCCATTACACTAGCTTAGTCGGACTGCTTGATTTTTAAACCTAGACAAGTGATTATAACAAAAAATACATTGAATTTAATGTTTGATACTAAGCAAATGCACTGAATATTATGCTACCAATCACAATTAAAGCAGACAAACATAGATGCAAAAAAGATAAGGGGCAATGCTAATGGACAAGAAACACCTGTTTGTGTTGATAGTCGTGATTGATTTGAAGTGTGAACGAGAGAAAGATTCCATGAAGGTCCAAATCCTAACAACAGCAACACATTCATGTACACACTAGGAAACACAAAGAATACCTCTAGGAGGAACATCAGTGTGAAGAAAGAACTTTGCTAATCACTAAAATCTAAAACAGAAACACTCCTATCGTACTAATCTTACCTACCCTCCATCACTCGAGTGATGAGGGTCAAAGGTGTTTGATGACATAGGTTTCTGTTTCAATGTACCGGATGCGAATGTGTAGGTCTGGATCAATGTTTTGACTTTTATTGTGCACGCTTGTTTGCTAATTGCTCTTGCTCTTTATTATTTTTCTTTTTGGTGAGTATAAGGCCTTATATATACATTCCCTAGTATTGGTGATTTAGAGGTCAGGTAAAGAAGGGTAAGAGGAAAATAATTCAATAGGCTGACATGAATGAAGACTTCCCCCCTTCCTCGGGTAGGTCATACTGTTTGAAATGTTCTCGTCACCCTTTGAAACCAATTCTTCTAAGTTGTTATGTGTGAAGGCTTTAACCAATAGTTTTTGACTGCCCTATGCATTTCATCTATTTGCAAGGGTGGTAAGGTACTCTCCCATGATTTTATTTGCAACATTGTTGTAGGTGGTGAACTTACAACAGGAGGTGCAAACTCTTTCTTGCTTGTATGGATATGTACAATGGTAGGTGGAGGTTGTGTCGAAGCTTCTATTTCCATATAGGAACTACACGAAGAGCAAGAAGCTTCATTTGATTTCCCTATTCCTGAGCTAGGCCGAAGAGATTGGTTTTTCCTTGGAACCCAAACTAGCTCTGGAGCGGGTGTGTAGCATTCTGTGATTTTTTTTTCCCACGATTTTCAATTTGTTTTGGAGCTATAGGATTGGGCTCACATGGGTCAGGTGACAGGTAAGAGCACAATTTACGTTTTGGCACCCAGATTTGATCATTTCCTTGATAGTAGCCTTGGGCTTCCAAAGTCGTTTAGGAATCGACCACCACATTTCCTTACATTTCTTGGAGTGAGTGGGATGTTTCTTACAAGGCTTCTGTTTTTTAGCACTAGCTATGCTCGCTAAAGAAGCTTTAGAGACCCACTTGTATGTTTTCTTTGTTATATTAGGATGAGTCCTGTTAGAAGCTATATGGATTGCTTCTAGCATATTTAAGGGTACGAGTGGTGGCATTTCATCCCCCTTAGGTGTTACCCAGGTTGTCCCCCTGTTTTCCCAAGTTTCTATGGTTGCTGCTAGGTGGACCCAATCCACATTGTCCGACTCAGTCATCCCAGGTAGTACGTCCATATAAGGAGAATCTTCCCCAACATCACTGTCCATTTTACATGTATAACAATACTACAATGGGGCCGAGTGAACTGTGGTGTCAGATCTATGATCAATTATAAACCCGTTTCCTAGGGGATGTGCTCGACCAGTTACAAGATTTACTCGAATGACAGAATCTTGGAACTGCATGTAGACATGGTTTTTAGACCAGTCATGCACCATTTTTGCTTCCCTCATGAACGGACGTCCTAAGATCATCTCAGATGCCATAGTGTGCTTGGATAAATCCATAACAATGAAGGTAACTTTTATTTTATGTCCAAAGACCTTGATCTTGAGATCTTCTAGCATCCCGATAGGTTTAACAATAGACCCATTGGCCATCTTCACTACTATGGTTGTGGTCGCAAGGTGAGGTCTTCCCATATTTTCCCAACAATTTTTAGTCACAATGCTAACCCCAATGCCACCATCAAGGATTCTCTTCACAGTTAATCCTTTAGTAGTGATTGGTATGGTCACATTGGATTCATCACCCTCAAAGTATTGTCCCAACTTGTTAACATGTATTTCTATGACAAGGTTCTCATCTAGGTTGGGTTGTGGATCTAAGTGTTCCTCCTCTATTGGATGGAGGTGGTAAGGGTGTTGTTTGAACAACATTTTGGGCCCTAGGGACCATGTGTTGTGTTGTTTGTTTAAGAGGTGGGACCGGCATCAATGCAGGCACTCGAGGTGTGTCTGTCCATGCTAAGGTTGGTCTATTGGCCATCGCATGCTTAAATACTATGCAATCCTTAGCTTGATGACCATACCTCCCACAGGCATTGCATTTCCCATTGAGTTTTACTCTAAAAGTAGGGCATTCACTTGTACTATGTGGTCCATAGCATACTGAGCATCATTGTTGCTCCCTTCTTGGATACATATGATTGTTTTCTGGAGCATGATTGTCTCCAAGACTCTCTTGAATAGCCTTGGTGAGATATGCTAAAGTCATCTCAGGTATTGGCTCCTTAGCATTAGGCTTTAGGGTCATTGGCTGATGCCCCGATGCTTGCGAGCTGATAGATTTAGGCTCAACAAACACTCTTTCTCCTTGAATCATTAAATTATCCTCCAATTGGATTGCATTGGTGGTGACTTCTTCCCAAGTGGTGAACCTTTAATGACTAGGCCATTGTAGATATCCTCATGTAGTAATCCCCTAATGAATCTATCAAGCAATTGGTTATTGTTGAAGCGTTCATCTGGATTACAATGAGAATTAAAATGCTTCAAGCGACTAATAAAGTCTCAACCGACTCTCCTTTCTCTCGTTGGGCTTTTTGGAGCTGAGAGGCTACACCCCAAAGCACTCCTTCTCGTATGTATTCTTTTAAGAACAGTCTCCTAAGAGTAGGATAATTTGTTTTTTCTTCCACCCTTAGGGTTCTATACCAATTTCCAGCCTTTCCACTTAAGGTTAGGCTTAAAGCATTACTCTTATGCAGGTCATTGTGTTCTCCTAGAGAATCGCATATTTGTTCAACACTTCGATATGCTTTCTCACATCCCCGTCTCCACCAAATTTTTGTGTGAGCTTGGCTATTTGTACTGCCTTACTTCTAGGCTCTCTATCAAGCGTGTTATGCATATTCTCAGCAATAGATCGACCGATACCTTGAGCAAATGTTGCCAAGTCACCTAACTGAGCAGGAACCGTGGGTGGAGGTGCTCCAACGACTATAGGTGGAGTAGGTATTGGCATTGGGTTTGGCGCATAGGAAGCCCTTGGGTTCCACATTGGGTACGATGTTGTGCCATGTGGTGGCCCAAAGTTCATATGGGTGGCCCTGGGCATAGCAAACGTCGGATGTGACATGCTAATGCTAGCCGGTAAGGTCCCATGGAAATAAGATCTTGGGTGTTGTGGTTGTGGAGCATAGGTAGTTGAAACAATGGGAGGGATAGGGACTACATGAGCACGAGGACCCATGGGTGTATACGATTGATAAACACTTGAAGGTACTGTTGCAGGCATTGAGCTACCATGTAGTGGTGCTTTACTAACAAATGAGGTCCATGGCATGTTTCTTGGCATGCCCATCATTGGGGTAGGCATGGTATCCATGGTGTCATCAAGGGAAAGATGAGCTAGACTTGGAAAAGTAAAGCTATCACTTGTGGGCTCAGATTGCACTGAGACCCCTGGCAAAACAACATATGGAGGATCCATCGGACTTACCGAGAGAGTCTCCATTTGCAATAAGGTCGGTTGTTTAGTCTTTCTTGTATCCAAGAATCTCATGAGACTCGTTGAAGGCATGTTGATCCCCTTGTTCTGTCTCTCTAACTCAATGACCCTATGGATGACCTAAGAAACTCTTTGTTGTCGATCCTCTACACTAGTAGCACCCGTTGTGGATTGTAGGACATCTAACCAACCCACGTGATAGGTGTGACCTGTATAAAGGTCGATTAGAGTTTTCGTTTGTAGTGCATACTCCCAGTTCTCATTTAAGAACGCTCCATCTAAGCTTGAGATGCTAGGGGTGTCCTTTGAACTAGATGCAATGTTGCTTTATAGGGGTTGGCCGTTAGCGATTGCTAAGTCAGGAGCACTCGATTGCTCTCCTATCAAGGATATTGACATAGGGGCTTTTTCTTTTAACTCTCTTTGTTGCTCCGCCTTGCGTAAGCTCTCGATTTCCTTTTCCCTAGCCGCAGTGATATATCGCTCAACCTCTTGCACTTCGGCAAGGCTTCTACCATCAGGTAATATAACCTCAGAGGGGAATAGCTCTGAAGAGTTAGGGGGTGCAGTGAATGAAGTATTCACATGAACACTCTCTAAGGGCATAGGGTCTACTTTGGTCATGAATGGCGAATTTACTTCCCCACCCCCCTCATTTACATCATTAGCTCCATGTTCGGAGCGAGTGGCTCTAATAAAGGTTTCCTTCAAGCAGATAACCACGCTCGGCCCGGACCGTGGGCCCATGGTATGCATGTCTTGGCTTGAGCTATCAGGATTAGGCATTGGGAAACCTTCCATGCCGTTGTAGTCAGAGTAAGAGTCACTAGCCGCTATGTTTGGGTCTTGGTTTGTACTACCTTGGGTCCCGCTGAGGGCCCGGAACCTAAGGTAGGTGGATAATGAGAACTCGCATAAGTCAAAATTCTCTCTAGTTACTCCGTCTCTAGCACACGACCAGAGCGCAGATGCATGTGCCTTTGGCACCCTACAAGCGTCGGTGAATAACCTTGAAGGTTAACCGCTTACTTTTTTAGGCGTCCATTTTCACTCGTTTTTGGATTTTTTAAAATGTTTTTAATGATCTTTTTTTTATTAAAGTGTGTGATAGCTCAAAACGAGTGTATCACTGAGAGGGTCGCGGTGTGCTTTACAGCACAACGTTCAGTCACCTGAAGCTCTGTTGGTCCTCAAAAAGGTCGATTTTTAGCTACGTGTGAAGCTAAAATACGTAATTTTAAAGGGCGACTGAGGCCCGAGCCTAAGCGTGAGCTTGGGCTTGGGTCTGGGAGACATAATGTCACTCCTTGCTTTGGGGAAAAAAGAGTAACCATTCACCTTGCAGGATGGTTATCTTCTCCACGGAAATAGGCTATCTTTTCGTGAGAAAGTCATATATGAACCCCATGCTCCTCCCTATGTGGGGCATAGAGGCATTCAACCTACTCTCTGAGGAGTAGAAACGTACTTCTATTGGCATACCATGAAAGTGGACATACAAGAGTATGTTTCAAAATGTGTAGTATGCCAAAAGACTAAGTATGATAGAGGAAAGGAGCCTAGATTACTCCAGCCATTGCCTATCCCAAATTCACCATGGGAGAGTAGATTTTATCTTTGGATTACACAAGTCTATCCATGGGAATATGGGAATATGGACAATAGTCGATAGGTTTAGCAAGCAAGCACACTTTATTTCTATCAAAAAAACTATTAAGACACACCAAATGGCAACTCTCTTCATATTGCAGATTTTCAAATACCATGGATTGCCAACATCCATCGTGTCAGATAGAGATTCTAGAGTGATCATTAATTTTTGGAAAGGTCTCTTTGAAAAGTTAGGAATAAGATTAAATTTCTCTTCGGCCTATCACCTACAAACGGATTGCCAAAGTGAGATAGCCAATCTTACAATACTCGATCTACTAAAGACTTATGTTACTGAAGTAGATCAATGCTCACAATGGGAAAAGTACTTACCTCTCATAGAGTATGTGTACAATAATAATGTACATACTTCTACGGGAAAAGCAATCATTGAGGGAAGACCTAAAAGTCCCTTGCTACTTAAAGTACATGGGAAGATCTTTGTTGTCGATGGGTATAGCCGTGACCTACAAGAATCTTTTCAAAAGATTAAGGAGGATATATTCATCTCTTAACAAAGGCAAAAAGTTGTTGCTACCAAGCACAAAATGGCCTTAACATTCAAAGAAAATGATTGGGTCTTACTTAAGTTTCCTAAGGCTCGATTGAGGCAAACGATGGGCAAAAATCTTACGGGCCATTAAAAGTATTATGCTAAATTAGGAAAAAGATACTATGGTCCTTTTTAAATATTGAAGCCAATCGATGAGATGGCTTATCAACTCAAGTTTCCCAACCATTGGCTCATACGCAATGCTTTTCATGTGAGCAAGCTTAAGCCCTACAAAGGAGAGCCACCAAGTGAACCAATTATTGAAGACCCTCCCTAAATCAAAGACCAAGAAGAGGTGCTACAACTAGAAGCTATCCTTTGGCATGAAGACAAGGTAGCACTACATGGTAAGATTATCCGATGGTATCTTATCAAATTAACAAATTATCCTTTTGAAGATGTTGTATGAATGCAAGGACACATCTTAAGGATAGTGTGAACCTTGTCAATGCCATGCAATGCTACAATAGAGTAAGCAAATGTAAATACTTTTTAAATGAAAATTGTTTTTGTCTTATAATACTAGTTCTTTTTTTTATTGTGCACAAATTTAAGTAGTATGCATGCTTAGAATCATGTTTGTGATGGGGACAACGTCTCTCAAACACCAAGTAGAATTTGTCACTCTACTTTGGGAGAATGAAATGGACTCAAGAGCAGACATGCTTGCGACAGCTAAGTCTCCCAAGCCCCAAATGGATTAGTCATCCATTTTGGAATGATGTCGTAGGATAAAAAAGGATTCTCTACCCGCTAAGAAACATAGACTAACGACTAAGGCTTTATCTTCTCTACCTCATAGCCAAGGACGACTATGATTTCAAGAGAGAGGTTATGTCATAAAATCTAATATATAACTAACCAAAATAATGTTCTCATATTAAACTGATCATTTAATGTGGGAAACAAGAGTTAAAATATAGGCATGTGCTTTTAGATTTATCTCAGCACGGGACCAAAGGCAATGGGTCCAAATGGGATATGGTCTAGCAAAGAGCAATGCCAACTAATGGAGCCTAAAAGACCTTAGAGTTAGCTTCATTAAAGACCTCCAAAGGTTAGTGTTGAAAGTCCTTAGACTTAGGACCTTAGGCAAGCTAGGGCTGAGCTTGAGATGGGAACCCAACCCAAGCTTGAGGTGCTTCTCGTGCTTGTTGACTAAGGTGCTTGTCGTGCTTGCTGACTAAGGTGCTCGAGGTACTTGTCGTGCTTGCTGACTAAGGTGTTTGAGGTTCTTTTCATGCTTGATGATTAATGTGATCGTGGTGCTTGTCATGTTTTATGACTAAGGTTATTAAGGGGCTTCATGGCTAAGGTGCTTAAGCGGTGAGGTGTTCCAAAAAGTCAACAACGTCCATACACAAGGGGGGGGGCGAGCCCTACAAGTAGGGGCGGGGGGGCATGAGAGAGAACACACACATACACTCACTGAAGGCAAGCCAAGTCCAAAGAGGCAACAAGGAAACATGTCAAGCTCCTCCCCATGTTTCCCTCATAAGGTGCCTAAAGCCTATTGGTTGACCTCTAAAGGGGTCCAATGAGAATTTAGTTTATTTAATTAATTGTTTAAGCATTTTTCAAGCCCTCTCTCTCTCTCTCAAAGGGGAAAGGAGGACACTTGTCCTAAATGCTACCCTTGCTGCTTGATATGCACAAAGCATGTGATTGGCCAGGCTTGAGGAGGTCCAATCAAACAGGCTTGACCTAGAAGAGGGGGTTAACCCAAGCAAGGAGGGGATGTGCTTGACCATATACCCTCTCCCATTCACTCACACACACTCTCATTCTCATGATGTTGTGATAAAATTTAATATCTAACCAACCCAAATGATTTTCTCATATTAAACTGATCATTTAATGTGGGAGAATAAACGCGAACAAGGGTTAGAATTAGACATGTGCTTTCAGATCTATCTCAACACGGGGCCAATGGTAAAGGGGTCCAAATAAGAGATGGTCTATCAAAGAGCAAGGCTAGCTAATGGAGCTTAAAGACCTTAGGGTTAGCTTCATTAAAGACCTCCAAAGGTTAGTGTTAAAAAGTCCTTTGACCTTAGGTAAGCTAGGGCTGAGCTTCAGGTGGGAACCCTGCCCAAGCTTGAGGTGCTTGTCATGCTTGCCAACTAGGGAGCCTGAGATGCTTGTGGGAACATTACCCAGGCTTGAGGTTCTTTGGCATGCTTGCTGACTAAGGTGCTTGGGGGTAAGGTGTGCAAAAGTCAACAACTATCCCCACAAGGAGGGGGCGAGCCCTACAAGAGGGGGGTAGAGAGAGAACACACACACCCTCACACAAGGCAAGCTTAATACAAAGAAAGAAAAAGGGACAATTTTCAAGCTCATCCTAATGGTGTGCCTAAACCCTATTGGTTGGCCTCCCAAGGGGTCCAATGATAAATTAGTTAGTTTAATTAATTATTTTTGCATTTATCAAGTCCTCTCTCTCAAAGGGGAAAGGGGAGACTTGTCCCAAGACTAGCATGCTTGCTTGATATGTCTCTTGCTTGTGATTGGCTAGACCTGGAGGGGTCCAATGAGCTTTAAGCATGAGCTACAAGGGAGGGGGGGGGCAGCCAAAGCAAGCGAGGGGGTTGTTTGAGGGATATAGTCTCCTACACACACTCACACACACTCTCATTGTGTGAAGTGCAAAGTTCAAGAGCTCCATCTCATTCTCCAAGCAAGTAGATAAGTTGAGAGCCTACACCAACACTCTTGGCTATGGAATGAAAATACAACCAAGAGCCATGCTTCAATGCTTAAGCTTTCCATCTTCTCAATCTTCAATACTATGCTATTATGTATGCTAGCAAGAAGAGTGATGATAAGTGAGGAACTAATTCTTTCTCCATGAAATGTTTCTTCTTCTTCTTCCCTACCCTCATTCCCTAATAGCTCTCTCCACCTTCAAAGGTGTTTGAGGTCTTGGGACTAAGGCTTGGGATAGTTAATGCTTTTTGCAAAGTTTATGTTATGCTCGTGATGCATGAAGCTTTCCATCTTCATTGCATCACCTAGGTCACAAGGAGCACAAAGATTGTATTGTACCAAGTCTCTCTTGATGGGAGAAACTATAATACAAATGCCTATTGGAGGGGGGACCGCCTCCACATGAATCCGGTCCTCAACTATTGTCATACTCTATGCTCACAAAAGTATTTTCTCTAATTTCCACTACTCCCAAAGTTAATAGGCCATTTCCATTACAGTAGTGTGTTGTGCAAGAACTCCGTCTCCTTATCCAAGCTTAAGAAGTTGAGAGCCTACACCAACAACTCTTGGCTATGGAATGCAAATCCAACCAAGAGCCATGCTTCAATGCTATGCTAGCCATCTTCCTCATCTCCATTACTATGCTACTATGCTATGCTAGGCTCTATGAGTAATGGTATGAGAGGACACTACTTCTTTCTCATAAGGTACTTCTTCTTCCTCTTATCTACCCTCATCCCTGCTAGCTCTCTCCACCCTTGAAGGTGTTTGAGATCTTGGAACTCAGTCCAGGGACAAGTTAATGCTTTCATTAGATTATGTTACGGGCATAATTGTGGTGCATGAAGCTCTATATCTTCATTGCACCATCAAGGTCTCAAGGAACATAAAGCTTGTATTGTATCAAGTCTCTCTTTATGGGAGAAGCTATAATACAAAAGTCTTTTGGAGGGGGGATCAACTCCACATAAATCCGGTCCTCAATTGTTGTCAAGCTTTCTAATTCTCTCTCTTGCAAAGTATTTTTCATGCTAAGTTAATTAGGTATAATGGTTATGTTGCTACCTAGATCTAATCAAGGTCTCCCTCTATTTTCTTAAATTATTATCATAAAAATGCTCACTACAGTTCTCTAAATTCCGCTATTCTCAATGTTCATAGTCCATTTTTGTTACAAGCCAATTCTTAGATGTCATCAATAGAGTACGTTTGTCCCCACCACACCATGTTGTTGTACTAACCCATATCTACCCTGTCACCCTATCATTTCACCTATTTCCAACAATGCAGTGCACATGTGGTGGTGGGCATGCCTATTGTTTCCACACATAGCCCCAATAGGCATCTTATTGAAAATGTGGTGCAACCTTTCTTTCGAGACAATGCCACATAAATTGGAACAACTGACTACTTTGGGGTAGCCTTGATCACCGCTGTGAATTGGTTTTGAGCTTCAGATTGGTCTCCTTCCAAAAAAAATTTGGCTCAAGAGTGGAAGGAAGCTACCAAACTCAGCGGGGGTAGAGTGCATATTAGAAGGCATGATTCTAGTTGGTTGACACCTAGCAATTGGAATTATAAATTCAAGTCTCATGTTGCCAGAATTTCTATGTTGGGATCTATTGTGGCCCTGCTTCTTTTGGCACCACTTGATCTTTGTAGCCTCCTTAACATCCATTCGAACTAAGTGTGTATTTGATTGTGACTTGCAAAAAGATTGGGAGAGAAGAAGAAGAATCAGTTAATTTATCATCATTCGTACAATGCCAAGAGACCTCAAAGATATACTACACACACACACACACACACACACACACACACACACACACACACACACACACACACACACACACACATCAGAGATACCATTTCCTTGTGCAATCAAAGGAAGAGAGAGAGAGAGAGAGAGAGAGAGAGAGAGAGAGAGAGAGAGAGAGAGAGAGAGAGAGAGAGAGAGAGAGAGAGAGAGAGAGAGAAGGCGACAACAAGGGGTCGGTATTCTCCAACTATTGTGAGTCGCGATGTAATCACTTCATGGTGGTAGCACTTGGACTTGGAGCTATCATCGCCCTAGCCCTCAACTTTCGAGCTCCACACACCTCGTTTTTGCTGCTCCACTGATATGAGAGAGAGAGAGAGAGAGAGAGAGAGAGAGAGAGAGAGAGAGAGAGAGAGAGAGAGAGAGAGAGAGAGAGAGAGAGAGAGAGAGAGAGAGAGAGAGAGAGAGAGAGAGAGAGAGAGAGAGAGAGAGAGAGAGAGAGAGAGGATTGGCCTTCCTTTACCAAATTAGAATTGCATAATATGAAACTGACAGTGGATCCCTATCCAGTGAAGTGAGATGCTTACATAAGTTGAGTGCACAAAGGCGAGAAGCAGGGCAGGGGAAGAAGTAGCTAGAAGTGAAAAGAAGTCAGACAGAGTGCAAGCACCACACAACTATGCTAACGATCGAAAGCTTTGCAAATAGTGGTGATTCTTTAGCTCTTGTTGTTGCGTTTGCTTAGCTAGAGCATGCATGTAGCTCACATTACTCGATAGTTCGTGTCGGAGAAGGTTGCTCTCCACGGCTCATCTTCGTGTTGGTTTGTCTATACATGCCTCTTCACCTATGGAATTTGTTCACGATTTCCACAAGATTTTATGGACCAAAATGCCATTAAATTTGGTCCCTTATGTCTCTGAAAGTGAGCACAATGGTTAGCCGAAAGGGAGAAGTGTGAACAAGGCACCTAACTTGGGGGAACAATGTGCATGTTGGTAGCTAATGGGTGGAAAGGTTACCAAAGAGGGAGCTCCCTCATTGAGTATGGCGCAAGCAACCTCTAGCCCCCCCCCCCCCCCTCCCCCTGCATAGATTTAGAACCAAAAAGGTAGCTCTTTTTGCCAAACACAAGAGTATGGGGGTTGATTTGGCTTATGCAAAGCTTGTCTATGATCAATTTTGCTTTGCAGACAGGCTCCTTTTAGGGCTCCTCTTTTCCTCTCCACAAGTCCAAAGCTATCAAGCTCCTCTATGCTAAACTATGGACAAAACAAGTTATTTTCCGCACACTTCGTCTTCCACTTCATCTTCTCTCAATCTTCAAAGACCTTTTGGCTTGATGAGTGTTTGAGGCTTTGACACAGAATTTAGAAGCTCCTACATCCTAAACATGGTTTTTAGCTCACCTTAGATGGGAAGATTATGACGTTATCAATCTTGGGAAGCTCATACAGATAAGCAAGACATGTATTGACTCTAAGTCTCTTAAATAAAGACCGGTGATGGCGGATGCAGGGTAAATGAGCTATGGAGTAGCGATGGCGGGTGCAGAGTAGCGGTATCTGGCTTTGGTTTTGGCCTGTGAGTTTTCAAAGCCGCTGTGGGTTCTCCTATGTGATTTCACCCCCAAGCGGGTTGAGGGTTGTTTGTGGTGGTGTGTATGCGTGGGCTTGATTGAAGTACCTGGCATTGTTGTCTCTCTCCCGGCACTGCTCCTCTTGGACCCTTTTTCATAAGCTGTGAGTTTAAATCATCATAGATCCCGATCAATCGCTCAAACAGCTGGAAATTGGTAGCCCCCTATCGTGATCGCCTGTCAGGATTCAGGAGTGTTCAAAAGACCGCCTTGAAGCGTGGTGATTGGGTGTGGAGTGCACACACAGTGGGGTAGTTGTCTTTGCCAAGCGATCCGTTGTCTTCAAGTGACACTCCAAGGTGCTTGACCTCTAAGAAACTAGTTTGCCTTGATTCTTTAGTCGGTGAGCCCAAGGCTCTTTTTGCAATATTTGATCGCAGAAGCCACCACGTGGCAATAGGTTTTAATTTTTTTTTTAACATGAAAAGCTCAATAAACAATAAAAGAAACTCTGCCGTGAAAAGCTGCGAAGTGAATGAAATAAGAAAAGCGCTCTGCGTTGCTCAATTGCTAAGGTTCCCCAGAAGAGCTTTGTCTGCAGGGTTCTCTGGCCACTCTTTGCAAGAGCGTGCGCACATGAGAGAGACAACCCGTGAGTGGCTGATCCAACTTGAACTGCGTTACTCAAATCATTCAACAACCATGTGCCCTGAGATATTATGCAACAGGTCCCGACTCCCCATGCCTAATTCTCAACTCTTTCCCGCCCAGCAAGCTGGGGAGAACCGGAAAGGAGCTGTACCGGAGATCTTAATTCAAACCCCAGCTATATTTTGCAAACCATCAAGCTGGAGGGTACTTCGGATGCTTGCCGACGTGATGAGCACTCTTAAAGATCATATATTTCGTGAGTGCAGCTACTGAAAGAGAAGATATCAGATTTCAATCGATGATCAGTTGGCCTAATCTGCTGGAGTCGAAACACCATAATTCATTGCCTTGATCGCAGGCCCGTTCGGCACAATTTTCAGCTGGTGCTTTCCGGTTGTTGGCAATGCAGACGACAGATTCCTGAAGTAATTAAGCCTGCGACTTCAATGCTAGCTGCTTGCGCTTTTAGCATGTGAGGGGATTAGTGGCAGACATTGTTGAATATTGCCACTAGTGCAAGTCAATATAGTCTGACGAGCCATTGGCTTCAGTCGCACTCCTCGTCTAGCTCTGTTCATAATATATAGCCTATCTGAAAATTTGATGAGGCAAGCATTTCGAAACGATCTGGAGACAAACAGAAAATTTTTCTCATGATCGGCAATTCAGCACAGAATATGGTGTTCGCGGGAGTTGGTTAATGTGTAGCTCCAAGGAGATGCAGCAGCATTGTAGCGGAAGTTAAGTAGTTAGTCATGCAGCGGATGGACTCACGAAGGCAATAAGACATAATTACTGATCGAAGTAGCTTACAACGCGCGCGCGCGCGCGCACACACACACACACACACACACACACACACACACACACACACACACACAGAGAATGTAATACTGATCAGAGGATGTAGCACATAAGGTTGCATCTACGTGTTTTGTGTATGGCAGGGAGGACATATATTCACAACACTACACATCCCAATTGCCAAAGTGCGACTCCAACTCGACAACACTGCAAGGTCCGTTATCTGCATCCAATTTCCCATGCGCATCCATTTTCTTGGTGCAACACATAAACGCTACGGGGCAGGGACGGCTTCCGTTTCTTATAAATTTTTGGAGAGACCACAGTGCCAACTCTCCACCATACTTTTGTATGGCACCTCTGTATGACGTGCACTGTATACTTTGCACTTTTAGTATGTGATGTTTCAGTGCAAGATGATATATTTAACTATTCACATTGCTTTTTTGTAGCTTGACTCACATATCCACTTGTAGATTGGACAATCAAAAGGCAGCAGTACAACATTGTAGGTCAGCAAAGCACTTCATTTATTGTTGCACTTCATTCATGCTTTATCTATTTGCTTGTTTTAGAATTTTTTGAATTACTTCCTCTGCTTCGGTTTATTTGGATCTCGTTTTCAAAACTATATACTCGATGTCGATCAACATCTACACATGTTAGTTACACACGCAACTCTTTGTATACGGCTGCTAGCCAATGCATGTGGTGTATCACAGTAGTGAATTCACCTGTGCATCTTTCTTTAGCTCTAAATAATTGATACCATACTAGGTGTCTAACTAATTGATGACATACTATATATGTACTTGTTTCTCCCATATTAGGTGTCTGCTAAAAGATTTCACTCCAAGCGTCAATAAGCTAGAGAGAAAATTACTACCAACTTGAAACTAGCTTACCGTCCATATGCTAGGTAAAGTCATGGTTTGAAAGTTACTGCATTGTATAAAGATTGGAGCATGCAATGTGATATCTTTGCTCACAATCTAGAAATGTCCCTCGTACATATATAGCGATAATCGAGGTCAACAGAAAAATAGAAAAGACACTCCTCCTGCCCTCACTTTTGCATTATTGTTGCGCGCTTTGCCATCAAAGGTGCAACATCAAGACTTAGCATCATTGCATCTACAATCCATTACCAATTTAAGATACCAACCATGAATCAATAGTATGCCCTCTCTATTCATGAGACTGATGAGCAATAATTGGACATAAAAGAGACAAATATTATAATTATAGACGAGCTATCCATGTTAACCTAAACGACTTTTGACCTTATCGTAAGACAAAATGGCAACGTAACAAGCAGTACATTGACAAATCCCTTCAACAATAAATGTGTTCTCCTGTTCGGTGATCTTATCCAACTATCCTCAGTTTGTAGTCACGCACAGGAGCTTTGTAACACATGTCATATCACAGACTCGGTCCGCTGGCTACATGTAACTTTGTACAAGATGTCATGCGCGTCATACATGCAACGAACCCTAAATTCCTTCATTTCTTTGACCATTATTCTTGAAAGAAAACAAATAGTAGATGAGATCAATTGCAGCTTGGGTGCATGTATTATAAATGAATTGCATGTGCATAACTACTTGCAAAAAGTATTATAGGATTTTTCAAATGTATATCCCTTTCACGGACTGCCACCTTGTCAAATTAGTCATGCTCTTGTTCCCTTCAGTGCTAGATGCTAAATGTCAATTTGCATATGTCATGTTATATCCTATAGACGTTATATAGCGAGGCCCACCAAGCAAGACTAGTTTACTGTGCACATGGTAAGAATTCACAACCAAAAACACGTAGATGGTCATAGTGGGGCTTATGTTTCGACCATAATCTTCTAGAATCTCATAATTCAATGGTGTACTAGGAGAACGATTTATAATGTGCACTGCAGTCAAGACGGCTTCTGCCCAAAAGCCTTGTGTGAGATTTGCTCTAGAAAGCATGGCTGTGACTCTTTCTTGAATCATACAATTCATGCGCTCAACAACTCCATTCTAAGCTGGTGTGTATGGTGCAGTAAACTGTCTTTTGATCCCCCTTTTAGCATAAAAATTGTCAAACTCCTTGGAGACATGCTCTCCACCGTTGTCAGTCCGCAACCTCTTGAGTTTCTTGCCAGGCTGATTCTCAACGAGTGCTAAAAAAATTTGGAACACAGGAAGAACTTGATCCTTATGTTTCAAAGGATATGTCCACACCTTTCGAGTAGAGTCATCTATGAATGTCATAAAATAGCTGGCCCCCCTTAGAGATTTGGTTGACATAGGACCACAAACATCACTATGCACTAAAACTAGAGGTTCAACTTGCTTTTGACCCAATGGTAAGTGCACGGACCTAGTCTGTTTACCATAGATACAGTGCTCCCAAATAGGAAAGTCAACATAAGACAAGACATGTAAGTAGCCAAAACAAGTCAGAGTTCTCATTCCTTTTTGGCTAATATGACCTAGCTGGCAATGCCACAACTCAGTAGACAGCAGCTCGCGGCTATAGATATGTAATCATGACCAACATCTGACACATGCATGGAATACAAGGTACCATGCTTCTGACCTCTGAGTACAACAAGATTACCTTTGCGTACTATCCATGAACCATTGCCAAATGTGGTGTTGTAGCCCAAATCATCAAGCTGACCAACAGAAATCAAGCTTTTAGTCAACTTGGGCACATGTCTGACATTACATAAAGCAAAGTGCGTTCCATTCCAATTTGATGTTTTTGACGCCCTCAATGTCTAGTTCATAAGCATCACCAAGTCTCACTTTGCTGCAAGAGTGAGAATAAGGAGAGAACCACTCTCTATGTGGTGTCACATGGAAACTCGCACCAAAATCTACTATCCAATTTTGTGCATATTGCGCATCTTCTGTAACAAGAGCCTCGACATGTAGATCTGTTGTGAAGACCAATACATCAAAGGTAAGTGGCATAACAAACGCCGAAAGAGTCTGTACAATAGTAGCATTTGAAGACTCTATCACATTGATCTCCTCTAACTTTGCTTTGCCCTTGTTTGAATCATCGGACTTAGAAGTTTCACCGGATTGTTTATCCTTCTTGCTTTGCTGCCATTTCCTGCAATCCTTCTTCACATGCCCTTTTTTATGGCAATGATAGCACTCAACATTATGCATAGAACCCCGAGACTTACTACGTGAGCCCCCACGTTCCTTGCTTTTGGCACGACTTTGAGTGCGACCCCTCTGTCTATCACTAGCAACATACACATCACCATCCTTTTTGCCTTCAAGAGATTTCCTGCGAATCTCCTCAGTAAACAGACTCCCAAGGATGTCATTGTACACTAGACTGGTACCAGGTGCTGTGTTGCTAATCGCAGTACAGAACATATCCCAAGACGAGGGTAAACTGCATAGGAAGAAGATACATTTGATTTCCTCATCGAAGACCAAACCCTGAGTGGTCAACTGAGTGAAAATGATATTGAACTCATTAATGTGAGTAGAAATAGTGCCCTCTTCCTTCATATAAAGGTCAAACAGCTTCTTCATCAAGAAAACCTTATTAGTGGCACTTTTGTTCTCATAACTGGAACACAACTTATCTCATACATCTCTAGCAGTTCTTTCTCCAACTATAGTAAAGTACGGAGATTCGGCCAAATGAAAACGGAGGGTAGATTTGGCCTTAGGATCAAGTTTCTCCCACTCAACATCTGTATACTCACCCTCTGGACGCTCCGTGATAGGATCCAGCTGGGCTTTTTGTATAAGAACATCTTGAATCTGCTCTTTCCAGATAGCAAAATTTATCCCATCAAATTTTCAAATATTGTAAATATCCTTTTCACCACTAGATGACATGGCTACAAGCTAAAGATAATATGGCGATAAACACTGGTAATTTTGGGAAAATTTTGGCAGAGTTTACCTAGAAAAACTGACAGAATCTCAATCCAAAACTGTCACAAGAGATCAGTAATGCATCAAAAGTAATGCTCTCAAAGCATAAGACAAGCGCATCAACCACTAATTGTGCATAAAAAAGTCAAAAGCTGACCCAACACTGCCAACACGGCGTCAAATGCACCTAGACCTCTCTATACATATCCTATGGTGAGGCCACAAAAAAGGGGTACTCCAGCAACCTGTATCACCGAAAGGATCTCAACATTTGAGAATTCCTCATCTCAAGAAAACCTCACGCTATCGACCCTCACAAAAGGTTATGCAGACAAGAAACCAGCCCAGTCTCAGAAAGGGACTTTGAACCGAGTCTCAAAAATGGTCGGGACTGCCAGAAACAAGCCAAATCCGGTGCACAAAAGGTACATATGGCAGTTTTCGCAACTCAACGTACATCCACCGTCAACAATACTGCAGGGTGCAGTATACGCACTCAAACAGGCACCAAACAAAATGTGCAAGCAGTAAACAAATCCCTGCGGAGAGGAAAACCGCTCTCAAAAGAGCTCAAGCACTCCCAAAAGTGCCAAAACAATGCATATGTGCATCAAATACTCCCAGTAAAGTCTGTGCTGATGCAAAAACACTGCAACCTGGATGTCCGCTATGTATGCAAGAACTTGTGAGGAGATGGATGCCTGAAAAACTTAAAACAATGTCGATGCCAAAAAGTGCTCCTAATCAGTCCATAAACACCGTCTCAATAGCACATAATAGCCATAAAACGGCTGTATATCATCCCAAAATAGTCTCTAAACAACCTGCACCTGTGTCATGCACCTGTACTTGTAGCTGTAGCAAAAGTGGAGTTGAAAAATACAACTCCTGAAGCGTATCTCGGATGAATCTTTCGACTGCACGAACAGCTTCAAAAGGGGGGTAAAACCCAAGGACACCTGATGGAAACGCTCTGGGAATGTATATCTGCATCAAGTACTCCCACTGAAATTTGTGTTGATGCAAAACACTGCAACCTGTAAGAAACTTGGATGTCCTGTATGTATGCAAGAACCTGTGAGGAGATGGATGTCTGAAAAACCCGAGACAATGTTGATGCCGAAAAGTGCTCCTAATCAGCCCATAAACACCGTCTCAATAACACATAATAGCCATAAAACGACTATATATCATCCCAAAATAGTCTCTGAATAACCTGTACCTGTGTCCTGTACATGTTCCTGTAGCTGTAGCAAAAGTGGAGTTGAAAAATACAAGTCTTGAAGCGTAGCTCGGATGAAGCTTTCGACTACACGAACAACTTTGAAAGGGGGGTAAAACCTCAGGACACTTGTTGGAAACGCTCTCAGAATGCTGAATTTGCCGATGTCGAAATCGAAAGCCTGTTTGCACTTTTGAAAGTACGCTCGCGCGCAGACGGCAAGCAAAAACCCTGCTCTGATACCAGTTGAAGGTGCTGCGAGAAGCGTGTGCGAGTGCAAGTGCGAGAGCAGAGAGCGAGAGAGATCTGCTTTGGGTGGAGTGCACATCAATGTTATCCTGTTGGAGCTCCTTATTCTATTGTATTAAAGAATGAGTGTATACATGGTTAAGTTAGTAGATGGGTTAGTAGTAAGTGGGCTGTCCAGCCAATTGGTCTGCTCATCTTCTTCCTCTCACTTCACATTCACTGCACACTCTACACATTGGCGTTTATGGTTTACATGAAGCCATAGATTGGAGATTATTGCTAGCATGCTCGCATTAGTGCAGTCATTGGGTGATACCATGTTTATAGTGGGGGATTATGTGTTTATAGATTTTATGTTTTTTCATTCCAATGTAGTTGACACATGCCAGAGGATGTGCAAGTTCGTAGGGGGTGAATGTCGTGACGTTTTGCGGGCACAATGAAAAAAATATTCATCAGATTCATTCTATGCAGTTTTGCTAAGTTGGCACGTTTCATTACTTGATGTGTTTGATGAAAATGAAAATCTAGATTAATTTCATGTGAGAAATAATGCAATGCTTAAAATGTGGGCCTATGACAATTTCCATCACCATCACCATGGTTTGAGAACCCAACATGCATCACTTCACGGCCACTGTTCTGTGGGCATGCTAACCACTACTTCCACATCCAATATATATCTTCCTCTAAAAAATCTCTTTGCTCTTTCTTTATAAGCATGTCCTTAGGGTGACAACCTCCTAGAAAGCATCAGGGATAAGATTTTATTTAGTGAAGTGACACTTGATTGGCCTCCAATTTGAATGTTTCTCCTTCTAGCCTTTTTTATGTTTAATGATACCAGTGACTATAAAAGGCATAAAGAGACTTATTGTTCAAGGCTCCTTACCAAACCAAGAGCATGTGCTTGACCAACATTTTCTTCCAAGGCTCCTATGACTAACGTACCTCATTTTGTTTGCTCATGTCAACTCCTTGCATGTACTACCACATTGGTAATTGATCTAGAGAAAAACCACCAGGCTTTGGATTCAATGAAAATAGCCCAATGCTTCTTGGAACTATTGCTCTTGGCAACACCCTAAAATTAATACAATCCAAGAGAATGCCTTGGCAAAGAGACCAAAAGGGAGAGAGCTTGAGCTACTACAAGCACACATGCACACAACCAAGAGAGCTGATAATGGAGAGGGAGGCTAAAACTGCTTCTTCTTCTTCATTATTAAAAAAAATGATAAGGACTACAAAACATAGGTGGAAAATACTATAATAATATATATCTATGGAACATTACCATCTTTTAAATTCTAACATTGGATGTTAGATGCTCATATTTATAAACTCTCTTTCTATTTTGTAACTCTTTTAAAATTTACAAACAGGCTGACAAAGGTTCATTGAGGGACCCATGTGGTACGAGTAGCCTTTACCTATGTCTGGTGTTGATCTTATTCTCCCTTTCCTCTTTCCTCTGAAGTGCATTCATAACACTCCACTCTCAAAGGTGTGCATGTGGCTCTCTATTCCTCTTCATTTGTATCTCATGTTGGATTGTGTGTACAAGCATTTTTGTTTTTATGCATGTTTCTCTATATTTTTGTGTGTATGCATGCTCTTCATGAATTTGCAAGGCTCGTTGCTCTACAATTTGTTGCAACGGTATCAGAGTCCAACCTAAGCTCCTGGAGGACTTGGAGACTAGGCATACCCAACGAAGCCACATGTAGGATTCAACTCCTAACCATGAAATTCGACATCACCTTCATATGTCAAAGCTAAGTACAGCTTCATTTTGTACTTGATTGTTTTTCTTTTGGCTATGTTGCATCTCTTCTCAAACTTTCTCAGTTTTGAGGTACACTCTATGGTTTCACCAAGCTTTGAAATATTGAAAGTGAGTAAACACCTCACTTTCCTCTTTCATGAAGTGCATGCATACCTTCCTTGTATGGTCATCAATGGAGATGACATAGAATCGATATCTCCCCATTGAGGTGGTCCTGATAGGACCCCATACATTCGATGGCACTATCCCTAGCACATTTTTTCTTACCTGCTTGCCATTAAGAAATGAAGACTTTGCTTGCTTTCCAAACTGAAAAGCCTCACAAACCTTGAACATTGGATACAAGAGATTCACAATTTCAATCTTCAAAACATAGTCATTACCCTTTTTTTGTATATTCTTTTAGCTTTGTATTCAATTTCTGCTTCCTTCGCTTCTTCTTGGTCACATATGGTGAGACCAGTTTTTACCATGCCTCCTTGGGGTAATAGGCCTCTCAAGGTATTTAGCACATTGATAGATAACCAATGCAGAACCTTTGATGCTCCCTAATGCTAATTTCTAAAGGTCTTCACATGTTGAGGAGTAGGATTCTCGTCATGCAACACTAGTGCATCTTCTTGTTCACCTTCAATGTATTCCCAATAGCATTTTACAATGATATATTTTGAACTTCCAAGCGTGGAAGTTGTTTGTGGCAAGCTTCTTCCTGACAATTGCATTAATCCAATGATTTCTAGACAAATTTGCAATCAAATATTTTTTGCACAAACATATAGTAACCAAAAATAACATATATTTGTCACAACCCCTGATCACCATACAAAAATAAATAAAAATTGAACTTCCAAGCATGGAGGTTGTTTGTGGCAAGCTTCTCCTTGACAATTGCATTGATCCAGTCATCTTTAGACAAATTTGCAACCTTTTTTTTGCTGCACAAACATATAAAGTAACAAAAAATAGAATGTATTTTTCACAACCTCTGACCACCATATACACTTGATACAATGTTTCACACTATATACACACATACACTCAATACAATGTTCACACTACCATATAGTAGTACTAAAACATCAAACGAGCTTCATGTACCACCAAAATGGGGAATTCACAAAAATATTAACCTTAGCATTCTTGTATACAAATGCACTCCAGCTCTTGAAAAAAGTACTCGAAATGAAAACTTGGCTACACATTTTTCATTCAGAGGACTATATAGAATCTAAACTACATGATCTCCCAAAGGAATTGCCAAAATTGGAGATCATTGTTGATGCCTACCACAAATCTCAAGGGTGGGTATAGTATCAAAACACAAGGGAGGACGATAGAGGACAATTTATTCTCAATTGTTTCTTTTGTCTCTTCTGCTTATCAAGACCCACTAGACTAGCTTGAGGACTTGAAATCAATATGCATACAATCAATAGAAAGAGGCTAAAAGATTCTTGTTCTTCACTGCTAAAAAAAGATGATAAAGTTCTACAAACCAAAAGTGGGAAATACAACATAATAAGCGACTATGTATAATTATCAATGTGAAACTACTAGTGAGTGAGTTGGAAAGCTAAGTGGCCATATCACTCTTGATAAGTAGACCAAGTCGGTGTTTGCTACGTTGCCCAAGAGGTAAATGTAGGCGAGAAGTCATTAAAGAGTTTTATGTGTTGGAGTTTAATATCTCAATTAACATTTCAAACATAACTCTTTTCCAGCATCTTCTTTGATTTCATTTATAGACCACACTTGGCATACATGTTGACCAAAGAAATGCCATGCACAATGGCTTCCAAGGAATAATCTCATCACAAATTTGTCTCTCATGTTAAGTTCTTTCATTAGGCAACATTTTTTCAAGATGCAAGCATAGGTGATGTCTTGCCCTCACTTTGCGATGAATGAAAACAACCTAGAGCTTCTTCACCCAAGCACACATTTTTCTCCAAGAACCCCCTGCCAATAGTCTCATCATGAAGTGTGTAGCATCATATTCCTTCACAATGCAAGCATAGGTGGTTGTATCTAGAAAGGAAATCGCACTCTGCATTCATTAAATATAACTCTCACCCTTGTAGGGCTTAACTTACAATCATTGCATCAGAGACAAGACTCCACACATGAACCCTCACTTTGTACTCATTAAAGACAAGAGAAGACATCCCACAACTTCTGTTAGCTTCTTTGTCTTGTCGAAACACTTCCAATAGAATTTGGCTTTCATTAATCACAATAACATCAATAATTTAAGCATTCTACAATAAAAGTAAACACCAAACATGAAAGAAATAATTGAATTAACACAAAGTAGAGATTGCATCTGATACAATAATTGAGTTTTTGATTCAACTCTTATTATGTTGAATTGATTCAATCTTCCTTGAAGAAACAAGATTAGATGTAGACAAATAAGTTAATGAACATACCATACGATAAGTGAAACCCTTACTCTTATTAGGGTTTAACTTGGTGCCAATGCATTCAAGAGACTACATCCCAAATAGAAAGTGCATCAAAAACTATTTGTACTCTCAAAACTACACGGAATTTGACATTCATGTCCTCATTAGTGTTGCAAAGATTAACAACATTCTCCCGGAGAGCCCCTCTCCATGTGTATGTTTTCCCATCTCAAGTTCTTCTCTATTAGTATATCCTTCAAGATTCAAGCATAAGAGACCGCATTTTAACAAAGCTCATCCATCTTTGCAAATGCAAACAATATAGACTCTCCTTGCACTACATATCCAGCAATGAGTAAAGCCATCAATCGGCATTTGATGAATCACGGAATGCTTCTTGGTCCTATTATATATATTGGGAATTTATTGCGATCAATGGATTCTAAAAGGACTCATCAGGTATACTATAGACAATGGATTCTAAGAGACCACATTGCATCAAGAATCTCATTAAAAACTATTTGCACCTCTAGAAGTACACCACATTTGACATACATGTCCACTGAAGCATTTCCAAGATTGATAAAATATTTACCAAGAGTCCCTAACCATTCATATACTTTCCAAGAGAAAATCTCATGGTTTTTGCATTTGATGAAAACAACGTGGAGCCTCTTTGCCTTGCTTACATTGAGAACATACACTTTAATAAGTAGCATACAACATAGGCGTGTGTGTGTGTGTGTGTGTGAGTGAGAGAGAGAGAGAGAGAGAGAGAAGGAGAGAGAGAGAGAGAGAGGAGGGGGGGAGCTCTAACCTTGTTGGGCTTTTAAAGAGCAATATGTGTGTGTGTGCAGCTCAAACCAATGAAGTGGAGGGCAAGTGAACTAAGAGAGAGAAGTTTGTCTAGAAGTCCATTAATGGTGCCATACATCTGCGTAGTAATTCGCTCTTGACACGTGGTGCTATAGATAAGAGATCTTACAGATAGTGGAAATACATAATAAAATATCTCAATGTAATTTTTGGGTTCTACTATGGAGTTTGATGTTTGCCATGATGCCAGAGGGAATTAACGTGCCTATTCTCCATCCAACCACCTCCTTGAGCTATCTTTAGGAGATCCCTATGCCTAGCATGGAAGCGATCCTTGCCTAGGACCTTGTCCTACCTTGGGTGACCTGGTCCCCAGTGCTCGTGGCTTAAAAAAACTCATGCAACGACCCTCACAAAAGGTTATGTAGACACGATTAGCCAAAATCTTAAAAAGTGCTCTTCCGTACCATGTCTTAGAAACGGCTGAGACTCCCAATTCAAGACAAAATCGGCTCCGTAGTAGTGCACAATGGTAGTATGTGCATCACAACATACATATTTTATGAAATCACTATAAAATGTAGGGCATGCACTAAAAAACATGTGCCAACAAGTGTGCAAGAAAAATCATAGATTTCAGCTCCCTACGGGGAGTAAAATTCTCTCAACTGAGCTCACTGCACAAAACCATACCAACATACGCATAAAACTCCCAGTGGAACCAAAATGATGCAAAAGTTGTGTCAATATTTTGTAGACCGTATGAATGTAAGAGAATTGTAGATTTGGAAAAATGAAGATCAATCTCAAAAGTAATCCACAAGTGTATACATCATGCCTTAAACACATATGATATAACCAAATTTTCTCTCAAAATGCATAGAGAGCACAATACATCTGTGTATGCAAGAAGTAGTTGTCCCTAACAAGTAAATTGTTCTTGCCAAGTTAATTAAGGAATATGGTTATTTTTCTACCGTTAATGAAGTTCACCCTCTATGTTCTCAAAGTAGTCTCACAAAAATGCTCACTCTAATTCTCTTAATCCCGCTATTCTCAAAGTTCATAGGCCATTTTCATTACATTGGTATCAGAGCTATTGGTTTCTCTTTTCTTGCTTAAGAAGAGAGGTCCTTAAGTTGTCCATAAAAGGTTGGGCCTGTTTATTGCAATAGGGTAAGTGGGATAGGGATCTATTATCTTGGTTGAGAAGGACTTAATTCGAGGTCCACCGTTGGGAACTATAGTCTTAATAATAGAGCCTCTCAGGGCTTGCCTTTGGCTTAACCGTTATTGAGATACGAGCAAGCTCAACAGGAACCATAATTAACCGAGCAATGTTAGACCCTCTCCATTATTCTTTGCAAACAACGGTGTCTAAACCACGGGTGTGGCTGCTTGAGGACTGGTTTTCAAAGGAAAAGAAGAGTAGCGACTAAGGTTTTTGAGGGTACTAAAGCAAAAAATTATTCTATTCATAAGTATAATTAGCATGGCTGACAATAACCAAGAGAGTAGAATGAACATTGATGCTTTTGATTTTGCAATGATGATGCCCCCATGTTTGTCAATTATCTTACTACTAGGTTACAACAAGCTATGGCCAACCCTGCTTTGCAAGCCAAAGTTACTCAACAACTTCGTGCTTATGGGATTTCCCTTCCTCTCCAGGAGGGGAGAGAGCTTAGGAGGCCTCTTGATGAGACCCCCAAAAGAAGACTCTCTTCCATACGAGAGGAGGAATCCAAAGAAAGAGAAAGTAATGAATCCCTAAGTTCCTCTGAAGATGTGGCTCCACAAAGACTCCTCCTCCCAAGAGGAACAGTCAGCCCACAATCCTTCTCCTCATCACTCCAAAAGGGAAGAGAGGAAACAAAGGATGAAAAGGGTAAGAAACAGGTTGTCATAATAATCAATATCTAATTATCCTAAATGATTTTCTCATGTTAAACTGATCATTTAATATGGGGAAGTGCTAGGGGAGAAAAAGCTGGTTAAGATAGCAGACCAACCACAATCGGGATCCAAAGGGGGGGACATCTGCAAAAGATCTATGTGCAACAATGGGTTTAAAAGACCTTAAGGTTCAGCCCATTAAGACTTCCAAATGCTAAGGTTCCAAAATTCAAAGGTTGTGTCCAAAGGTCAACTTTAGGGAAGATTAGATGCTTTGTGTGTGTCCCAAAAGTCTTTGTCCAGCCCTACATAGGAGGGGGCGAGCCCAAGAAGTAGGGGATGAGAGAGAAACTCATACACACACACACACACACACACACACACACACACACACACACACACACACACACACACACACACACACACACACACACACAAGCTCCCTTTGTACACAAGGGGAAAGAGGGACACATGTCAGCTCCCTAGCCTACATGCCCACAAGGTGTACTCAAATCCTATTGGATGGCCTTGGAGGTGGACCAATGAGAATTAGGCTAGAGTAAATCTAGTTTAATTAATTTAAAAACACTTAATAAAAGAACAAATAAGAATTAAGCTCTCTAGAAGACTATTGGAGAGTCTCTCAAGGAGACCAATGAGCATTCAACATCCCAATGCCTTGCCTGATTCCTATTGGCTAGGAGGCAAAGGGGTCCAATGAGTGTTTAGTTGAATTATTAAATTACCTAAAGCTCTCACAAAAGGGGAAAAGGGGACACATGTCAGAAGGCTATCACTTATGCTGCTTCACTCTCATTGGCTACGCCTGGGGAGGTCCAATAGGATGCTAGCATGAGTAATTAACAAGGGGGGTCAACCAAGAGAGAGAGAGGGGGCTGATTTTTGGCAAGGCATTGGGATGTTGATTTTTGGCAATCTGTGGAGCAAGAAGACTCTCTCTCTCTCCTTCTCAAGCTTTAATGGAACGCTTATCTCCTACTCCAAGCTTGTGAGAAGGGATGCCTATACCAACAACTCTTGGATTTGTGATGCAAATCCAACCAAGAGCCAAGCTTCAGTGCATGCTCATCTCCTCTACCATGCTAATTACTAAGCTAAGTTATGGTAATATGAGTGATTATGTGAGGAGATGTACATCTTTCTCGTAAGAATACTCGTTCTTCCTCTCAATCTACTTTCATACCCCACTAGCTCTCACCATCTTTGAAGGTGTGTGACGTCTTGGGTCTGAGAACGTGATGGAATTGATGTTGTGTTTGTTTAAGTGTTTTTCTTATTGCATGAAGTTCCCATCTTCATTGCACTAGCTAGTATTGAAGGAACACAAGAAATTGTATTGTAAAATGTCTCTCTTGATGGGAGAAACCATAATACAAAGCCTTTTGGAGGGGGGACTTGCTCCATGCAAATCCGGTCCTCAACTGTTGTCAATTGCTTAATTTCTCTTCCTTTGAAGTATTTTTCATGACATCTAACTAGGTGTTATGCTTTTTGTTGCTCTCTCCACCCAAGAAATCTTGTTAATCTCATTAGGAATCTATTTTAATGAAATGCTCACTATGTTCATGCTATTTTCCGCTAGACACAAGTTACTAGGCCATTAAATGTTACATTGGTATCAAAGCACAAGGTTTCTCTTTTCTTCCTCAAGAAGGGAGGTCCTCAAGCTAGCTATAAATGGTTGGTACTATTAAATGCATGTGAGTAAGTAGAATAGGGATTTTTTAGCCTTGCAGTGCGCCTACCTTTGTGCAGTTAGCAGGGCATCACCGTCGAGAGCGGTGGTCTTAATAGTGGATTCCTACGGGGCTTGCCTACGAGTTAACCACTATTGAGCTATTAGAAGCTTGACAGGATCCGGTGTTGTTTTGGTGTTCCTTGCAATTAATGGTATTCGAGCCACGGGTACAGTAGCTTGAGTGCTTTTTCTAAAGGGGTAAAGAGGAGTAGCAACTAGGGCTTGAAGTGCCAAGTACACCTAAAAATTTTACACCTAAAAGTTGTTAGAATGGCTGACAATAGTAAAGAGAGTGAAATTAATGTTAATAACTTTGATTTTGCTAATGAGCAAGCTACTAATGATGCCCCATTTCTTGTTAACCATCTTGTTTCTAGGCTTCAAAAAGCCATGGGCAATCCATCCCTCCAAAGTGAAGTGCAACGGCAGCTTCGTGCTCATGGGATTCTCCAAGCTCCCCACCCATGACAAGAGAGCACCTAGGAAGCCTCCTTGCAAGACTTCCAAAAGAGGTCTCTCTCCGATTCGGGAAGAAGAGGAGGATCCCTATGAAGGGCTCAAAAATTTTCTCCTTGATGATGCATCTCCTTCTCAAAGGAGAACTCAAGAGCCTCCATCGAAGGAACGAGAAAGAAGTGAGTCTCCCGCCACCTCGGCGGAGATGGCTCCACGAAGATGGCGGGATAAATGGAGAAGACCATCGCTACTTCTCCACACCATACTTCAAAGCGGGATGACAAAAATCAAGAGAAGAAAAAGGCGAGAAAGAGGACACCCTCTTCTCCATCTTCTTCGTCCTATTTCTCTTATGAAAGTGATGGTCAAGACAACGAAGATCAAGGCAAGAAAAAGGTGAGAAAGAGGTCACCCTCTTCTCCATCTTTCTCCAATTCTTCATCTTCTGAAGAAAGTGATGGTGCAACCTTTGAACCATCAAAAAGAAGAGGCCATAGTAAATCCTATGCCGCGTGGAAGAGGTCATCCAAGCTCAAGAAGTTCAAACAAGAAGGGAAGAGTATCTCTTTCCTTACCTACAATGGAACTTTTGGTGCTACGGACAAAGTCTTGGCCTTTATCCAACAATTTGATGAGGCGCTCGGAGATGAGGGCTTCACGGAGTCCTCTAAGCTACACCATGTAGCTATGCACTTTCAAAAGTCCGCCAGACAATGGTGGTCTAGCCTACGGGCCAACGGTGAAGCTCCACAAACATGAAAATCTTTAAGAGCTTCCATTATGAAGCAGTTTTTGGCCACCGATGCCAAAGACAAAGTACTCACCGAATGGCGAAGCTTAAAGCTCTCTCCCTATGAATCCATCCACAAATATGCAGCAATTTTTGGCCACCGATGCCAAAGAAAAAGTACTCACCGAATGGCGAAGCTTAAAGCTCTCTCCCTATGAATCCATCCTCAAATATGTAGACAAGTTTTGGGATCTACAACTCAAAGCCACTATCTTCAAAAAGTTGGATTTTGGAGAGCAAAAGCAACAATTTTGTGCGGGCTTAACCAAAGAAATGGTGGAGTATGTCAACTCCCAAAGGCCACGCACCGTATCGGTGGTAATACAACATACTATGGTGGCCTCTCGAATCAATTTCCAAACAGGGGCTAAGAGGAATTCTAAGCCCCCTGAAAACAAGGGTTCCAATGAGCCTAAGGGGAAGGACAATGTCCAAAAGTCTCCTAAGGGCAACTCCAAAAAAGCTAAAGAGAAGGGAGTTTATAAAGGATAAAATAAACTCTCTCTTGAAGATCTTGAGCGTTATCGCAAGGATAACCGATGTTTCAAGTGAGGCGAACAAGGGCATGCGTACCGCGCTTGTCCCCAAAAGAACAACCACCTTGATCCTCCTAGAGCTACCTTTGTCGAAATCCAAGAGGAGGAAACTCACCACAAAGGATCTCCTCTATGCCATGCTTGGGAAAAGGTAAGAGAACATCATGCTTTTATTCTCTTTGACCCCGGTTCTACTCACAAATTTACATCTATAGAGTTGGCCACCAAGCTAGGCATACAAGCCTACAAGATGGGAGATGTCCTACCCGTAGACAGTGCTTTCAAGAGGCAAGAAGCTTCAATCACTCCCTTAATCGGGAAATTGAGGCTCCACCTCCAAAGCTATGTGGACAAAGAGGACTTCTTTATCTCTCCTCTCAAGCATGAGGATGTAATCCTAGGGGCACCATGGTTTAATCGCATGGCTGCCAATGTTAAATTCCCTGAAAGGAGAATCTCCTTTAAGTTCAAGGAAAAAGATATGTATATAGATGCTAAGGAAATGGGTAACACTATACCCATTGTACATACTCAAGCTTTCAACAAGTCAATAAAAAGCTAAATTTCCATGTACATGATTTTTGTGAAAGATTATCATAATGAACCTAATGTTTTAGCAAAAGAAAATATACACAACCAAAAGGAATTAGAGTTATCCAATTTTCTCAAGGGGTTTCAAGAGGTCTTTATTGACAACATCCCTTGTGATCTACCTCCTAAATGAGGTAATGATGACCATGCAATTGAACTTCTTCCAGGAAGTTCACCGCCTAACAAACCTCCTTATAGAGTTTCTCAAGCTCAACAAGAGGAGATTATGCAGCAAGTGCATGAGTTAGTTGAGAAGGGCATGGTTAGGCCTAGCTCATCTCCATTTTGTTCTCCTGTGCTACTAGTGCAAAAGAAAGACGGCACATATCATATGTGTGTCCACTATAGAGCACTAAATAGGATCACTAGCAAGAATAGGTTTCCCGTTCCACGGGTAGAAGACCTATTTGATAAGCTACAGGGTCCACCTACTTCAGTAGGATTGACCTAATATCATAAAATAAGGATAGTTGATCAAGACATTGTAAAGACCGCATTTTGCACTATGTTTGGTCTTTACGAATACATTGTCATGCCGTTTGGCTTGACCAATGCACCAGCCACATTCAGTCGCTTGATGAAGAAGCTATTCAGGCCTCACCGAACCTTTACTAAAGTGTTCTTTGATGATATTATCATCTACTTTAATTCATTAGATGAACACAAGCGACACCTCCAGGTAATATTTCAAGTTCTAAGAGAGAATAAACTTTATGTTAATCGAAATAAAAGTGAATTTTTCTTGCAAGAGATTCAATATTTAGGTCACATTATCTCTCAACATGGCATCCAAATGGATGCATCAAAGTTAGAGGTAATAAAAGGATGGCCTAAACCAAGGAATCTTCATGAGTTAACAAGCTTTATAGGTATGTGTGCATACTATAGATGCTTCATAGAAAAGCTCTTACTACTAGCAGGACCATTACATGATCTAACAAAGAAAAACTTTAGGTACACATGGTCTACCAAGGAGAACAATGCTTTAGAAAAGCTTAAAGAAAAGCTTATCTCTCAACTTGTGCTTACACTACCGGATCTCTCAAAGCCATTTGAGGTCCAATGTGATGCTTGTGGTGATTGTCGGGGAGCTGTTTTGCTTCAAAAAGGGCACGACATAGGCTATGAAAGTTGAAGGCTCGACCCTGTTGAGCAAGCTCTAGGAATATATGAAAAGGAACTCCTCAGTGCAGTTCTACATGCCTTAGACTCATGGAAGCACTATTTATTGGGGACTCCTTTCATTCTGCGAACGGATCACCAAAGTCTTAAGCTCTTCATGACACAGACCAAGCTCTCCGACAAACAAATGAGGTGGGAAAACTTTCTTTTGCAATTTCATTTTCATATTGCTCACATTGCTGGCAAGCATAATCAAGTAGCCGATGCACCCTCAAGACGATCGAGAGTGAATGCAGTTTCCATAGCAACTCACAATGATCTATCTTCTATGATAGATGAGCATGCTATTGATCCCGATTATAGAGATGTGATTTCAGCCCTTGCACTAGGGAAGAAAGAGGAACCATTTACTTTACAAGATGGTTATCTTCTCTATGGCAATAGACTATGTGTTACTAGGTTACTACGTGAGAAAGTAATGTATGAATCTCATGCTCCTCCTTATGCAGGGCATAGAGGGATTCAGTCTACCCTAAAGGGGATTGAAACATATTTCTATTGGCCTACCATGAAATCAAACATACGAGAGTATGTTTCTAAATGTGTGGTATGCCACAAGACGAAGTTTGATAGAGGGAAGCAACTTGGATTGCTTCAACCTTTGCCAATCCCTAATTGACCATGGGAGAGCATATCCATGGATTTTATCTTTGGATTTCCTAAGTCTATCCATGGGAATACGAGAATATGGACGATAGTAGACAGGTTCAGTAAACAAGCTCATTTTATACCTGTCAAAAAGACTATCAAAGCCCATCAATGGCAACCCTCTTCATTTCACAAATTTTCAAATACCATGGCTTGCCATGTCCATAGTGTTGGATAGAGATCCTAGAATGACCAGTAATTTCTGGAAATGTCTCTTTGAGAATTTAGGAACAAGGATAAATTTCTCTTTGGCCATCACCCACAAACGGATGGCCAAGTGAAATAGCTAACCTAACAATTCTCGATCTACTAAAAGCCTATGTAACGGAAGTAGATCAAGATCCCAATGGGAGAAGTACTTACCCTTAGTGGAGTATGCCTACAATAACACTGTACATACTTCCACAGGAAAAGCACCTTTTGAGGTAATAGAGGGAAGATCAAAAAGTCCCTTGCTACGTAAGGTACATGGGAAGATCTTCGCTGCAGATGAGTATAGTCTAGACCTACAAGAATCTTTTCAAAAGATTAAGGATGCTATCTCTATCTCACAGCAAAGGCAAAAGGATGCTGCTGACAAGCACAGAAGAGCCCAAGCCTTTAAAGAAAATGATTTGGTCGTACTCAAATTTCCCAAGGCTCGATTAAGGCACACGACGGGCATGAATCCTACGGGACACCAAAAGTACTATGCTAAGTTAGCAAAAAGGTACTATGGTCCCTTCCAAATTCTTAGGCAAATCAATGAGATGGCCTATCAACTCAAGTTGCCCAACCATTGGCTCATACACAATGCTTTCCATGTGAGCCTAATAAAGCCTTACAAAGGAGAGCCACCTCAAGAACCAACTATTGAAGACCCACAGGAGATCGAGGACCAAGAAGAGGTGTTGCAGCCCGAGTCCATTCTCCGACATGAAGACAAGGTACTAAGTGGCGGTAAGACTATCCGACGATATCTTATTAAGTTTAAGAATTATCCTTTTGAAGATGCTAGATGGATGCAAGGCATACAATTAAAGAATAACCTAAACCTTGTCAATGCTTATAATGCTTCCCAAGAGTAACCAAATGTACAAATGTTAAAAATGAACAAAATTTTTGTCTTAAAGGACTCTCTTTTTCTTTATTGTGCACAAAAATGAAGTAGTATGCAAGCTTAAATCAAGTTTGCGGAGACGACATCTCCCGAAAACCAAGTAGAGCTTGTCACTCTACTATGGAAGATGATAGGACTAATGTGCAGACGTGCTTGTGGCAGCCTTAGGCTCTTAAGCACCAAATGGACTAGTCATCCATTCTGGAACGATGTCGTAGGGTAACATAGGGATCCTCTACCCGCTAAGAAAAACGACTCATGAATATGCTTTATCTTATCTACACCATAGTCGAGGACGACTATGATTTCAAGAGAGAGCTAATGTTGTAATAATCAATATCTAACTCTCTTAAATAATTTTCTCATGTTAAATTGATCATTTAATATGGGGAAGTGCCAGGGGAGCAAAAGCGAGAATATTGGTTAAGTTAGCAGACCGGCCACAATAGGGATCCAAAGGAGGGAAAATAGGGATCCAAAGGGGGGGCCATCTGCAAAAGAGCTATGTGCAACAATGGGCTTAAAAGACCTTAATGTTCAGCCCCTTAAGACTTCCAAAATGCTAAGGTTCCAATATTCAAAGGTTGTGTCCAAAGGTCAACTTTAGGGAAAATTGGATGCTTTGTATGTGTCCCAAAAGTCTTTGTCAAGCCCTACATAGGAGGGGGCGAGCCCAAGAAGTAGGGGATGAGAGAGAAACTCAGACACACACACACACACACACACACAAGCTCTCTTTGTACACAAGGGAAAAGAGGGACACATGTCAGCTCCCTAGCCTACATGCCCACAAGGTGTACTCAAATCCTATTAGATGGCTTTGGAGGTGGACCAATGAGAATTAGGCTAGAGTAAATCTAGTTTAATTAATTTAAAAACACTTAATAAAAGAACCAATAAGAATTAAGCTCTCTAGAAGACTATTGGAGAGTCTCTCAAGGAGACCAATGAGCATTCAACAGCCCAATGGCTTGCCTGATTCCTATTGGCTAGGAGGCAAAGGGGTCCAATGAGTGTTTAGTTGAATTATTAAATTACCTAAAGCTCTCACAAAAGGGGAAAAGGGGACACATGTCAGAAGGCTATCACTTATGGTTCTTCACTGTCATTGGCTAAGCCTGGGGAGGTCCAATAGGATGCTAGCATGAGTAATTAACAAGGGGGGTCAACCAAGAGAGAGAGGGGGCTGATTTTTGGCAAGGCATTATTGACACACACGCTCACACAATCAATCTGTGGAGCAAGAAGACTCTCTCTCTCCTTCTCAAGCTTTAATGGAAAGCTTATCTCCTACTCCAAGCTTGTGAGAAGGGATGCCTACACCAACAACGCTTGGCTTTGTGATGCAAATCCAACCAAGAGCCAAGCTTCAGTGCATGCTCATCTCCTCTACCATGCTAATTACTAAGGTAAGTTATGGTAATATGAGTGATTATGTGAGGAGATGTACATCTTTCTCGTAGGAATACTCGTTCTTCCTCTCAATCTACTTTCATACCCCTCTAGCTCTCACCATCTTTGAAGGTGTGTGACGTCTTGGGTCTGAGAACATGATGGAATTGATGTTGTGTTTGTTTAAGTGTTTTTCTTATTGCATGAAGTTCCCATCTTCATTGCACTAGCTAGTATTGAAGGAACACAAGAAATTGTATTGTAAAATGTCTCTCTTGATGGGAGAAACCATAATACAAAGCCTTTTGGAGGAGGGACCGGCATGAAAATCCGGTCCTCAACTGTTGTCAATTGCTTAATTTCTCTCTCTTTTGAAGTATTGTTCATGATATCTAACTAGGTGTTATGCTTTTTGTTGCTCTCTCCACCCAAGCACTCTTGTGAATCGCATTAGGAATCTATTCTAATGAAATGCTCACTATGTTCATGCTATTTTCCGCTACACACAAGTTACTAGGCCATTAAATGTTACAGAGGTCACCCTCTTCTCCTTCTTTTTCACCTTCCTCCTCTTCCAACGAAAGCTACAACTATTCTCCTATAGAGAATACAAGAGGGGAGGACATTGCAAATCTTACCCTGCATGGCAAAGGTCCCAAAAGCACAAGAAGTTCAAGGAGGGAGGAGAGTATCTCTTTTCTCACCTATGATGGCACCTTTGGTGATACTGACAAAGTATTGGCCTTCATTCAGCAAGTTGATGTGGCATTTGGAGACGAGGGCTTTATAGAGTCCTCCCAGCTACGCCATGTAGCTATGCACTTCCAAAGTTGTTTGAAGCTTCTCTCCCATGAGTCTATCCACAAATATGTGGACAAGTTTTTGGATTTACATCTCAAAGCTACTATCTTTCAAAAAATAGACTTCGTCGAGCAGAAGCAACAATTCTGTGTGGGATTACCTAAAGAGATGGCCGGGTACGTCAACTCCCAACGGCCTAGTTCTATCACCGAAGTAATCCACCACACTATGGTTGCTTCGCTAATCAAATTTCTAACAAGGGGCTAGAAGGAATGCCAAGCCCATGGAAAGCAAAGACAAAGGTGATGCAGAGGGGAAGCCAATGCCGAAAACTCTTCCCAATGCAATTTCAATAACAAAAAATTGGTGCAAGGAGAAGGGAGTTTACAAAGGTAAAAATAAACTCTCTCCTGAAGAGTTTGAAGCTTTTCACAAGGACCATAAATGTTTTAAGTGTGGGGAGCAAGGATATGGCTATCGTTCGTTCCATTAAAGACTTCCAATGGTTAGTGTTAAAAGTCCTTTGACCTTAGGCAAGCTAGGGATGTGCTTGAGGTGGGAACCCGGCCCAAGCTTGAGGTGCTTGTCATGCTTGCTGACTAAGGTGTTTGAGGTGCTTAATGACTAAGGTGCTAAGGTGTTCCATAACTAAGGTGCTTGAGGGGCCTAAGGTGTTCCACAAAAGTAAACATTATCCCTACATGAGGGGGCGAGCCCTCTTTGTAGGAGCTAGAGAGAGAACACACACACCCTCACACAAGGCAATCTTGGTACAAAAAAAGCAAATAGGACACTTGTCAAGCTCCTCCTCATGTTGCCCTCATAGTGTGCCTAAAGCCTATTGGGTAGCCAGCCTCCCAAGGGGTCCAATGATAATTTAGATAATTTAATTAATTGTGTATGCATTTATCAAGTCCTCTCTCTCAAAGGGGAAAGGGGGACACTTATCCCAAGGCTACCCTTGTTGCTTGATATGCACTAAGCATGTGATTGACCAAGCTTGAGGAGGTCCAATCATGTGCAACATAGTGCTCGAAGAGGGGGTCGACCAAAGCAAGGAGGAGGCTAGCTTGGGGGCTATACTCTACACACACACACACACACACACACACACACACACACACACACACACACACACACACACACACACACACACTCATTGTGTGAGTTGCAAAGTGCAAGAGCTCCATCTCCTTCTCCAAACTTGTAGAGAAGTTGAGAGCCTACACCAACACTCTTACTATGGAATGCAAATCCAACCAAGAGCCATGCTCTAATGATTAAGCTTGCCATCTTCTCCATCTTCATTACTATGCTATTATATATGCTAAGCAAGAAGAATGATGATAAGTGAGGAAGTATTTCTTTCTCCTGCGGAGATAAATACAAACCCAAATACAAACCCAAGATTTGGGTGCTCTATTGTGTTCATCAAGGTTCCATACGATAAAAATTGAGGCTTCAAGTTTGGTGCCGCTTATTTTGAACATTGGTATAGTGCCCCATCCAAATTGATAGGTGCCTCCTCTCTCTCTCTCTCTCTCTCTCTCTCTCTCTCTCTCTCTCTCTCTCTCTCTCTCTCTCTCTCTCTCTCTCTGCGCGCACGCAAGTTTGACGTTCTTCTCTCGCGTCGTAGGTGCACACAAAACAGCAGAGACTGAAAGCCTCGACAGAGGAGTACCTGAAGGAGCGAGGGGGTAAGAGATTTGAGGAATAGGGGTGCGCAAGTAACGAGAACTCAATTTATGGGCATTTCGTCTTTGCATTTGGCGCGCACGATCGCCCACATGAGGAAGAAGAGGAAGACGCAAGTGTGCATTTGAGGTGTTGGATCCCCTGCTTCCCCCCCTTCTTGCATCAAATGATTGCTTCCAGCAGCAGCAGGAGGAAACAGAGGGGGGGAGGGCTTGCTGGTCTGCTGCTCTCTTGTACCACAATGACAGGCCCTGCCTCATCCCCAAAGCCTTTTGACAGCCTTGTCCGCAGCAACCTTAGCAGCCCGCGATTCGACATTTCGGACTTCCTCAAAACTCCTATTGATGGCAGCCCCAATGAAAAGGAAGCGGAGGAAGATGATGCACTGTTCTCCACATTCCAGGGCTTTAGTCTCCCCTCTGTCCCCTTCATATGTGCACCCCCACTTGCTGCTGCAACGTGCACGCAGTCTCACGTTCATCATCACTTGCACAATATCACCATTCCTGCTCCCATTGCAGCCCTCCCTCAGTCCCTGATTCACATGGTCATGAGCATCCAGAAGGCGATTTTGGTGCGGCCCCTCTTCTCTTCAAGGATTGCAAAGGTGCTGATTTCAACATGGACCATGTTTTGAATCATGGAGACCTCATTCCTTTCGATGATTACATTGATGGTGTCTTGGATGGTGGAGATTCATTTTCCATCTTCAATATGTCAATTACGACACTACACTGAGTTTGAATGAGAGAAGGAGAGAGGTTTTAATGCCAAAGGAACACATTAAGAGACCTCAAATCTCTATCTGATGAGTTTTGAACTTAAGACATGGTATTTAAGAGAGATTTGTGATAACCAATCTAGCACACTCAAAGATTAGTATACTTTCCTTTGAGAGAGATCCGAAACATCTAGCCAGCAAGTCTAGAACTCAAAACTTTGTGCATATGTGTGTGTGTGTGTGTGTGTGTGAACGTGCATGCATGCATATGTGTGTGTGTGCTAGCTAGAGAGAGAGAGAGAGAGAGAGAGAGGAAACAAGGGAAAAAAAAGGAAAATTTCTATTGTCATAAGGATAATCCGAATAGATATAAATGATCTACTCGACCAGTCTTGATCTCAAGGTTTTGCGAGAGAGAGAGAGAGAGAGAGAGAGAGAGAGAGAGAGAGAGAGAGAGAGAGAGAGAGAGAGAGAGAGAGAGAGAATTTTCATATTTGTGGAGTGATTATAGGGACTACAATCCATCCTCCTCACTTGTGCGTTCATGCCCACACACACACAAATAAATGTATCTCCCTATGAGCCTACATTTGTCCAAGGGAGAAAGATTGATGGAGGGAGATAGAAAGGGGCATATGTGTGTGTGTGTGTGTGTGTGTGTGAGAGAGAGAGAGAGAGAGAGAGAGGAGAATTCTAACCCGCCAAAAAAAAAAGAACTTGAAAATTTTTCAAAGACCCATTTGGCCAAGACTTGAAGCTGGAGAGAGAGAGAGAGAGAGAGAGAGAGAGAGAGAGAGAGAGAGAGAGAGAGAGAGAGAGAGAGAGAGAGAGAGAGACAAGTTTTAATGTCGTAGAAACGCTCTACCTGACAAGCCGTGAACTTAAAATCTGGTATTTAAGAGGGAACTTTGATTACCAATCCACCGCACTCAAAGATTACTATAGTTTTCTTTTCTTATTCATTGAGAGAGATCCCAAAGATCTACCCGACAAGTTTTGAACTGTTACGAGACTGGACACCCTCTTGTTGTAGTGGTTAGCTGCAATTGAGATAGCTGGCGTAATGGTTAATTATGTGCTATCTATTTATTTTCTAATTGAATTGATGATTATTTTGTAGAGTGGAATGTGGGGAGTTAATGAAGAGGCGCCGACAATTACTCTTGGCCATTTTATAATTGCACAGTATTTTAGAATCTCATTTCAATAAGCCACTATGGCTCTGTAAATATTTGTAGTGGGAACTCCCCTTATGGGTCATGCAAGAACTAATGAGCTTCACTCGTTTACAAAAGTGAAGTGGTTGTAAAAAGAGGGGCCTCAATTTTTGGCACCTTAAACTCAAAAATAATATATCAAATATCAACTCCACAAGAGAGGTGCCCTGGAGTTTGGGGATAGATTTAAGCATTTCTCTTGCAGATTCTCCTCTCTACTCTTATGCTATGGTTATTTTGATGCGTAATCCCTAATCTACTCTTTATCCCTTACACTCTCTTACAAGCATGTCTATGTCAATTCTATGTTTATTGTGTGTGTGTGTGTGTGTGTGTGTGTGTGTGTCATAGTCAAGGTGTGAGTGTGTGTGCTTGGAACTTAGAAGAAGAGGTGGACAGGTTGATGGTGATGCTTGGGAGCTTGTGTTGAATAGTTTAACACTAGTTCTGTAATTAGACACTAAAGTGTCCTGGGACACTAAAATGTCCTGGGACACTAAAATGTCCTGTAAATAGACAACTTTTCCCTAATTTTTACGACATTCACGTTTTGACATCTTGGTCTTCAAATTGTTTTGGACAAGAGCCCATGCCTTGCAAAAGACCTGGAAATTTTCCCTAGGTAAAAAAAATCATGGACACTAATTAAATTTAACAATTTTGTTTGGCCAACTTATAAAATTAGCTTGCATGGCTATGGAGTCCAAGGCTAGGGAGAGGGAAAGAAGAGCCATCGTTGGATCCCTGCTTGCATCCAACGTTGGAAAATCATCATAATTTGAACTCTTGGATCCAAAAGCTCCCCCAAAAAACGTAGGATAACAATTCCCTGCAAACGCGATAGGTCTCTGGAACGAAAACCTGCGCAGAACAGGGGCTTGAAATTCCGCTGAGAACGTACCAGGAACGCAGAACTTTCACAAGCTGAGCATGGCACAAGCTTCGACCCTCACAAGGCTTCCGTCTACTGCTTATTGCATGGCTTTGGAGGGCCGCGAGGTCTTGTACCCGGCTGTTGAATTCGGGGTTGATTGGGCAAAGGAAGCCCATCCTCTTGATTGGGAAACAAAGGTGTATAGAGGCAAATTTGTTGTATACAACACACGCAAAAAGCTCTTCAAATGTAAGTTTGATGCAGATGAGACTGTGTACATGCTCTCATGGGATTCTCTACGAAGCTATATCGTTCCTGAGGATCACGTAGTAGTTGATGCGCATGTTGCAAGTGCCTGCAACGTTGATGATGAACTCTCTTTGGCTGAATTTTTAGCAATTCAGAAGAGGGAATTGAGATGCTCTATTGTATGCCATCCTGTGGATGTTCCTTTGGTTTTTGATGCGGTTGCAACGCTATCTGATGATGCGGTTTTTGATGCGGTTGCTACGCTATGTGATGATTCTCATTTGATGCATGTTGTGCCTGCAATGGATGATGCGCTTATGACGCATGCACTTTCTACACATGAGGAAGATTTGCATGTAGAAGTGAGAGGTGAAGAGGGTCCATGCTTGTCGACACATGGTTATGTTGACAGTAGGAGGGGCCGTCCTCCAAAGTGCAAGGTTGTTGGTAGAGGTCGGCCAAAGATTCAAGATGCTGAAGCAAGTTCTGATTGCCATGCTGCTAGTGAGGATGTTGAGCTTCCATGCAAACATGCGACTACTCATGCTCATGGTAAGAGATACAAGCCTCTCAAGAAGCGGGGAAAAATGCAAAAGTCTCATATGCAAAAAGGTCGCAAGCGAGATATGCAAGAAGCAGATCAGTCTGATGATGAACATGCATCTATGGGAGAGAAAGATGAATGTGAGGATGAGCTTTTGGAGGCTGAAGGACCAGTTTTACGTGAAAGTGATGACGAATTCGATTTGTCTGATGCATGCATTCCAAAATGGAAGAGTGGTGATCATATGCAGATTGAGCCAGATGGGACATTCAGGAAGCTTCCATCCTTTTTGTGGATATTGCAGGTCCTGACCTCGGAAAGATCCCGAGAGAGTTCACTGAAATCCAACTCTTCTTGTCATTGTTTCCATTGGACTTGGTGGACATGATTGTGCATGAAACAAATAGGTATGCATTGGAGAAAAGAGAATGTGCCTTATGCAAGCATGATTCCACTAGAAGGTGGACTGACCTTGACAGGTTTTCCTTTCTGCGATTTCTTGGTGTGTCTCTTGGAATGGCTTTGCAATATATGCCTGATAAAAACTATTATTGGAAAGGGGAGACATGTGGGGTGATGCAATATCCAAATTATGCAAAGAAGATGGGTCAGACAGAATACCAGCAGATTAAGCGTTTCTTGCATGTACGAGATAACTCACAAAGGCCACTTGTAAGAGGAACTAGAGAGCATAAGTTGTGGCAGGTCTTACCATTGGAAGAAAGATTAAATGCTACATTACAATTGTGGGAAAAATGTAACAGTGGATGAGAGAATAATACCTTCTAAATGCAAGTTAAATCCTTGTAGAGTGTACAATCCAAAGAAGCCACATAAATTTGGCATACAGTTATGGAATTTGTGTGATTCAGACACTAGATATAACTATTCATTTCGCGTGTATGACAAGTTACCATGTCCAGAGTTGTCTTATCATGTTGTGTCCATGATTGTGAATGATTTGAAACAGAAAGGTCATCATGTATTCTTTGATAGATGGTTTACATCGACTAAACTCTTGCTGCATTTGACTAATGAGGGACATGGAGCCACAGGTACATATATGACAAACAGGAAGAATATGCCAAATATGCAAATGTTGTATCTCGATCGTTGTGAGCGTGGCTCGGCTCGTTTTGATTATGATGCAAAGAGAGGTCTTCTTGCATGCAGCTGGATGGATAAAAAACCAATATTTTATGCTTCCAATGTGTATGGTATGAAAACAGGTGAAGTTCTAAGGCAAGTTGGAAGTGGCCGCAAAATTGCACTTGCATGTCCTGAAATAGCAATTCAATATAATATGTGCAAAGCTGGATGCGATGTCTTTGATAGTATGGTGTTGGGACACGGTTATAGTCTGGAGACTACTATACATGGCTGGAAATGGTGGCATGCACTATTTTGGGGAATGTTGGATTCCGTTATGGCAAATGCGTACATTATTTGGAGGTGTTTACATGGAAAGAAAAATGTTAGCCGCTTTGAATTTATGGTGAGGCTTCAGGAACAATTGGTTGACAACCATTTTGCTGAGCATGTTGCACCTAGGCAAGTTATGTATGTGGGTGGTACAATGGATGGACACACACTAGTAAAGATGAGCTCAAAGGCTAGCAAGTACTGTCATGTATGTGCAATTGAAAGGAAGAGGCATCTCCGTGATGGGAAGGAACTTATTGGGTCAAAACCATCAAGGACAGTCTATGGTTGTCCCAAATGCAAGAAATTTTTATGCATTGATCCATGCTTTTCAAAATATCATGCAATGTCTGGATATGAGCGCATGGGTGTTAGTGCAAAGCGTGTTGTGCGATCTCTTCATCGTCCCGTGCAAGTTTGATATGCAGTTATGTTTCTCTTGGTATTGATTTATGTCCTTCAATGCAATTTGGTTTATTGCATTCCCACTTGAGTTGATATTAGGCTTCTAATCTTGGTTGTGTGAGCCTTTTTTTGGAACTTGTTTTCCATATTGGTACATGTATCAGTGTTAGTGCAAAGCGCGTTGTGCGATCTCTTCATCACCCCGTGCACGTTTGATATGCAGTTATGTTTCTCTTGGTATTTATTTATGTCCTTCAATGCAATTTGGTTTATGGAATTCCCACTTGAGTTGATATTAGGCTTCTAATCTTGGTTGTGTGAGCCTTTTTTTGGAACTTGTTTTCCATATTGGTACATGATTCTCTAGTATCGATTCATTTGTGCAGTATTTGAGTTGCTGTTTTACTTATCCCAACCAAAACAAATGAATTTTTCAATTGCACAAATGATTTTTCTTGTGGCCATTATTGGTCATGTCAAATTCTCTAACACCTAAAGAGGTCCTATGATTTTAATGCTTGTGCAGTTGATTTTTTTCCAAGAAGAAAAATGTGCATGCGTGAAAGTTTGTGTGTTGTTTCATAGCATGCCAACTTTGGAAGAATTTAAGAAAATGTCATCTTTATTTTTTTAGGAGTCTACTATTTTTTCTCTAACCCCTATCTTGTATATAACACTCCCTCCAAAGCTAGTGGTTAACTGAACTACCATCGAGCGGCTAGAATTTTTATAAAAACTCGTAAAAAGGACACTAAAGTGTCCTTTTTGGTATCAAACTAGTGTTAAGGGGTCGATCTCCTTATCTTCTCCCAGCAGTGGTATCAAAGCATCAGGTTCGAGGAAAAATTGGTACCCGATTTCAATCTCAAGACGAAATTCCTCAAATCGGCAATCTCCGAATTGCAATTTATCAAATCTGCAATACAAAGACTCAAGGATTCACGGAAATTTAAAGCTTAATCGGTCAAATTTGCAAAACAAAATTTTGCTCGATCGCTAATCGGCGACGAATTGGCAACAAATCGTGCGGATTGTGAAGGCAAGAAAGGAAGCAAGAGTTGAAGAAAGTAGAAGAGCTTGAAGATTCAGAAGAGTCTTGGTTTCAAAAAGAAATTGGTGATCAAGGTCGGATATGTCTTTTTCAATGTCATCGACTTGGTAAGCTACGACGAAATTGTGAGGATTTCAAAGATGGGAAAGCGGAAGAAGAAGCAAGTTGACAAGCACGCAAGGGAATAGACCGAAGAGTTTAGCCCAAAAACTGGCTCTTAACACCACTCCAAACTCTTGAAATCTGCCTTTATTCGAGTCTGCACGGGAAGCAACCCTTGCCACTGAAGAGCTTCTTTGTCGACCAGTTCAAAAACACTCGGGATTACCATCAAACTGAGCGCCCTCGTCAACTGAGTCTTTTTGCTTTCTTGCACTCGGGCCGAAAATGCCTTCCTAGGTCACCATCACCATTCCTTTCTCTAGTGCAACCTCCCTGTCTGTGAGCTCGTTGCCTCCTCAATTTCCCATGCATTCAAATTCACACTACTTTTTAAAAAGTAGTGACAACCCCACTTCCTTTTTTATTTAACCGGCAGCCCATTAAGCCCTTCTTTCCTTATAACTTAAACTCTTATATAGCTTAAGGAGGGTGGTCATACGCCCCCCCCACCGATCGGTCGCCAAACAGTCAAAGAAGCCAGCAAAAGTCGAAGATTTGTATATACAAATTATTTTTCGCTTGGTATACCAGCAGACGCGATATCTCCCACTCGCCACAACCTACGGCCGATTTTTGGTCGCTTTCATTTCACCGTCTCCCAGGACTCACATCCAGAGATTGAAGCAAGCGGTGATAAATTGGAAGCCACAAAGGCCGCGCATCATTAGCAACTCTTCGCTACAACACAGGGCGTGGATCGAGCAGTAACCATATCGTAAAATTGTCAATTATATTATCATTTTGGGGTAAGGGAGATCGGGTGCTATAAAATTCAACTGGCTCGGTGACGCACCATCGAACCGTCCACTTCTCTAGCAATGTCCTAGCGCATCGCCATTCCGGACTGGACGCCACCGCTATTTCTCAGCTAAGTACATTACATTTCTGTTATTTATTTTACTCTTTTATTCCGCATATTGCATTTGTGAATATCACCAAATAGCCTTTTTAAGCATTACCATTTAAATATTTATTTATATATTTATTTATTTATTAAAAGAGAAAAAAATTGAAAAAAACCACGCAATCATGGCACACCTTCCTCAGGCACCCACGACTGCGGAACAACTTCAAAATCTGCAACAATCACTCACATATGAACGCATGCGAAGGCAAGAACTTGAAGATAAATTATTGCATTCTGCACGCACCGAATCTGCACCGGCACCCAAGAAAAACAAAATTAGCAGAAAAGCCTTCACTTTCAAGGATTTTGATGGCACTAAAGATGCTAGCACGGTTCTAGCATGGGTTAGTCAACTAGATGACTATTTTCATGATGAAGACTTTCCCGAGCGTGAAATGGTAAAAATGTGCATCAAATCATCTCACTAGCAGCGCTGCATTGTGGTGAAACGCTACCAAACAAGATGGGAGAAGACCACGCACCTGGCATGAATTTAATAAAGTGTTTCTACCCCAAGTCTTGCCCACACAGTATAAAGCTAAAGCGCGATGTCAATGGGATTTAATTCGACAGGGCCGAAATCAAGATGTACACGGTTACACTGACCTTTTCTGGAATTGTTTAATTCAATTGCAAGCTATTGAACATGTTAGTCGCAGGAAATTGAAGCAAAAGTACATATCAGGCTTGGCACTACAAATTGGTGCTAAGGTAGATATATTCAAACCAGATTCTCTGTCAAAGACTATTAATTTGGCCCTCAACGCAGAAAAGAAGAAAGGTGGACAATCCTCTCACATTGATCACTCTGCTAACACTAATCGCAACAAGAGACCTCCTTTCTATACTAACTTTGACAGAAACAAACACCAAAGCCGTAGTTTTTTCAAAAGACGTAGATTCGACAATTCCCTACAACTTCTTAACCTCATACAAGCAACAACAACAACAACACCCAGCAACGAGGCAACCAACGTTCTCCTCCAAATTCTAATGGTAACGAAAAGGTGAAGTGTTTTAAATGCTTTCAGTATAGTGACTATGCAGATAAGTGCCCAAATGGTCATGCTAAGGGCAATGGTCAATCCAATGGCCATTCCAATGGAGTCAACAGAAATTCAAGTCAAAAAACCTTCAACAACAACCGCCCCAATGGAGCTACTCTTAACCTCATCGAAGATGCTACACCCGACGACAATGAAGTGGAAGCTAACTATGGTGAGGGATATGATCCTGATTATGATAACGATGACAACCCATCCTCAGGTACTCCTATATCTCCTCACACTTTGTTTAAAGTGCAAGGCACTGTTAAGGGTGAAAATGTCAGCATTCTATTAGATGATGGTAGCCATAATTTCATTTCCACACAATTGGCACAGCAACTATCACTCTCTGAAATCTCATCACCTCACAAGGTCAAAACTGTTTTTAATAATCAACGTTTTAATTGTAAAACTCAAGTCATTGTTGAAGTTTGCATTGGTGAATTCACACAAGCACGTACATTTTTTGTAGCACCATTTCATGGTCTTGATATGATTTTGGGGATGCCATTTTATCATGATTTTGATCCGTTGATTAATTATAAAACACGTACAATGTCTCTCACTCATAATAATAAAAATTTCTCCGTCCAAGCAACACTGGCACATCAAAAATTTCCACTCCTCTCTCACACTCAAGCAAAAAGAGCAATTCGAAAATAGGGGAAAACATATCTAGTATTGGTAAATCAAATTTTTGTTGAAACTAAAACTTCACGTAACTCCACACATGATGAATTTCTCTCACAATTTAAAGATTGTTTCATGCATGATCTGCCACTTGGAATTCCACCATCACGCCCAGATGTAGACCACAAAATTGACATTATATCGGGTAGTGAACCTCCTTGTAGAGCACCTTATCGAGTAAATTCAATCGCACATAGGGAGATACAAACTCAAATTACTGATTTACTTGACCGAGGCCTAATCCGACCTAGTAGTTCACCATACGGAGCTCTAGTACTTCTTGTCAAGAAGAAAAATGGAACCTTTCGTATGTGTATCGACTACAGGGCTTTAAACAAGATCACCATTAAGAATAGGTTTCCTATTCCTGAGTGGATGATCTATTAGACAAACTGGAAGGGGCAAACATCTTTAGCAAAATTGACCTCAAATCAGGGTACCATCAAGTTAAAATGTTTGAACGTGATGTCTACAAAACTACTTTTAGAACACAAACTGGACACTATGAATTCCTTGTCATGCCATTTGGTTTGACAAATGCACCAGCCACCTTCACAGCATGATGAATAGAATTTTCATTGACCATCAAGATTTTGTGATTGTATTTTTGGATAACATTTTGATATTCAGTAAATCTGAAGAAGAGCATAAACAACATTTAACACGTGTATTTGATCTGCTTGCACAAAATCACTTGTATTTGAATCCTGAAAAGAGTTCATTCAATTTTCCAATCTGAAATGAATATTTGGGACAGATTGTATTGGGTAAGGGAACACTTGTCGATCCAAAGAAAATTGAAGCCATTCAATCATGGCCTCGACCCAAAAACTTGCATGATCTATGATCTTTTATCGGTCTTTGTAGCTATTACAGGAAATTTGTTCGTAATTTTGCTTACAAATCACATTATTTGATTCTCTTGTTGAAGAAAAACATGCCTTATGAATGGACTGATTTGCAAGAAAGCTCATTTAATGCACTTAAACATGCTTTGACTAATCCACCTGTATTGCAATTGCCTGATTTTGAAAGACCATTCTTTGTAGTAGTCGTTGATGCTAGTGGAAAGGGTATTGGTGCAGTCCTTATGCAATATAACAATCCAATTGCTTTCAAAAATCGTAAATTCAAACCGTCTGAAGAAAAGTTCAGTACTTATGATAAAGAGTTGGCTGCTATGGTACATGCATTGAAAATTTGGAAACACTATGTAATGGGTACTGACTTTATCATTAAAACTAATCAACAAAGTATCAAATATTTACTTTCTCAGCCCTTAATAGATGATAGACATATTAAGTGGGCCGCTTTTATTCAAAGTTTTTAGCCCAACATTCAATACCAACCTGGTAAAGAAAACATTGTAGTTGATGCTTTGAGTAGAAGACCCTCACTTAATCATCTATCCACCATTACGGGAACTTCATTTGACACCATGCCTGACACTTATGCACATGATGATGAATTCAAAACGACATGGTTGCACATGCTTGAAAATTTTGTGCACACATTCCTCGAATACACTATTCAAGAAAAATTCCTTTATTTCAAATAAAAATTATGTGTGACTAAACCTTTTCGTGCATTAATTATTGAAGAATTGCACTAACCACCTTATGCTGGAGATAGAGGATTTGCTGCAACTTTTTAAAATTTATGTCGTGATTTCTATTGGCCTATTATGAGAATCGATGTTAAACAGTATGTTTCAACTTGTTTGATTTGTCAAAAAATGAAAGTAGCTACAGGTAAGAAATTGGGACTTTTACACCCTCTCCCCATTCCTAAAAGACCTTGGGAACATATTTCAATGGATTTTGTTACTGGTTTCCCACTCACAATACACAAACATGACATGATATGGACTATTATTGACCGTTTCTCTAAACAAGCATATTACATTCCTTGTAAGAAAACACTCACAGCACATCAAGCTGCACTTTTGTTTCTTAAGACTGTTTTCCCACATCATGGTTTGCCTAAAGCGATTATTTCTGATCGAGATTCAAAATTTTATAGTGCTTTTAGGACTACTGTGTTTGAAAATCTTGGCACTACACTTGACTTCACTTCTGCATTTCATCCTGAATCTAATGGTCAAACTGAAGTCACCAACCGCACTATTATTGACTTGTTAAAGGCTTATGTTTCTTCTCAACCTAAGAAATGGGATGATTACCTACATATTTTACAATTTGCATACAACAACACCACTCACACTTCCACGGGTAAGTCTCCATTTGAAATTGTATATGGTCACTCTCTTCCTATTCCTGCTTCACGTATTTCTAATGTTGTGTCTGCCACTGATGATTTCACCACTGACTTTCATGATATTTATGCAAGTGTGCCTTCTGCCATTAAACACTCACAAGAACTTTACACCAAGCATGCTAACAAGCACCGTAAGGCCACCAATTCAAAGAAGGTGATCATGTTTTACTTCGCATCTACAAACGAAGGATCAAAAGTGTTGATACCAATGTCTTTGTTAACCTTGCTCCTCGTTTTTATGGACCTTTTAAAATTTCAGCTGTCATTAATGATGTTTCTTTCTGTTTAGAACTACCTGCACATTGGCACATTCACAATGCCTTTCACATTAGTCTTTTATGCCCATTCCGAGGACCCCTACCTACACACCACATTTATGAAGACCCACCTTCACTTGTAGACCAAGAAGAGCAACTCATCCCTGACAAAATAGTTGATCACGAGACGACCACTTACACGCAGTGGAATGGTTTATAACCGTTACCTTTTGATTTTCAAGGTCCACCCTAGAGAGGATGCCAAATGGATGCCTGAAAAGTTTTTTTGCAACTTTCCCGACCTTCTCCACACTTTCCAACACTCACGGTCCAGTTGATCTCTCTATTGAGCAACTGAGGACAGTTGCTATCCCTGGTGGGAGAGATGTTACAAGACTAGGCACCCCCATGTTGTAGTAGTTAGCTGCAATTGGGATAGCTGGCGTAATGGTTAATTATGTGCTGTCTATTTATTTTCTAATTGAGTTGATGATGATTTTGTAGAGTGGAATGCAGGGAGTTGATGAAGAGGCGCTGGCAATTACTCTTGGCCATTTTATAATTGCACAACATTTTAGAATCTCATTTCAATAAGCCACTATGGCTCTGTAAATATTTGTAGTGGGAACTCCCCTTATGGGTCATGCAAGAACTAATGATCTTCACTCATTTACAAAAGTGAAGTGGTTGTAAAAAGAGGGGCCTCAATTTTTGGCACCTTAAACTCAAAAATAATATATTAAATACCAACTCCACAAGAGAGGTGCCGTGGAGTTTGGGACTAGATTTAGGCCTTTCTCTTGCAGATTCTCCTCTCTACTCTCTTATGCTATGGTTATTTTGTTGTGTACTCTCTAATCTAGTATCCATCCCTTACACATCTCTTACACTCTCTTTCAAGCATGTCTATGTCAATTCTATGTTTACTATGTGTGTGTGTGTGTGTGTGTGTGTGTGTGTGTGTGTGTGTGTGTGTGTGTGTGATAGTCTAGGTGTGAGTGTGTGTACTTGGAAATTGGAAGAAGAGGTGGACAGGTTGATAGTGATGCTTGGGAGCTTGTGTTGAATAGTTTAAGCGGTCAATCTCCCCCTCTTCTCCCAACATGAACTCAAAAGAGAGAGAAAGAGAGAGAGAGAGAGAGAGAGAGAGAGAGAGAGGGAGGGAGGGAGGGAGGGAGAAGAAGAGAATCTTTTTTTCCATAAGAACAATCCAAACAGATATCAAAGCTCGATTTGGCGAGTCTTGATCTCAAGAGCTAATAAGAAAAAGAGACAAAATTGCAGTCTTCTTGAAGTGATTACAAGGATTAAAGTACACCCTTTGTGCTTGTACACGTACACACACACTCCTACAAATATGTGTATATGTGTGACCCAATGGCCCTACTTTCTTGACTGCAACAACGTGTGGGTTACACACTAATATGTACTCAAAAACACTCTAGCTACACTCCACATGGAAGGCCTTGTGATTTTATCACTTGTTTGAATCCTAATCTCTTCTCTTTCTTTAGGTCTTGGTTGTTTTTAGCATACGGTCACTTTTCACTTTTCTTTTTTGGGCCAAAGCCATATAGGTGGGTTAAAATATATATTAAGCCAAAAGAAATTACATATCATCTCATGCTCCCACGAGCCATGAACCCTAGATACAACAGACCAAGTACAACTCACAGATCATGACCACCATAACCCACCACACAACAATATGGACTAACGCAAAAAATTACAGTGGCTAACATAGGGGAGCCACCCCAACCGAGATGAGATGACACATGAATTAAACAAGAGAGCAAACCAGACCAAGCCGAATGGGCAGGGCCCACCGTCCCCATCACCAATAGAGCCTTCCCGAGTTGCCACCAAGATCGTGCCACTGGCACTAGCAACTGCCTACCTCGAGAGAGCGTGCATGTAGAGCTCTCGAGGGGTTCATTATGTGTAAAACTACCATATCACGTGCATTCAAGACATGTTTGTGAAACCCTTTATCTATGAATTTTGCTAGGAATATAATGTACCCTTTTCTTTTAAAATCTGTAAGTTTTTTCAAATTTGGAAAAATAATGTCCTTCTGTATATATATTTCTGTAAGTTTCAAGAACTTTAAATACCCTTTTGTTGAACTCACGTGATAGGTTACATTTTTCTTAGGTGACCTCCCCGGGGTAGAGCTGCCAACTAAAAACATCAACACAAACCAGATCCGATCATAGATGCCAAAACAAAAACCGTTTGAAGCATAACATTGCCAAGCAGAAGCACCACACTGAACCAACACCACCGACTAGCACTGAAACAATGAAAATCCTCCAAGCCAGCCCTTGCTGCCACCATGTCCTCCCACTCCATAGGAAAAGGAGTATTTTGAAATCCGCCAGAGATCGAATAGGACCCGCCAAAGCAGGAACAAGCCGCCGCCAAGCCTTGCTGTCTAAAAATGAAGGGGAGCATGAGAGGAAAGGAGCCAACGGCAGAGTCGCTAGCCATATCCATCTCCAGAAAAGACCCCTGATGCAGGGGCAATGCCACACATCTATAGACAACACCGTCGAAGACGAGGCCTAGAGTCCCTCCATACTCCTCTGCAATGTCCTCCAAAGGGGCCCCCACCCATGAGCACGCGGAGGGATGAGAATGTAGAAACCCTAGACGCCCCTCCCTCTCGCCTCTCTCTTCTCTTTCCCCTTTTTCTTTCTTCTTCTCTCTCTTAACTCTTTTGCAAATTTTAAGACTATGTTGGACCTGTACTTTGCATATTTAGGGTTCAAGTGAGTTCAAGCATGGAGTTGGGGGTGGGGTGGGGAAAGGCCCCCGTTACAGGGCTGCTCCTAACGAGGATCCCTGCTTGGATAGCCCTTGACCCTTTTTTTTGGAAGCATGACACCTTGGGGGCATCTCGCTTGGGAATGCGGGGAGCTATTATGCACCGTTTGTAGTTGTGTGGACACAAAGCTCCAGAGGGAGCTCTCTTCGGGGGTTGCTATAGGTGGCCGAGAACAGGCAAATCTTAGAAATTTTGTGGGCTACTGCTTTTGACATGACCTCTGCTGTTGGGACATCATCAAACTTGGCATGAAGGGTATGTTACTTTTTGAAGAAGGGTTGCAGTGTTTCGGTGGAAGATCCATCATGAATTTTTTGGTTGATGCAGGTTTGGCTGAACGGTGTTGGTTTTGTCTTGATGGTGCTGCTTAAGGGTTCATTTTTGGCATGTGGATTCTCTGGATGTGCTCTCAGATTGTCTCTTTGTGCTCTAGTGGTTGGCTTCAAACCCTTTTGATGGTACAATGTAGGTTCTATCCTAATGATGCTACTCTTGGGTTCATTGTTGGCCACATACCATTTGAAGTTTTTTTTCATGCGAGTACCCAAACCTCATGGCTGCTCTATCCATATTGAGTCCCGTTATCAACCATAACCTCAGTAAACCCCCATATATGCAATTCGAACTTCGATTTTCACACGATGTCCTCGAAGTGGCACAACACTACAAACATGGCTAATTGCTCTCAGCCATAAAATTAAGTGTATGCTCCCACCAAGCCTTTCACATGGCCTCTTAGCCTCAAATTCTCCCAAACATTTGTTCACACGTTGTCATAAAAAAAATTAAAAATCAAGCCCCTTGGCCATAGCCACTTGTTACCATGTTATAGCACCCTTAAGCCACTGATAGCCGTTCTTCGGCTCTTTGTAATTGCCACAGTGAGTTACCTCACCCTACCAAAATCACCCAAACACTGTGGCTATCCCTACCATTTCACTGTACATAGGCGTGCGTGAGTCACGGGACTTTTCCCATATCTTCTTAAAAAACCCTCAATTAGCTAGTCATTGGGCTAGTTGAGCCAAAAATATAAAAAATATAAAAAATATAAGTATATTATGGCCCATGCGTATGTAAATATTTCTTTGTATATAGGGCCTAAATAAAAGATTTTTTCATAATTATTTTGGTATTTATTTAAATATTTCTACCTAGGTGTATGTTATTTATGCTCTGTACATTGCCTCACCATTACCACAATTTTTCTTACCATTTTTCATACTCTTTATTCCATATAGAAATATTTTCATGTAAGCTTCTCTTATATTTGGTGTAACTCCACCCCAACAAAAAATCCAAAAAAACTAGTTTTATTTATGTGTATATTTTTTCACTATTGTGATTTTTCCCTTCCTACATCTATTTTGTTTTTTTTTCTAAAAAATTAGAATACCAACAATATTTATCTTTTTATGGTAGCCTCATAATGACAGAGATTTCTTTTGAACCCTTTATATTTTTTCCACTTATATTATTTATATTTGACATGTACATATTTTTTAGACCCCTCAATATTTGATTTTCTTAGTTGTACTATTCACTTATATCATGATCTCAACAATATATTCAATTATAGACCTACCAAATAAGGTCAAGGGTAGGTGGCATGCATACATGCACTATGGAGGGCTCACTCTTGGAGGTATTCAAAAGAATCATCCAAAGAAGGACCCCACAAGGACCTTGTGCAGTGGAAAAAAACGGTCGGTTTTGCTGAATTTTTAAAGTTCACTTGCTCTCCGAATTTGAAAAGGTGATACAAACAAAAGTTGTAGCTCGTGGGCTGAACTTTTGCCTCAAATGTTTTCATATTTTTTTGAGCTACGAGCTGTGAGCTATGATTTTATTAGTGGACCCCAGTTTTCCCATGCTATGCAGCCACACTCTCTCTTCCACTTTATCATTTTCCTCTTTCACACACACTTCTCCACTCATCATCCCCACCTCTCTCACCACTCCTCTCTGCACCCTACTCACCTTCTCCTCAACCTTGAAGAATAAGAGAAACCATGGTGAACTCATACCTCCCACACACAATTCCATTCCAAAATTGACCACCTAGTCTCATTTTTCCTCCTCCAATTTACCCATATCTATCAAAAAAACCACAAAATTCAGCCTCTTCTCTTAAAAGATAGCATCATGGTGGTTGATTACTCAACTTCAATTACCTTGTCTCTCAAGGAAGGTCAAGAGTGGAGAAAAAATGTACCGTCAAAGCTAGTGGACCGTCAACAAGCGTCAAAATTGGCCCTACTCAAGACACTTGGAGCATCAACCTTGTAAGAAATCCACCTTTTCTTACCTCTTAAGAGTTTTTCTTCCTTATTTGTATCCTACATGGATACTCCCATTGTAAATATCCAATTCCATTTGTAAATTAATACTAACTCTACTAACACTAACCCACTATGAAAAGTCCTATCACCTCCATTTCTCTCCTCTCTCTTTCCCCACCAACTTCTTGATAATTCCAAGCAAAAGAAATTAGATAAATTGCTGAAAATCTAACCCACAACCATGGTTAGAGGAGTAACCCTAGCCTTCAAAATTGCTATAAAAGGAGGGTGTAGCTAGCACAAAAGGGGGGGAGCCATAAGCAAGAGCACTATGCTATAGCTTGAGAAGCCAAGCTCAACCTCTCTAGAAGGAGCTCTTGAGTGGAAGCTCATTGCCTTATGCATGTGCATGTGTTGTAATAGGGGATTAGCAAGGGAACTCTATGCCATTGTAAGAGAGAGAGTGATCATTCAATTGAGAGTAGGAAATCTATCATTTCTCCTACTAGTGTAAGCCCAACATTTGCTGAATCAAGGAGGGTGGATTTGGACTAAGCTTGGATACTTTGTCTCCCTTCCAACGTGAAAAAATGGACAACAATGATGTGTAAGTGTCTTGGTGTTTTTTGTTAAGTTCTTGATAGCTTGTCTCTGGTGTTGTCATCAATCTAGCCATAAATCCCACATACTGTAAGAGGGCGACAGGGTGGAGAGGACTCCCCTGGCCTTAAGACAGTGATTGGGGTGGCTTTTCTTGTGATGTGTTGTGGTGAAATTTACGCAAGCTATGTTGAACGAATACTAATCTCACTTTGATTTGTCATGACAAATTTGTAAGAAGGTATTAATGCAACAAGCACCCCCTCCCCCTTTCTCTCTCTTTCTTAAATATATAGTTGTGTTTGCTTGATCATTGCCGATACGTTTCAAAGCAGCCCGAGCACTATCTCTCTCTCTCTCTCTCTCTCTCTCTCTCTCTCTCTCTCTCTCTCTCTCTCTCTCTCTATGCGTCCTAGTTCGCATCCAAAACTAGGTGGTGCCCCAAATTTGTGTAGGGTTAGGTTGCGGGTTTGTGTGTTTGTTTGTTGTTTTTCCAACCCCAACCCGATTGAGCAGCACGGGAGCCTTGAAGGGTGTCTAGAGGTTGCTCTTCTTGTTGCCCGCCCCGGACCGCCTCAAATTGGTGCCCCCACGGAGGACGGCTTGTGTATTTTTGTGTAGAATCAACCTTTAGCATAGTCAAGTAGTTTGCATGAATCACGAAAATTTGTATGATCCCTTCATTCCCATTGCAAGGCAAAAGGTACACATAATTGTTAGTACTAAGTTGCAATTTCAACTGGTAATTCGTAGGATTTTAGGTCCTCTTAGGTTAGCCGAGATAAACACTTCGGTAAATCCTTTTATTTTGCCTCTCATTAGGTACGATATTAACTTGGACGTCTATATTTTTGTGTTATTTTAAGCATTAGGACATGCATAGGCCATGGATAATGGCCCAGGAATACAGGTTTTTCCCTTTCATTTCACTCCACACGTTAGAGTAAACATTGCAATTAGTAGAAAAATCCATTTTCAACAACGTATGGTATTTATGTTTGGTGCCCAAAGAGTAGGAGAAATTCTCGCGTCACCAAACCCTGTCATTCTACCTCTTATTGATTATCATAGGTCATTTGATGTGAATATTTTTATTCTATTGTAGAATAGATTGCAATTTAGAAAAGATTATTGTGTAAATCTTTTAAAGAAAGAAAAAACAAAAACGCGTCACTTTGAAATCAATTCAATGGAGAGCCAACGCCAAATGTATGGATATCCTCTTTTCTTTGGAGAGCCTGGAGAGGATGCAGAATTATTTCTAGCGAATTTCAAGATGTCTTGCCGTACGAAGAGGATAGTAACTGATCAAGAACGTGTAGAAATGTTTGAGGTGGTCCTTAGGAAAGATGCTAGCACTTGGTTTGACTCTTTGCCTGAGGAAGTTAAAGGGAATTACACGGAAGTTTTGAATCGTTTCAAGAAATACTTCTTTGATCCCCAAAACACTCAGAAATTATGGCAAGACATTGTTTCTCATAAGCAAAAAGACTTAGATGACTACTACTTGTACAAGCAAGAGTTCCTACGTCTTTGGGCTCTATGGATACGAAATGTTGCTAACCCTGGTGATGGTGCATAATTTCTAAAGAAGGAGAGGTTCATAGCCGGACTCTTTCCTGACCTTAAGGTAAAAGTTGAGGCGGGTGCACTTGCTACCTTTGATGCAGCTGAAACTAGGGCTGCTGAGAAATATAGGAAACTCAAGTGCTTAAGGGGGAAGGTTCCAATAGAAGGTCTTAGACCCAAAGGTAAGTCACAAGCATCAACATCTAAGGAGCTTCCTGAGGTAACGGCTAAAGTGATTGAGAAGTTAAATGAATCTTTAAGCAGCCTGTCAATTCACCTTGCACAAGCTGTAGGTCCAAAGGGACAAGCAAAGAAGTCAGAAGAGAGAGAGCCACGAACTAGGAGAGTCTTGCAATGTTGGAATTGCGGAGAGTCTGGACATGGGATGTATAATTGTCCTTGGCCCCGTGGAGAGCCAGGGAGACCTAACTTGAATTACCCAGTGATAAATGCAGGAGAAGGAGCTGGTCAACAACCAAGGCTTCTACAAAGGCCAAATGGACCAAGACCACCTCCACAAGGGGTAGAAGGAGTTCCACCTTTGCCAAACCCAAACGTGCATGTGGTAGAGGTGAAAAACTCAAATGAGGTTGACATGGAAGCAAATGGCATTAAGCGTGGGCGAGGAAAAGGTAAAGAGAAAGAGGGTGTCCCATCATAGAGTGACCATGGACAAGGCAAGAAGGCAAAGGAGACCAAGGAAGCTAAGAGGACTCGACGTCGTATCAATCTCCAAGACTTCCCTCTTGGACATGGTATGGCTCCATACAACCTGTTGGAAGACATGCGAGGTAAGGGTCCTGATATCTCATGGCCTCAGTTTCTTGGATTATGCCCACAAGTTAGGAGGGATTTAACAAAGGCAGTTAGCACTAGGAGAAAGGTAAAAGAGAGTTTTCCTGTTGTAAAAATTGCACATGCTGAAATGAACGAGGATATTACACCTGTGCTAGATTGTTACATAAAAGGAAGATTGGTTAGGAAAGGTCTAGTGGATGGGGGTGCACAAATTTGCATCATGACAGAAGGACTCATGCAAAGACTAGGCATGCACATCCATGAGACACCTGAAATCAAAGTGAAAATGGCAAACAATAGCAAGGCTAGGTGCGTAGGCATTTGTAAAAATGTTTTTGTGGAGGCCTTTGGCATTAAGAAGGCAGTGGATTTCTATGTCATGTCTACCAAGGGAAATGGTTACCCATTTATCCTAGGAAGACCATGGCTAATGAAAATGCGAGCTTTACAGGATTGGAAGAGTGAAAAGCTAATTTGCAGGAATGAAAATCACAAGAAGGTTGTCTTTGACATGAAGGAGCAACGCCAAGAGGAGCTCCATGAAGAATCATCTCGAAGTGAGACGGAAGAAGATTGGACTGAAAACACTTCAGAAGAAGAAAGTAGCGGCAGCATTACTGAAGAGGAGTCCTCCATTGAATTCATGGGGGTAAGATTTAAGCCAAACAACCAGGAGACCTCTTCTCGAGGTTTGGAAGAGGTAGGTTCCCAAGAGAACCAAAAGGTGGAAGATGAAGGAATGTTAGAAGGTATGTTGTCTACAACACTTACAAAGGATGAAAGAGAGGAGTTCAAATGTGTGCTAAGGAAATTTCCGAGGCTTTTTGCTAAAGACTACACCGATGTGCGTGGAGTAGATGTTGTTCAACACAAGATTGAGTTGAAGCCAGAGGCCACACCTAAGGCTCAGAAGCTACGAAGGCTAGGAGTCATCAAGGAGCAGACTTTACTCAAGGAGGTAAGAAAGCTTCTAGCAGTAGGTTTCATTTATCCAGTGGAGAATTCAGAGTGGGTCTCTCCCGTTGTTGTCACTCCTAAGAAAAACGGAAAGTGGAGGGTGTGTGTGGATTACCGTCCACTCAATGAGGCAACAAAAAGAGATCACTTTCCCCTCCCATTTCAGGATGAGATACTAAATGAGGTAGCTGGTCATGAGAAGTACACTGTGTGTGATGGCTACTCAGGTTACTTTCAAATAGGGATTGCATTGGAGAATCAATTGAAAACAACCTTTATCACTCCTTGGGGTTGTTATGCTTTTAGAGTCATGCCATTTGGTCTAACAAATGCTCCTGCAACATTCCAATGTTTCATGAATATGGTGTTTCAAGCATTCTTTGGAAAGTCAATTAGGGTGTTCATTGATGCATTCTGTATTTATAGCTCAAAATCATTGCATCTACAAAGGGTAGAAGAAGGTTTAAAGAAGATCTATGACAGGGGAGGTCAACTCAACCCCGATAAGTGCCATATAGGTGAGGATGAAGTAATCTTGCTTGGTCATAAAGTTTCTTACAAAGGCATTGAAGTGGATCCTTCAAAGGCAAAGGCTCTTATTGAGCTACCATCACCCAAGAGTCTTAAGGAGGTCATCTCATTCATTCAAAAGGTGAAGTATATGTCACGCTTCATTCACTTAGCCTCGGAGTTGCTTCATCCTTTGCAAAAGTTGACACAACAAGTAGAATTTGCATGGTCTGATGAGCTTGAAGAGTATTTTTGTAACATTAAAGTCATTTTGTCAGAGCTACCAACACTCATGCCTCCTTGTTGGGAGTACACATTCTTTGTTAGCTCTAGTGTTGGAAGGGAAACAATTGGTGTTGTGTTGCTACAACAAGATCCCCACAGTACAAGGATGCGACCCATCTACTTTGCTAGTAGGGTCATGAATGCTTTGGAGAGAGACTACACAGAAGCAGAACTCATGATGCTTTCTCTCATGTTTGCGGTGAGAAAGTTTAGATCCTACCTGCTACCAAAACCTTTTGTAATTCTCACTGCAGAGAATTTGTTCCCTTGGGTGTCATCTCAAATGAATCTTAGTACTAGGCATTAGGAAATTTCGGAGGTCATTTGGAGGGCCTTCTAAGAAAATGTATTTTTTGCACTCTCTCTCTAGAAAAAATGGCAAATAAAAGAGCTGGGTCTTTCATAGTAAAACTTCAAAAAGTGTACTTTAAGTAGATTCCTTACTCCTCTGAACATTCGTTCGTAGTGATTGAGGGATAATCCTCTTTTCAGTTGCATTGAATGAACAACGTCAATACGGAGGGAATGAGGCTAACATGGAGGGACGAATCCGCAGCCGCTATTCACTTTCCATTAAACCTGCACATTTGGCTAATGGCGCACTCCTCAAATGGCACAAATGTTACCCATAAACGAGCCAAATATCACCTTCACATTGATTTGGACAATGAGTACCAACCATTGATTAAGCGCAGTAAAACAAACACACATATACCTCCCACCTCCATAGACACGCTCAGAGCTCAAGGAGCTAAACACATAGATATCTGGACGAGAGGCTCTCTCTACCCTAAGAATCCAATAACTAATGCGTCTCCACCGTTTGTCAATCCTACAAGCTTATTGACCTTTGCTGGTGATGGAGAAAACGGACTTCTGGGTTATTGTAAATCACTTACAAGAGAAGCTGAAACTTACAAGAGCATTCTCCAAGCTCAACAATGTGAGATTGTTCGCCTTTCACATTTACATTCTACAGATCAGGTTACCATTTTGCAACATAAAACAGAGGTACAAGAACTGAAAGGAAAGGTGCGAAGTTGTCAAATGAAGGACACCATCTTGGGTGGTCGTATCCGAAAGAAGAAATTGCGCAATCTTGAAACATTGCAGGTTGCATCAGGAGGTCTCAAGAAAAGAATCCGAGCATTAAGGTGATGCTTCTTGGTTGGCTACATTGTCTTAGTTAAGTAATCTCTTTGTTTTTTCTTGTTATGCATTGTTTTCATGTGCCTAAATAGTGTTAGTGAAGCAAATTTTCTGTTATTTACTTATGCATTGTCTTCATGTAGAGATTCAATCTATCCTGACAAGGAAAACATTGACCCCAAAGCCAATATAGGAAAGAGATTGAAGCCACTTATAAGTAGAAGCCTGGCAGCAGATATAGTACATGACAAGAAGTTTAAGGTTCTACAAAGAAATGTAGTGGACCGCTTTATTTCAGAGAACTCAGTGCCTGCTAAAGAGATACAAGGCACACTTGATTCACTTGGTGTAAGCAAAAGAGGATATTCGGCTATCCAAAAGTCTGTCTCATCCATCTTTGTTAGGAAGGGTATAAAATCCAAACTTCTACCATCAGCCTCAAGTGTTTGGAAAGAGAGGCTTCAGCTTAACGAGGCACAGGGAGACTATCTTGGACAACCCTTTCATATTAAAGCAACTTATAGTGGCCATGGAGCGAACATGGCATATGATGAGTTCAACAATATTTTTATGGACCTGCGGATACTACAGAAGAGAATGGTGGAGTTTTACAACATCACATTTGAAGAGTCACGTGGACTATTACATTTTGTGTTAAAACTGGATGAGTGTGAGCTTGTTAAAGAGAAAAAGCTAGAGCGTGTTACTATTACTTTAATGAATAGAGCCCTCTCAAAGTGTCCCAGTGATGATCCTTTATATTTTAGTGTTCAATCAGAATCTAACATATGGTGGCTTGGTGCGTTTGAGGTAAGCGATATTCTCAAGTAAGCTCAAATGTTCAGATCTACTTAAGTCTCATTTATTTTGTGTTGCAGGTAAAGAAAGAAGATCATGAGATTCTATATTGGGTGTTCCATCGAACTAATATTCCGGAGCTGATTGATCGACAGACTAACCAGGGAGAGGTACTACGTCTAGATGGAAGGGGAGACTTTCAAGTTCAGTGGCATCTTGCAGGTGACCTTAAAACATTAAAGTGCATGTATAATTGTGGAATGGGTGCAATGGCAAAGTCACCGTGTTTGTTCTGCATGGAGCCTACAAAGGTCATCGACCCAAAGTGGTGGAGAAAAGCTCCAACACGTCACA